>NW_024885344.1:11001818-11338874 GCF_019232065.1 Centrocercus urophasianus
CCCCGGCGCCGCGCTCCGGCCGGGCGGGAGGAGGGGGAGGAGGCGCGGCGAGGCGGGCGGGGAGGGAGCGAGGGAGGAGGAGGAGGAGGCTGGGATGGGATGGGATGGGCCGGGCTGCCGGCGCTGCCGCCGCCGCCGCTGGCGCTCCCCGCGCCCTTGCGCAATGGTACGATCCGGAACACTCCGAGCCGTCGCCCCGGCAACAGCGCGGCCCATTCGCTGCGTCCCGCCGTTAACCGTTGCCGCGCCGCCGGCGGGGCCACGCCGGGCCGGGCGCACCTTCGCGCGGGGCCGGCGGGGATTCCCGGCTGCGGGCCCCGAGGGGAGGGAGCGGAGGGGCTGATGAGGAATGTGGGGGGGGGGGGGGGGGCGGGCCCGGGGGGGGGGGGCGGGGGGCCCGGGGCCCGGGCCGCGGGGGCGGACGGGGGGGGGGGGGGGGGGGGCGCAGGCCAGGCTGCTGCTGCGCGGGGCGCCTGGTGCCCGGCTATAGGGACGTGACAAGGGCTGCTGTTTTAGGGCCTCCGGGCCGGGCCGGGCCGTGAAAGAACTTTCGGCTCGGAAACGGTGTGAGCGCTCCCATGAGCTGAGCGGTTTCCAGCCGTGTCAGGAATGAGTGTTGGAAATCCGAGTTTCCTGCGTGTTCGTAGCCTCGTGTGGGGGTAACAGCACGGCTCGGGCCCAGGGCTGTCACTGGGTGCTACAACCGGATGAAGCGGTGTTGTGGAGCAGGTAAGGCTTCTCAGGATGCCTCCAAAGGAGAAGTGCTGGTCTTCCATGCCAAATTGCTGTAAAAAAAAATAAAGCTTGTATTCGTTCAACCCAGTGGGGTGTGTTCTTAATATCGTTTGGATTGCTGAAGTGATACTGAAATTAGCCTGGTTTTGACAACATTTGTTACAGTGAGACTTTCAGCAGCCTGGAGGAATGGGCTCGACTTTAATCGTCTGTCTGCTGCAGAATCACCATTGCTCCCTCCTCACATGCGTTAGCATTAGTGTTAGCTCCAAGACAGGGGCAACAACAACTGATGGACTCTCAGGCCCCGATGCTGCCATGAGATCCCGGCACGCACACGTGCCTCCTCCGACATGTGGCTGTGGTTTGGCAGCACACAGAGCCCAGCACTACAACTCCCAGGCCACGTGATGGGATGCACTGACCTGCTGCTCATTCACTCCGTCTGCTCGAGTCAGCTCGCGATGCTCCTGACAAGTTAACTTTTTATGAGCAGACTTTCTGCCGGCTCAGGTATCGCCGAGCACAGCCCCAGCTGGATCAGGTATCGTCTGGACCCCTGCAGCTGGCGCAAAGCCGGCGCTGTGTCCGGCTCTGCACCGTGCACTCTGCCTTGTTGAGCAGGAGTGTGCTTATATGCCTTGGCCTGATCCTGATCAAATCTGTGCTCCTGGGTGATCCGGCGCAGGGTATGGCTGGTTTTAATGACCATGGATGTCACGCCAGGTGTCACCTGGTGAGAACTGAGCTTTGTGGTACGATTTGGCTGTTTTGATGGTGTTAAGGGTGGCGGTTAACCAGCAGGTTAACTGGAAAATGATCAGGTGAATGGTGCTGAGCGGCAGTGCTGCAAATCTCAAACCGTGCAGCCAAAGGGGAAAGTCAAGGTGAAGTGAGGAGCGGGTGAAAGGTGCGTGGAAGATGTGTGAGGAGCAGCCGAGGTCGCTTAGTTTGCTCAGCCCGAGGAGAGCAGAGGTCTGGCTGAAGAAGGACTGCTCAGAAGCAGGATGGGTCCAGCAGAGATCCAGCAGCGTGTGGAAGTGAAGTGGCACAGAGGTGGTGTTGGGATCTTGTGGTGATTCTTGCATTACTCATGCCTGGCAAAGCACGAGTAAATTACACAAGTCATTCATAGAGTGCGCTAATAAAGGCTGCTACTGTATTATCCCAAATTTGGTTGCAGAATCTTAACGTGGAAGTAATGCTGCATTTCCCATCCCTCAGCCTTTCCTTCAAAATGACATTTGGGGGAAGCGGAGAAAGGCATGCTTTAAGGCATAGAAGTCAACACAAAATATTTTTTTAATGTATCTTATCATTTTTTGGAGGCCCCCGAGTTCCCCATCTCACATGTTATACTTCAGCTGCCTGTGCCTGCTTGCAAACAGTTCAGACTTAGGTGCTAAATGGAACAGCCCTGGAGCTTGGACTCTTTTTTGGGGGGAAAGATATGAAGTATACTCCTGGTGGGTTTTTATTGTCAACTCTAAGTGACAGATGTTTGGAAACAGAGGTTTAGAAAGAAAAGTAGAAGTACACGAAAAGGGGCAATTTATCTCATGGCTGTCCAGCTGACGTTCTGTTTCCAGGAGTAAAGAAATATGTGCCATGTTCATCATGATCTCATGGTACAAATAAGAGGTGGTAATCACCATGTGATAACCTGAATTTTATTAAAAATCTCTGCCTGCCTCTGTGCGTTTTGACGGCTAATCTGTCCCGCTGGAGCCATGTCTGACATTCCAGCCCCTTGAGCAGCTCCCAGCAGCCGCTTTCTCTTTTTGAAAGCACTTGCCAGATAAATGCTTCATTCTTTTTTTCCCCCGGTTATACCAGTGTTCAGTGGAGGCCGGAGAGTTTAGCTTGGCGGCAGTTCAGGAGGATCTGCATAACTCACTCGTGGCTTCAGTGACTGGGTGCATCTCTTACTGCGTGGTTGGGCGTAGCATCTGCCAGGTCTTTCTGCAGTTTTCATCTCAGTCTCTCCCTGCTTGTTTCTTTTGCTTCTCAGCTTGCAGGATAGCATTTTGTTCTGTTCCATACCTGGATCCAATCTCTCATTTAAGAGATAACAAATGCAGATTCATTCCCTCTCCTTTCTTCTGCCACTCCATTCCACGTGCTTTCTGTGTTTTTACAGCTTCCTGGAATGGAAAACTCATGAATTTATCCACACGAATCTACTTGGCTTCTGCCTTTTTCTTACCAGTAGGTGGTGGCCACTGGGGCTGCAAGGCAGAAGCGTCGTAAAACCGCTTCAACAGTGCAGCCCAACCCTTCGTTGTCTTAATGCAGATGGCTCTGGAGATCCAGGCTGGCATTCAAAGCATTGGTGCTTCCCTTCCCACCCTTGGAAAAAACAAGGCATGGATGTCAGCTGCTGGTGTTTGGTGTAGAGGTCGCAGGCCCGTGCTGTTTGGGTGTAGCCTGATAAATCCCATTAGCTAATTTCCTGCGGCTGGATTGTGCTGCGTTTTTCTGTCCTTTTGTCCAGCCCACCACTGCATTGCTTCTCAGTTTAAAGCGTTTCTCCACAGCCCAGACTGCAGTGGGGAAATTTCTCCTTCCTAAAAAAAAAAAAAAAGCTGGCTTAAGGAGGAGTTCAGCTAACACTGCTTTGGAATTTAGGTTCTGGTGTCCACCTCGCTCCAGGTGGATGCAGTTGTCCTTCACAAATTGGTCTCCAGACCTTCTCCATCAGATCTACATGCCTACGAAACTCAGCTTGGTCTGGGACAGCCCATTGTCTTTAACTGGTTCCATTTGGTTTTGTGGAAGGAACTTGTTGAGAGTTTGTGTGGGAAATGGCTTTGTTGTATGGAGGAGACCAAAGCGATCTTTCGGCACTGCTGGTACCTGAATGGCGATACTCTGGCTCAGCACAATGAGGGTGCTGGCTTGCTGGAGAGAGAATATGTGGTGTCAGCGTTACACGTGAGGCGGGGTGATGCTGCTAGGCTCTGCAGCACTTAGTAGGGTGTCAGAAAGCAGCAATGGCGTGATTCACATAATGCTTTCTTTGCTTGAACGCAAAGAATGATCCCCTGCAACTCTTCTGTGAATGTAACCAGTAATTACCGACAAAGATCTCTATTAAGACGAGTACGTTTAAGTGTAGGCAGAACATGTGTCATGTGCGTATTTAAAGTGTGTAAGTGTATGTACGTTTATTATTGCACTCGTATGTGCCTCAGTAAATCAAGATGGAGCTGCTAAGTGAATGGATTCCCTTTGGAATTCATACCGGTCGCGATCGTTTTTTGACAAGTCATTATCAAGGAGGTGTAATTAGTTACTGGGTTATTCAGACACTGTGACATTAGGATCATTCGGCATTGCAGAGTTTTGCTGGGAAGCTTAGGTCACAATGAAGCATTCCTTAAAACTAGTTTAAGAAGGAGTGTTTTTTAAATGGAAGGTATCGTGACTCTAGAGGTGAGGTGCTGTGTGAGCCTGTGTTTGGGGATTACACGGTTCCTCCTGCAAAGTGATTCTGCTCTGCCATGTATTTTCTGGCATTGGGGGTGACTTATCTGAAATATAGTGGACTGTGGTGAAATTCAGAGCTGATGTCTCAGTGCAAATACCAGCTCTGAATTGGAGCCTATGGGATTAGAGGTTTTTATCCAGGTTTTGATTTTACTTCTCAGTCAGTAACTGCCAAGAATATAACTGCTTATATGGGGAAGAATGGTCAGAGGTTATAAAGCATGGGATTTGTGGATTATTTTCCCCATTTTGCCATTAAAGTGGCCACTGACTGTCACTGCTGTAGCAGATTGAAGCAAGTCCCAATGAAAGGATTACTGGGAGAACCAAAATGATTATGGTCCAGGCAGTTATGCTTGGATGTCATATACCTATCACCTGTCATCTGCTTCTGTGTGACAGGGCTGTCTGGGGCTGCGATAAGTGGTTGGGGCCCTGGCCACAGCTCCACCATGCATGTCACACCTATTGTAGCTTTTATGCACCTCAGCACCCGATGGCTAATATCATCAAAGAGAAAGTGTTCTGGCAGGGCAGGGTGTAAAATCTCAAACCCCAGCGCTTGCAGTTCACTGCATTGGTGCTATTCTAAGTACTGGGCTTTGTCTGTCCTTTATTAGCAGTACCAAAGACGATCAAGATGGTGGGAAGTATCTGATGTAATCATTATTATTAAAAACAGTGGCAGAAAAACAAAGAGGCCTTTCAGGTAGTGCTTGCTTTCCTAAGCCATTCCTGGAGATTGAACTCTGAGACCTCTACGAGCAGAGCTGAAGCAGACAGCCCTGCAGCTCCAAGCACAGACACGTGTGCCCGGCATGCCATGTGGTACTGTCACAGCAGCACGCTGAGAAGGCTGCCTCCAGCAGCTGCATGGGCCAAAGCCCAGCAGGGAAGAGTGAATGCTGTGTTACATTCAGCTGGAACTAGGGGAAACGTTCTGGCCTTTGGCTGAGATGGGAGAAAAGCAAGTGCCAGAAGGGTAGATGTGGCAGTGAGGTCCGTGGGAGGGTAACTCATAAGCTCTTCAGTAGAGTCAGAGGTAACCTCACAAGAAGGTAAGCTCAGCCCCAGGTACGGATGTAGCCATATGGTTCTTAAAACACAGTATTTCTGTACCCAAGGATTACTGCAGTGTTGATTTTAACTGTTAACTCCTCCCTCCCTGGATCCCAGCCACCAGCACATTTTCAGGTAGTAAATAGCCTTCTAAAATTGGCAGTTCACTAGAATTGGACAGAGTTATGTCACCTGCCCTACGAGCATTGGCTCCAATTAAGATTTTAGAGGAAAACTGAAAAATAAGGTAGTACTGTTTTGGAAAAATGCTGTGAGAATCGATTCCACAGTTTCAGCCCAGCGTGAAGGAGAAGAAGCTGCAAGTGAAAATTACAAAATATAATTTCATATGGAATGTAAGGTAAAAAAGCAAAGTTATGTTTCATAGAATGGGAGATTTGTATTGGTTCTGGCTGAAGAAAAGTCAGTGTAGCATCGAAGGGAGATTCAGATTGGAAATAAGGAATAGGTTTTCACAATCAGGGTAGTGAGGCACTGGAGCAGGTTGCCCAGAGAGGTGGTGGGTGCCCCATCCCTGGAGACACCCAAGGTCAGGCTGGACGGGGCTCTGAGCAACCTGATCTACCAGGGTGTCCCTGTTCACTGCAGGGGGGTTGGACCAGATGGCCTTTAAGGGTCCCTTCCAATTCAAATTATTCTGTGATTCTGTGTTACTAGAAGTAATAGTTCAGAAAGTGTTGTTGCCAGGTTTGTTTGATTTCCTGAAAGTTTTGTGGGTTTTTTTTCTGCAGTTCCAATAGGTGCATGAAGAAGTGGTGACAATTCTAACTTCTGCTCTTGGGCACGTGCAGACACTTTAAAACCTCATTCAAACTGCTAAATTGGCCTAAATGAAGTATCTGGAGGGACGTGACAAAAAATCTTGAAAGCCTCAGAAAATGTGAGGGTGAGATGAAGGGCAGATCTGAGCAAAGTGGGGGAAAGTCTGAAGATCAGAATGTTGGGGGTGGAAATTCAATGGTTAAAACAAAGTTGGTGTTTTATGCTGGTTCTTTCAACTTCTTTCGGAAAAAGGAACCCTTGGCCTGCCACATATTTGTTAATCTTCCATGTAGCTGTGTAGCCAGAACCTGTCATGTACAATGAAAACACGACTTTCTTTAATCAAGATGGTTCCCAAGTTTTTTGTTGTTTTTTTTCTTAGTGTATACGCATGGGAGAACGCCAGACAGAAATACTGCTTTTAGTCCATTTTCTTTTTTTTTTTTTTCCCAGCATACAAGCTGACTAAATGGCATGGAAAAGCAGCTTCTCTTTCCACTATTTCCAGCCCTGAGATCTGCTATTTTCCTAGTTTTGTTGGTGTTGCTGTTCCACACTTTTTGCCAGCAAACGCAGGCTGTATTCTTTATGTTCATCTTGGAACAGCGAATCCTTTCGTCTGAAGATTATTCTTAATGCCTTGAAGCAGGAAATGTAAACAAAAAGCCTTTAGATATATAGAAACCTCTGAAAATATTTATAGAATGGCAACAGCTGCCAGAACGTGGGAAGCGGCAGGTAACTAAATAATACTCCTCTGCGTCTGCAGTGTGTGTCGTTTGACAGGGCCAGAGCTCTATGTAAGTGATCATACCGTGAGCTCTGCAGAGGTACTGGTTGCTCCGAGGGAGTTTTAGCCCTCTTTCATCAGTGGTGAAACCCAGATCCAAAGGCCTGGCTGGGAGGTGTGCACCTGCCTCAGTAGGCTTGGGCTTCTGCTGCCCAGCAGTCCAGGCCCCAGCACTTCCCAGCTCCTTGCTGAGTTTCTTTGCATCCTAGAGAGCACTGACTTTTTTGCAAGTCAGCTGGCAGCCCCGCCGTGTTTTGTTTCGCGTGGTTCACATTCTTCCATCTAATTCCCACACTGAAAATTTCCAGCTTCCTATTTTCCCCTAGCTGTCCTAGCAAGACGTATTGAATATGCAGATGTGATGGCACACACTCACACACGTGCTTTTCCCGAAGCAACCCCTCAAAGTTTGTTCTGCGTGTTTGTTTTACTCCATATCCTCTAATCCCCAAAGTGACATTAAACAGATTTTTTTGTTTAACCTTTGTATGAAATGCTCTTATTTGCAAGGATATGCGAGTTTAGTTACATTCTGTTATACTCCCTTGTGTGTGGAGGAGACACTGAGTAAATGAAAACACATTACAATTGTTATGCACCACGCACAAATTCCTTTTCAGACATCTTGTATGCATGCCTTCTCTAGGACGTATTTGTGAATGTGAGCACCGCTGTATTTTCAGACACATTCATGTCGTAAATAACAGTGCTTTTGCATTGAGGGCCACTCATGTAAAGCTTTCAAAACAGGTTATCAGAGGCAGTGAGTTCTGGAAAAACCAGGGCTGGTGGAAGAGGAGCTGGGAATGCTGATGACCGTCTGCTGGTGTTGAGTCTCCTGGTACAGAATGGCACTGGGCCTGGCCAAAGAACTGTGCACATCTTGTCAGCACCAGTGAAGGAAAGACAATCAGAGATCTGGCTTCTGCTCCAAGTGAGGAAGTTATTTTGCCGCAACAGCATAAATCCTTACTTGGATCTCTTGCTTTCCCTGCAAAATAGAGACTTGAGCAATTCCTTCTCTCCTCCTACACGGTGCCCACCCCCTGTATCCTCATTCACTGGCTTTCTGTGCTCTACAGAAACAAACAAGCATACAAGGCAGCATTCATAACACTCCTCTATGCAACACAACATGCTTTCCTCACCTGCAAGGCAAGCAGTCCTCACCTTCTGTACAAATACAGCATTTTTGCAGGACACGCTTCACTAAATGGCTGTTGTATTTGTTCATCAAAGCCAATATCATAGAATCATGAATCATAGAATCACTAAGGTTGGAAAAGGCCTCTAAGATCATCTAGTCCAATCCCAACCCATCCCTATCATGTCCACTAACCAAGTCCCTCAGTGCCACATCCACACATTTCTTTAACACCTCCAGGGACAGTGACTGCACCAGCTCCCTGGGCAGCCTGTTCCAATGCCTCACCATTCCTTCTGAGAAGAAATTTTCCTAATATCCAACCTGAATCTCCTCTCGCCCAACTTGAGGCCATTACCACTAGTTACCGGAAAGAAGAGGCCAAACCCCACCTCACCACAGCCTTCTTTCAGGTCACTGTAGAGCGTGATAAGGTCTCCCCTGAGCATCCTCTTCTCCAGACTGGACAACCCGTTTCTTCAGCCACTCCCCTTAAGACTGTGTTCTAAACCCCTCACCCCTAGCCCCATTGCTGTTCTCTGAACACGCTCCAGAGCCTCAGTGTCCTCCTTGCACTGAGGGGTCCAAAACTGAACACAGCACTTAAGATGCAGCCCCACAAATGTCAAGTACAGAGGGACAGTCACTCCCTGCTCCTGTTGGCTGCACTATTTCTGATACAAGCCAGGATGCTGTTGGCCTTCTTGGCCACCTGGGCACACTGCTGGCTCATGTTCAGCCAGCTGTCAACTCACACTTCCAGATCCTTTCCTCCTCATGCGGATTTCCAGCTACTCTGCCCCAAGCCTGTGGCATTGCATAGAGTTGTTGTGACCGAAATGCAGGACACTTAGTTTTACTGAAGTTCATACAGTTGGCCTCAACCCAGCAATCTAGCCTATCCAGATCCCTCCGTGGGGCCTTCCATCCCTGAGGGTAGATGGACACTTCCTCCTAGATTGGTGTCATCTGCAAAGTTAATGAGGGTGCACTCAATCCCCTTGTCCAGATCATTAATAAAGATATTAAACAGGGCTGACCCCAGCACTGACCCCTGGGGAACACCACTTAGTGACCAGTCGCCAGCTGGATTTAACTCCAGATGATGAGCAGCCGTTCCACCTACAGAAATTCCCTGGGCCTTTCCAGTCAGCATATTCAGTAGCATCATGTCCAGAGAGAATAAATGTGTTCAATGTAATGGAATAGAAGTTTCTAGTACTGTTAATACCCTTTTGTATGGCAGCATAAAATAGGTAGTTTTAATTTTCTCTATTTGAATGGCAATTGGAAGGCCTAGCCTCACTTAATTGGGTATATATTTTCCCATTATCTTCGAGGGAAGAACAAACACATCTCTTTCTTTGGAAAAAGCTGTCACCTATAAACTGTTCTCTTGCATTGGGACAGTTTGCCTTAGGTGTCACTGTGCATATGGAGTTAATAACTGTATTTATACAGTGTTATTGAAGGATCTTTAAAGGCATTGGAGCCTGCAGAGGCTCTATCACGGCATCCACAGGCAATGTCACGATACTGGTCCTGAAATTAATCTAGTTTCCTTGGATGAACAGGGAGACTGAATTCCAGCCTCCTGGGCAGTTAGAACCACAACGAGGTTGCAGAGCATACTGCCACACTAGGGCAGAGCATACAGACAAGAGCATACAGACCCGTACTATGGCAACCCCCTGCCTTCTAATAGATTGATGCATAGTCATGTACACATGTGAATTTTGACCATGAATGAGAACTTGTTAGTAGTTGTTTGTTTCCTTCTACCAGCATGATCCTGAGAGCTGGTGACAGTAACACACCATCTGACGCTGCAGTTGTGTCATCATTCACGGGTGACATCAGCCCACATTGTGTTGAAAAAAATGGTCCTGCCCTCCTTCACCTCTGGCTTAAGGCCAGATTTGCCAGTGCACGCTGCATACATCAGCTCGAGCAGCACTTTCAGAACAGATGAAGTGTTAGATAAGCATCTGCGTTTTCCAGATAATTGAATCCTTGGAGTTTTGATTCCGGTTGGTTACGACATCTTTTTGTGTCAAAAACAGGAATGTGGAAGCTTGGCTTTCCAGATTCCTCCTTTTGAAGCTGAGCTCCTGGCGGAATAGATCTCCCCCAGTGCAATGCAGGATGTGCAAGGGGCAGTGTGTGCTCTGCAGCCCTGGGGGCAGGTGGAGAGCAGCCTGTGGCACCTTGCACTGCTTCTCCAGATGCAAAGCAGTTTTTTGCTTTTGTTAGTCCTGCTGGGCTGGCAGAGCTGCAGGAGGAGAGATGGGTCTCCACTCTAGTAGTGCCTGCACCACCAGCAAGCAGCCACATTGCAGCTCGTAGTGAGGAGGGGCAGAAAAAAAGGAGATTTTCTTGGAATCGCTTTTGGATCGCACCAGTGACTTGGGGATCTTTCCAGATCTGTTTTATTTCTGCTGAGGGATAGGACAGGCCTGCAGAACTGGGGAGGCAGGAGCATGGGACTGGATCTGTGTTTATCAGTGTCGATATGCTGACTTCTGCTTACATTATCACCTTGGAAGGGCAGTGTCCTGCAGCATAGGGCTGCTATGAGCTCCCAGGGTGGGAGGCAGAAGTATGCGTGGTCCCAGTACTTCTGCCTGTGGGACCCTATTGCTGGCTACAGCCTCAGGCTTGGCGTTCAGAGCTTTAAGGGATGAGCTGGCAACACAAACAAATGGGTGTGAGCTGACCACTTTTAGACTGGAAATTAGAGGAAGAGTCACAGCTTTTTGCCTGGTGAGTTTGCACACAGCGTAGGGACCCAAATATAGCAAACAGCTTTCAGGATGCTTGGAAAATTTATTCATAGGATTGTATGGTTTGTTCCTGAAGGGTCGCACATCCCCTTTTTGCTATTACCTAATTAAAAGAAAAGAAAGTAAATGAATGATTGAGCTGCACTGTTCTGTTAAATCAGTGCAGATCTTAACTTTCAAGGCTTTGCTTTTGGTTTAGAGGATGGATAACCTGCACAACACTGATATACTGATACAGCTCTTTCAGATTAAGTTTGCATGAATGCACAATCTGCTGAAAATTTGTATCTGGAAACTTTATCTAAGAGCATAATAATGTTAAAATAGCATTTTACAAATTGGTTTTACGAAATGGTGATATTAAGCACAACACTTTTTTTTTCCTGGAGTTAGAATTGTACGTGTGATTGGTACTAAAATAGAGGTGAGATGTAAATTGATCTTCTTTTTGGTACAAATGTGTATGCAGTCTATTTCCAAAACAGTCTGAACAGGTTTAGCTTAAATCTGTTGCGTGCAGCATTAATAGGATATTCTTACACTGAATAGAAATGTGGTGGTACAGAAGATAAATAAAGTTCTGGAATTGGTTAAATTAGTGTAATCTGATGTCAACAGGACTTTATATATAGCTTCAGCTTTTTCTGTGCTTTGTTGTTGTTGTTTTAATACTGCTGCCTGGGGAGGAGGCGGAATCACCATCCCTGGAGGTGCTCAAGAACCGTGTGGATGTGGCACTGAGGGATGTGGTCAGTGGGCAGGGTGGGGGTGAGTCTATGGTTGAATTTGATGACCTTAGTGGTCATTTCCAACCTTCATGATTCTATGCTTGAACCATTCTTTCTCTCTATGGTTAGGTACTCCAGGGACAGCTGTCACCGGGCTGCTGAGGCTGGCAGCTTTGCCTTGGCATTTGTGCATGACATGGCCTGGTGACAGGGAGACCAAGTGCCCTTGGCCAGGGCAGCTGTGGAAAAATGAAAGAGCAAGGTAGAGGTGAAAGGAAATCTGGATCTGTCAGCAGGGTGGCAGGTGATGAGATGCAGAAAAAGGTAATGCACGAGCATATCAGGAGATCAAACTGAGCACAGAAGTACCAAAGAAATGAGCAGAAATAATCTGCCCTTCCAGCACAGAGAGATGGTGTGCAATAACACAGCAGGGCAAGGCAATGGCACAGGGAGAGAGATGGGCACTGGGGTGCTACACCTATTGTAAGCTGGACCTGTGGATTGACTGCTGCAGGTGAAGTAATTATCATAATACATATAAAATAGCACATTTAGGTCGGGCAGTGTGAGCATCAGTGTGGCACCACAGTGGTACAGTGCTGAGGGAGGGACTGGTCATCAGCAAGGAGCAGCAGAATCGCAAACAGGTTGTGAGGAGAACAGATGATGTGGTTTCTGTGTGAAAGCTGCAAGGGACCAGTCTATATTCCATATAAAACCGACTGAGTGGGCAGATATGCAACTTCGATGAGATTTCTGAAGCCTTGGTAGGAGCTGTGGTTAAAAACAAGCCTGGCTGCTGGAAGTGAAGATAGAGTAATTTGGTATGGCACGGTACATCTCTTGGTGCTGCCCATAGCACAGATTTACACGTCAACCCTCCTTCCCAAGAGTGGAGCCCTGTGTCTCTCTGCTGGCTCCTTCAACAGAGGAGACTCTACTTAAGTGAATATTTTTCCCATCTCAACTAAGTGTCTCATGTCAGTCCAGAGGGAGAAAATGTTTCTGGATGCGCTGGATGTTGCGAGGCATGAGAAACAGGCATTGAACCACAGTCAAGTTGCAGAAATAAACTGGAACTTGAAAAAGGCTCGTGATCATAGCAGGAAGAATGCACGTCCAGTTCTCCTCAGTCTGGGACAAACTGGAGCAGATGTAGGAACAGTGACCATTGAAGAGACACTTTCTTTCAACTCTTATAGCTTATAGCACTCAGTAAAGATCTGTGTCACGCTTGGGGACATCCCAAATTTTTGGAAAGCAGTCAATATCGGACAAGGAGTTTGCTTGAGTAGCTCTCCTTTTCCAACTTATCAGGGCTGTCTTCCAGCCAGGGCTCAACTTTTTTGCCTCCTGCCAAATCTTTGGGAATGATCTCATGGACACCACCTCCCCTTCTCTCTTGGAGCCTTCTTCTTCACTGTCGTGCACGTGGCAAGAACAGCATCAGAAAAGGGCTCTGCAGCGTGACTTCAAACACTTGGTGTGCAAACTCATGCTTCAGGCACAGTTGTCACCTCTGAACACTGAACAAAGGCAAACAGAGGTACTAATTTTAGGCAGCACAATAGGCAGTTGTCTAGGGCAGCAGAGGCTTGAGAGCATTAACCCAAGCTTTTCATTTACCGAAGCAAAAACTCCTTTTAAAGACCTGTAGGGCAATTAACAACAGATAACAGCAAGGAAGGAGGATTGGTGGTATTCTTCACACCAGCCGCCAAACACTCTGCAGCTTTTGATTTGAAAGCTGCTGGCATTTCCACTATCCACAGCTGCTTGTGCCAGTGGCAGACTTGAGCTGCAGTTCAGCATCTCCTTCCTCAGCACGGAGGAGGAGATGTAGTGGGGGCAAAGCACAGAGATGCACCTCTCCCTCTGCATCATTTATTTGCATGGTGCATGCCATGTGTATGTGTGTGACATCCATCGATCTCCTGCATCTCAGCTGTGAAACAGCTGGGGTCACTGCTTCTTTTTTTTTTTTTTGCCATAATTCTTCCCATTGGCCGTGTAGAAACAGAAAGGTGGCACATGGTCCTCTCCTTCAGCAAAAGGATTTTCTGTATCTGAAGCCGGCTTGGAAATTCTTGGGGTGACATCACACCGTGTCTGTGCAGCCTCATTGTTTGTCATGGAAAAGCCATTCATCCATACACGACTTCCTTCCTCCCCAGACTCCCAGAGATAAACTTTCCATTCTGTCTGTTCCCTATAGAAGCAGCCCCCAGCTCTGCGCACAGCCTTCACCGTCCCTCCGTCGTGCTCTGGGCTGTGGGAGCAGGTAGAGGCAGGGTATGAAGGTGCGAATACAGTCACCGTGTGGATCCCACTGTGCTGGGGCAGGCAGAGCACAGGCTGTGGGTCACACAAGGCTTTTGTGTCCCAAAGCTGATTCTGGCGCTGGCGGCCACACATCTGCCTGCCAGGTGAGGCGGGCCACCAGCTGCAGGTAGAGCACATCTGGACGGGGCAGAAAGCAGAGCGTGCCGCAAACAAACGCAGCAATTGCACCGTGAGGAATTGGATAAAAAATATATTTCAGCGGGGCTGAGCTGCTGGGTCTGGTGATTTCATGGCTTGGGCCACGCTTGCGTGAGGCAGAACAAAAGGTCGGGTGCTTGTGGCACAGCTTGGAACTGTCTGAGGACAGCAGAAGGGGACGGCCAGGGATGCCCAGGCCCCAGGGTGACCGTAGGGACGTCCATCTGTGGTGTGTGGTGTGGGGCCAGGCAGGACGGTGAGGATGGAGTGAGCCGTGATGCGGGTTTCTGTGCGGCTTAGGGAGCGTTAGTTATTTGGTGGTACCCGCGTGGGTTCGGGTGCTTTCTGCCGGTGTTGAGGGCGGTACACTGCTGGGTTGCCCAAGTCGGGCTGTTGGGACCGGGGAGCCTTTGGAGCTCTCTCACCTCTCGCCAACTCCCGACCCGGCTCCCCTCCTTCTGCCCATAAAGCCGCCCGGCGCCGGTGCCGGCCTGACCCGCAGCACCGCGGAGCCTCTCCCTGCCCGGGGCTGCGTTTGAAGGCGGTTTCGGGGAGGCGGAGAGGAGGGGAGCGTTTCCGAGCCGGTCCCCGCATTACAAAGGCGGCGGGGCGAGCGCGGCGCTTTGAAGCGCCCCGACGGCTCCCGCACACCTGCCGCCGCGGGGCTGAGGGCACCGGCTCGTCCGGGGGGCACCGGCGGACCACCGGCGCTGGGGCCGGGGGGGGGGGGACGCTTCAAAGACGGCTCAGAGGCTCCGGGGGAAGGACGGCGGGGAGGAGGAGGGCGGGGGTGGATGGGACTCCCCGCTGCCTTCGGGGGCGCGGGGGGCGCGGCCGGAGGAGGGTCTGTGGGGTGGGCGGGGGCCGGGGGCCGCGCTGACCGCGCCCCGCCGCACGCAGACCCCGCCGTAGGGCTCAGCGCTTCTTCTTCTCCTCCTCCTCCTCCTCCGCAGGGCGCCCCGTGCCGGCGGCCGCCTCCGCGGGGGCAGCCCCAGCGCCGCCGCCGCCCGCAGCCCACCATGACGGGGCCGAGACTAGCGCTCGCCGCCGCTCTTCTCTGCAGCTGCACCTCGCCGGTGGCCGACGCCAACTCCTGGTGGTGAGTGAGTGAGCGAGCGAGCGAGCGGGGCGCGGGGCTGCGAGCGGAGCCTTTGTCCGGGGCCGGGGGCGTCCCGGGGCGGGCGGAGCGCGGCGGCGGCGAAGTGCCGCATCGCGGGGTGTTCTCGCTGTCTGCCCACAAAGTTCCCACAAAGGTTTTGGGGAGGTGGGATGCCTGCGTCCCGGGGGGCTTCGGTGCGGGGTCGGGCTTTGCGTGAGGGGGTGATGGGGAAGAGGGTGGGTGAGGTCTCCCGTCCGCTGCCATAGGAGCCCCTTTCCCGGAGCAGCGGACGCAGCCCGGCCCGAGGGCACCGCTGCCGGCGCCCTGTGCGAAGCTGCTCCCGCTCCACTCCCGCAAAGAAAGTGCCGAGCTTTGTACCGCGTCTCCACGCCGGCTTCCTCCGGCTCGAGCCCTGGGAAAGGCTCACATCTGGCAGCGCGGGGAGGGGAAAGCGAAAAGCGCATTCGGCCCTTGGGACTGGCAGCGCTTATGAAACCGCAACCTTCGTGGGACGTTTCTCCGTGCAGGTCGTTGGCCATGAACCCCATCCAGAGGCCGGAGATGTACATCATCGGCGCGCAGCCCGTGTGCAGCCAGCTGCCGGGGCTGTCCCCGGGGCAGCGCAAACTGTGCCAGCTCTACCAGGAGCACATGGTGTTCATCGGCGAGGGGGCCCGCAGTGCCATCAAGGAGTGCCAATACCAGTTCCGGCAGCGCAGGTGGAACTGCAGCACGGTGGACAACACCTCCGTCTTCGGCCGGGTCATGAAAATAGGTAGGAGCAGCGTTCTCCCTTTAAATACATGCGTAGAAGCGTTAGCACCTCTCCTAACACTGCCCTTAGCTTGTCCATTCACTGGTGCGCAGGTGCTGCCCACACTGAGGGACCGCTGGAGCCAGAGAGGTGGGACATGGGCTGCTTCTGTTTATGTGCTGGTTTGGAGGTGGGGAGAGAAGCTGGAGCTGGGAACAGTGGATCTACATTATAATTCCCAGCATCTTGAGTGCCCTTGGACAGGGAGTGTGGTCCTGAGATGTGGGAAATATGGGCTCCCGCCTTGGGATCGGCTTCCTCCTCCATTCTCCGCTGTTTTCTGTGTAAACCGAAGGGATTTTTATAATTCCTGCCCCTGCTGGCTGTGCGGGGCACATTGGCAGGCCATCCCTGCACTTGAATTGAGGTGTGACCTGCCTGCATTGTCCCGGCTTCTTTTGAAATGCAATCATTTGATGGCAAGAAACTGAGAAATCCGGGCTGGGTTTGATGTGTCCGACAGGCAGGACAATAAAGAAAAGGTGTTAAAACAGCCGCTCACACACACTCACACACACACATGCACATACTCAAGCCCCTGTGAGGAGGGGTTCTGTGTCCCACCCGCGCAGCTGACGCTGAGGAATCCAGGGCCAGCGCTACTTTTCAAGCTCTCGGGTCGGGGAGAGCACTTAATAAGGGATGGAGAACCGTTTCCTGCAGCCTCGGCTGCCCCCAGCATCTCTTAATGCTTTTTAGGCTCACTCAGAAAGCTTCGGAGCTTTAATGTCAAGGCAATAGGGATGATCGCTTCCATTCAATACTAAAATTCTTACATGTCTCTCTGGAGAATTTCAGGGATTTTCCTGCATGTCAGTCCCTAACCCAGCCCATCAGAGCCATTCCCAGCCCAGCCTTTCTGCCCATCTGTCCTGCTCACACCCCAACAAATCCCCTCTTCCTCGGGATTTGCCCTTGGGAAATGCCATTTCCTGACACATACTTTCAGCTGCTGACACACATCCAAGGCATCTGTGCATCCTTGATCTCTCACTGTTTGATAGCAAGGGTGGTGGCCAGATGAGGCAGTGCGCAATCCCAGGTTGTCAGTAGGGTTTGTGCTTCGGGGTATGAAAACTGCAACTCAGCCAGAGGGAATGGACAGCAAATGCCCTTCTGGTGTCCCTCCGTCCTGTGTAATTTAATGTCCCAAAGAATGAGGAAACATGCAGATTCCCAGAGAGATCCTAGTCACCCCACAAGGGTGTATGGAAAGAGTCCTCTTCTCCAGCACCTTCCTGCAGCCCCAGGCTGATCCAGGGATGTTCCAAACCTGGAAAAAAAACAGCGTGAACTGAAGGGGATGGGAGGTGAAGGACAGAAAGCAGTCAGGAAAGATCAATGAGCACATGGGAGGAGAGGAAGAGATGGGTGTTGGGAGATGAGTGATACCTCTGAAAGGTTGTAGTGAGGGTGGGGGTTGGCCTCTTTTCCCAGGTAACAGCAGCAGATTGAGAGGTGATGACCTCAAGCCGCATCAGGAGAGGTTCAGGCTGGATATTAAAAAAAACTTCTCAGAAAGAGTGGTGAGGCATTGGCACAGGCTAACCAGAGAGGTGATGGAGTCTCTGCCCCTGGAGGTGTTCAAGATCTGTTGTAGAGATGGCAGTGGGGGATGTGATTAATGGGCATGGTAGGGGTGGGCTGATGGCTGAACTGGGTGATCTTAAAGGTCTTTTCCAACCTTAATGATTCTGTGATTCTATGACCTCCTTTTTAAAATGAATTTGATGCTTTTAGATTAAAGTGAGAGTAGTTTTGGGGTTTGACAGGACAGAGGTGGTGTGAGCATGTACTGGTTGTGTCCAGTGGTGCCACTGCTGTTTGGTTTGTGCTAGGGAATCTCCAGGAGGGACCTGCTGGTGTCTATGAGGCCATGGCCTGTGGCTGCCACCATTTAAGTCTGTCCCAGCAGAGAGCTCTTAGATCCTTTAGATCCCTGCTCTGAGGGAGTGCTTTCAGGCAGGGGTGTTAGTTCTCCAAAACAAGGAGATGGACAACAGAGGCAGCCTGGAGGGTTTCTGAAGAGTCACTGCTGATGTCCACATGTGCAATAGTTGCTGTGGAGGGGGATGCTGCCTCTTCTCCTCCCTCTTGGCTCTGTCTTCTGATTTTACTTCTGCTGACTTTATAGTGAGATGCTAAGATAAGAAAACAAACCCCTTAATCTCACAGATCATGTCAGCTATAAAGCCATTCTTCCCCGGGTTCATGCTGTGTGCCTGTCGCCTGTTCTCAGCCCCTAAACCCAATCCTGGACCACAGCCCTATCCCTGCACGTGGTGCCAATGGAATGAGAAGGGGCTGGAGACTGGAATATCTGCAGAGGCATGCCAGGGAGATGTGGAGAGGGGGAAGGAGATAAGGAGGGCCCAGAAGGTGTGTGGTGTGCCAGTAACCCGCGGCTGCCCACCCACCGCTGCAGGCATGGCATATGCTACGTGACTTCCTGAGCTGCCTTAGATTATTGAGGGGAGGAGAACCTACCCTGGCCAAGTCCAAAGCCTGGGAGAAATTCAGGAGAGTTCACTTAGTAACCTGGAAGGTTGCTTTGCTTCCCACCTCGCAGCGCTTGGCTCAGTGCAGGAATGGGAGAGCCACTTCTGTGTTCAGTCACTGTGCCTTCATTCTGTGTGTGCCAGCAAGGCAGTGCAGCCCAGCAAGACAGGGATTTGCAGGGGAATTTGTAGCACTGAAGTCAGCAGCATTTTAATGTTGATTCTTCCTAGTGTTTGTGTTATGGTGAGAATCACCCTTAGCTTTCGAATGTAATTCCTGGCTTATTCAACAACAGTACCTGCTGATGTACAAAATCCTTCTGAAGATGTTTCTGGTCCTGTCAAGACAGATTTTAGGTGGCATATGTGTATATGCATACATTATATGCAAGTACATTCCTTATTTCTACGTTTATGTAGAAGAGAGCAGAGCACCCAAGAAGTCCATGTTGGCATGTCCCTGGGGGAGGAGGGAATACACAGCCTGTCATCTCCCGCAGAGCAATCTGCGGTGGGTGAGGGGGGCTTCCAGGATGGTCCGTCTTCTTTGGAGCCATAGATCTTATCTCTTCTGCCTTTTCAAATGCAAAAAGGAGAAAAGGAGTCATAAAAAGACAAGAACAAAGAGAAATACTTTTCCCGGAGACAGGAACACTTCAGGGAAATGCTTTTTTTTTTTTTTCCCTTTAGTCTTTTGAAGCTACAGCTTTTCCATTAGAAAAAGCTAGAGCAACACACTTCCTTCTTTTTTGCTCATTCTCCTGGCTGGGGTCGGTTCTCCTGTTTCCCTCTTTCAGCTCTTGGAGGCCTGATGCCCAGCAGGCAGAGGGGGGTGGCAGAGCCCACACAGCCCCGGACTGTCAGCAGCAGAGTGGCAGGCACCCACCTGCAGGACGCAGGTTTAGGGAAGAAGCCAGCACCGAGGTGATGCTGTAGTAGTGTGGGCTAAGGTAGGTTCTGAGAAGATGTGCTGACATTCTAATGCTTTTTCAAGGCTGGAGGTATGTTAGAAGAGCAGAAATAGGAGACCAACCAAAGGATGTGTAAGCCCACAGCTACTGGCTACCAATTTGCTTTCTGTTAGCAGAGGGTTTCGTGCACACGTCGGATTCTGCCTCCCAAACCAAAGCTGCATCAGCTGAGCACCATGGTTTGTTCTGCGTCACGTACAGCCAGGAAGAAAAGCTACTTCTGCTTGTTGCAGACTCTCCCATTACTATCCCAGACTTGTGCAGATCCGGGAACTGCACCATCCTGAGCTCCTTATGCAGATGCGGGGACTGCACACGAGTTGAGTGCCGCTCCGTCTGAAACATGTGGGTGCTTAAACAGGGACAGTGAAAGTGCAAAGCCAGCCTGCCCACAGTACAGGAATCGCAGCCAGAGTTAGGGATCCTAAGCACCTGGAGTCATGCAGCCACTGCTCAGCAAACTGCAGCCCCAGGAGGTGCTGTCCCTGTGTGTGTTTCCATCTCTCCAGGTACCAGGAGTGCGGCTCCCACAGGGCATTGAACAGGAAGGCTGCTCTGTCTGCAGGGTTCCCACCACCTGGGCACAGTGGTAAAGCTACACAGTGGACCATTACCTTGAAATTGGCCGTGCCGTTTAAAAAGCTGGACTAGTCACTGGTAAAGAACCAGAACTGCCCTATGGGCTGGAGTCAGCTGAATTATCTTGACTCTCCTCATTGCCTCTTGGTCTGGGAAGGTTCTTGGGGCATAATCCTCTTCCTTCTGACTCCCTTGCATGCTGTGTCCTGCAACATTTTATCACTCTTTGTGCACATGGCAGAAGCCCTTCGTGTACAGTCCTCATTTAGGGGAAAAAAAAAAAAAAGAATCCCAAGTTACTCTGCAAGGTGGGTGCCATTCACAGCCTCGCCTTTGTCTTGGATCATTACCACTAAGCTGGTGATAAGCCGCTATTAATTGCAGAGTGTTGGCACATGCAAATTGGAACAAGAGCATACCAAAGGCATCGGCTGGGTCCTGCTGAGGGAGCTGGCACTGAGCATGGTGACAAACTGCTCCTGGGGCACCTGCCCTGTGGGAGCATCCTGACTTATTGGGCAGCATCAGAGGGTCAGCTCTTGCTGGGGTTCTCTGCTTGTGGCCCAGCAGCATCAGATTGCTTATTCATGAAGGCTTTGGCAGTTGTACTCTTTATCACCTGGGAGCATGGTGACGCATATAGTAACTCTGGAGGTGCTGGTTTAGGAATTTATTACAGTGTATGGTGATAGCACAATTGTGGATTGCCCTTCCCCCCTTGCAGAGCCATGGCAATTCACAGCATTTGGCCCATGCTGCAGTGTTGTGGCTGTGCTGGTGCCCGGCTCTGGTTGCAGTGAACCTGTGCCAGTAGCAGAGAGCAGGAGATACGCAGCAGCTGCTGGGATGCATCCTGAACAGGGCTGTCTCATGCATGTGCAAGCAGAAAGTCATATAATCATAGAATGATTGTTGAAAGGGACCTTTAAAGGCTATCTGTTCCAACTCCCCTGCAGTGAACAGGGACATCTACAGCTAGATCAGGTTGCTCAGAGCCCTGTTCAGCCTGACCTTGTACATCTCCAGGGATGGGGCATCCACCACCTCTCTGGGCTTCACTAAATCTTTTCAATTATCTACATGGGAAAGTCTGACTTCTTCCAGCACTGCGGTTCTGTAGATGCTGGGAGAGCTTCTGCCTTTGAGTGGAAAAATGGTTTCCTACAGTTTATTTTGAATCAAGTCTCAGCCGACCGTATTTAGCCAAAATGAAACTGGATGTGCCCCTTAAATATGCTTGTCCCAGTTGAAATGAAGCACTCCTAGACTGTATATCTGGCGATATATGAAGTGCTCAACTTGTACAGCCCCACCCTCACTGGTTGTTCTCAATGGCTTTTTGCAGATTCGGTGGGCAGCAGCTGTACTTTCAGCAAATAAATAACCTGGTACCTCCAGGTTAAAATCAGAGCATCCAGACAAGGGCCATAGGATTCCAGGGATGGAACACCTCCCTTCCAAGGACAGGCTGAGAGAGCTGGGACTGTTCTGCATGGAGAACAGAAGGCAGTGAGGTGACCTGAGGGCGGCCTTTCCATATCTAAAGAGGTCTATAAGAAAAAAGGACAGACTCTGCTAAAGAGTCTGTTCTGACAGGACAAGGGGAAATGGTTTCAAACTAAAAGAGGGAAGATTTAGATTGGATACAAGGAAGAAGTATTTTACAATCAGGGTGGAGAGGCACTGGAGCAGGTTGCCCAGAGAGGTGGTGGGTGCCCCATCCCTGGAGACATCCAAGATCAGGCTGGACGGGGCTCTGAGCAACCTGATCTACCAGGGTGTCCCTGTTCACTGCAGGGAGGTTGGACCAGATGGCCTTTAAGGGTCCCTTCCAACTCAAAATGATTCTACGACTCTAAGGATTGACTTGAAGTAGAGAGGGAAAGAAGGCTGAGCAGCCCCTGCCTATGGCGTTACTATTTCTTTTGGGCAAGACTTAGCATTTCCAGAGCTCTTAACTGGGCAAACATAAGAGTAATAAAAATTATAGTCCCTGTGGAACAGCACTACAAAGTCATGACAGACACGTTCTTCCAGGCTGTATCAGGAATCTCAGTTCCTTTCTTGGTGCATGTCAGAATCAGGTTTGGTTTTGCTCCTGGTCACGCAGAAACTACCGGCACTGGGCAGACAATTGCCTGGAGCTGTTATTGTGGAAAGAAAATACAAAAGGGATGCCAGCCTGTGTTAGGGTAGTTCTTCCTTCACCAGAGCAGGTTGGTGAAGGTCAAACCGTTCATTTTGTACGCTGTTTGCTAAAAGAGCTTCGTCTGTCATTAATTTGCTTCTCACATTCCCTTGCAGGTAGCCGAGAGACCGCTTTCACCTATGCCGTCAGTGCTGCCGGGGTGGTGAACGCCATCAGCCGTGCCTGCCGCGAAGGAGAGCTGTCCAGCTGCGGCTGCAGCCGCACGGCCCGGCCCAAGGACTTGCCCCGAGACTGGCTGTGGGGCGGCTGCGGGGATAACGTGGAGTACGGGTACCGTTTTGCCAAGGAGTTTGTGGATGCCAAGGAGAGGGAGAAGAACTACGTGAGAGGTTCCGAGGAGCAGGCTCGCATGCTGATGAACCTGCAGAACAACGAGGCTGGGCGCAGGGTAAGCTGAACGCTGACCTTTCCCAGCTGGTGAGATTCGGAGGTTGTGAGATAGCGGGGTACCACATTATTTGGAGGTTTGGTGAGGGGTGGTCCCGTCATGCCCCTGTAAACTCCTCTGAAATGGTGTGTGGTCCCATTTTCTGCATTTTTATGTATAGCTCAAGCAATATTGACAATACGATATTCCAGTTTTAGTGGCTGACTTCCACTGTCTCTAAAGGCTATGAGTTTTGGGGCCTGCTGAGATGCTAGGCAGCACATATGTGCAGGCATGTAAGCCCTTGCCAAACAAACTAGATGCTCTCATGGCCCTCTTTTCAAGTTTAAGTCTCAGAAATGTGCTTCCCAGAGCTGCCAAAAGGGCAGGGTGATGGTGAAGAGAATGGCCCGCTGATGTGTGGCGAAATCTGCTGCCATCATTCAGATTTTTGGGAATGTAAGACCAGAAGCAAACGTAGAATCAGGCTGCTTGGCTGTCTCCGAAACTTACACCTCGCTCAGTTACCTCAGCACTGGGCAAAATAAATAACTTGCACCAGGGCAGCAGGCATTTTCTGAGAAGATGGATGCATTTGCTCTGCAAACCTCTAGAGATGGAGAATCCATCACCTTCTTCATAGTACGCTGCTGTCATTAATCATCCTCACTCCTTTGACGCTGTGCCTCATTACCATTTGAATTTATCTGCTGTGAGCTTCCAATCAGTTCCTCCTCTGACTTTCACGGCTAGATTGAAAAACTCTTTACCAATCAGAATTTCCTCTCCCTAGCATTATTTATCTGCTGCGGTTTATTCACCACTCTCTTTATTTTACCACTCTCTTTACTTGGTTGAGAACTTGTGTCTGTCTCACTTGCAGATGTTTTCATCAGTAGTCAGATTGCTTCCACATCACTTTAGTGTACCCTTTCCAGTTGTCCTGTATCCTTTAAAACTCACATACATAAACTAGTGTACCCTTTCCAGTTGTCCTTTAAAACTCACATACAAAAACTGCGTGCCGAGTTCTGGTGTTGTTCTGATTGATGCCATAAATATAGGTGAAGTTGTCCCCTTTTAATGCTTCCAGTGTATGTGCATTTGCTTAATTTACAGAAGGCAGAAAAGGGTGGCTCTGGAGAGCTTGAGCTCTCTTGAGAGCTCTGGAACTCAGTGGGTTTTTGTTTGAGTATTTTGCTTTAAATTTTCTGTTCATTTGTTTTGCTTGGGAGGGCAGAGAATCTGCATTTACTTAGAAAGGACAGTCATCTCTTGTGGAGTAGTAATGTAAAAGTGACGTCTTCACTACATTACATACTTTGAACATCTTGTATGTCTGGAGTCATGAATTTGGATTACTACAAATAAATGTCCTTTGTATAACAGGGAGTGTATGTTACCAGCCTTTTTAACGGCTTGTACTGTTGCCATGAGAGAACCAGAGATAGAAAATGGTCAACAGTTTGAGGGATGGCTGAATTTCAGTAGCACCTGAATTGGAAGATCAAGTTAGAAGATGCTATGCAGCGTGGCGAAAACATCACTGCAACTTACTATTGCTGTAGTATGTGGTAGAAACTGAGTTGTGATTTCAAATGATGGCATGGTTTTTGATGGAGAAAGCTGTGTCTTCTGTAGGGGTACAGCTAAAACCAGTTCTGAGCTGCCTTTACTACAAGTGCAGTAAGTTGTTTGAACTGTGCTTGGAGTGCTGCAGTGCTTGTACTTTTGCAGACAAGACCCTCGAGACAATTTCTTTGTCTCCAGTTAGCTCAGGACTTGGACAAAAGCTTTCCTGAGGGCCCAGCAAAAGACAATGTTATTTCAAGGTTGTTTCTGGTAGACTCTGTAGAACAGATGGTCACAGAAAATAACCTTAGATTAGGTGAACACAAGTCGTTTAGATTAAATTGAATGGAAGTATAAACCGGTGTGTAATTAAGCTTGTGGATTTCAAAGAACAAACTGATAAAGTAAGGGAGCCAGTTAGTAAACTCAGCCGAGGAACTCGATGTGGAGGAGGTCTGGAACTTTTTCAAGTCAAAGATGCTAAAGCCATTACAGTTCTGCATGCCAAGCAAGAGGAAAAAGTTTGTAGGAAGAATATCCAGACCTCACTGAATGAATAACTACCAGAAAGAAGCTGTTAGGAATAGACCGAGAGCCTACGAAGAATGGAAAAAAAGAACTGATAGCAAATAAATAACAAAAAACCTCTGTCTTAGAGGTCAAGAAGTGTAAAGATGAAGTGAGAACAGTGAAAAATCAAGCTGAGTCAGACCTTGCAAAGGGTAGTAACAGAAACAGCAAAAGTTTTTTTTTTAAACTTAGTAAATTGAAAGAGATTGGAAGAAAGGAGCTGCTGTTCAGTGAGGATGGGGCTGAGTTTAAAGATAGAGTAGTTTTGCTCCCCAAAGTAGGTGAATGCTTTACCTAGAGCTTCAAGTCAGAACAAGGCATTGCTCATGGGAAGGGCTACCATATGTCTGCTATTCAACAGAGAGGTCTTTTTCTGTCCTCAGCACTTCTGCCTAAAGGAGTCAGTGCCCGCAATGTGGGATTGTAAATCCTCCTCAGACTGTGCTATCTGGGGACAGCCAGGCAGAGTGCCCTGGGGACAGGCAGTGGTGATGCTGCTGGCACCCTGTGGAAGTGAGAAAGACAGGAGGAAGCAGCTCTTCTCAGATAGGTAGGGGAAGAGGAACTGAACAGCAAGTACTGATGTTTGGTGCCAGCAGACCTGGAATGGGTGGGATCGTGCATGGGGCTGCTGACAGAGAGCTTTTGGGATTGGGTTGAATGGACTGGATGATCTCCAGAGGCCACATCCAACTCCTATGTTCTGTGATTCAGACAGAATTGATCATCAAGCAGTGGCAGCACAGGGCTGGGAGAATGGAGGGGTTTAGAGTAAATGGCACAAGGGTGTTGGGGTGGATTGGATAGATGAAGGTTTGAGGGTAGTGAGGAATGGAGATGCTGGGGTCAGGAAAGGAGATGAATTGAGTTCATCTAACCTGAGACAAATCTGAAGTGACTCTGCTACGAATTCTGGGGCTGTCTGGCCAGGACAAGACAGCTTTTCCTCACAGCTCTTGGAAATGTTAACATGTTGACATGGCAGCAAAGGGTACTGGAAATGATCACCACCAAAGTGGAAGCAAAAATTGGGAAGCTTGAAGCTCTCAAGACACAGAGAGAGTCCTTTTAGTGCCCTGGCATTCTGAAAGAGCTGGCACCTGGTAGCACAGGCAGAGTGACCTTGGTAGTGTTTACAGGAGGACATCTCAAATTTCTCAAAGATTGATCACGTGGGTATTTAGAACATCACTGATTTACTGGAAGACAAAATAAATTTAATAGATAAAGACAGCTAAATGACTTAGCTGAACTCCAGTGAGATAATTCATGTGTTTCCCACATGAAAACACTTGGTTAGGTTGGAAAAGATAAGGGATACAGTGACTGTGAGATGGATAAGAAACTGGTTCATGGCAAGATGTCAGTAAGTTGTGTGAAAAGATGCATATTGATCTCAGCAGAGCTTAATTAGCAAAGCTCTTCAAGGACTTGCCTCAAGACCAATGCTTAGTATTTTTTGCTTCTTAGCCTGGCACAAGAGTTCGGGAGTGGGATGATGAAATTTGCTGATTATGCAGAGGTAGCAGATATCATGAATACAGAGAAGAAACTAATTTCACACTGAACAAAACTACATTGAAACAATCATTTCAAGGTCCTGTATGAGAAACATTTTTTCTCATTAGGAAACTAGAAAGGAGCTGTGTGTGGCTGTCAGCTGTAGGTGACAGCAGATGCAATGTGTCTCCTAAGGTGGCAAGTACCCTGAAACATAAGAAGGAAAGTCTTTCTATAAAACATGGGGAATAGTAATGCTATTGTATTAAGCTCTTGTTAGGCCCCAAAATATTGTATGCTCTCATATTCCCAAGTAAAATGACCCCAGACTAGAGAAGGGTTGTTGTGCTTGACCCATGGGATAAGAATCTTTTCTTAAGAAAGCAGGCTAAAACAGCTTGCCATGTTTAGCCTAGAAAAGTGAAAGCTGAGAGAGGATATGACTGATGTCTATGTTAGTGGGAGAAATAATAGTGAAGGAAAAGTACTTTTTAAGCAAAAGGCCAATTTGGCACAAGAGCAAATGGGCATAAAGTGAATACGCTTAGATTGGAAATTAGAAAAAGATACTTTATCATTGGAATAGTGATCAGAATAATGGTGCCTGAAAACCTAATTGCTTTAAAAAGGGCACTCAATACATTTAAGAAAAGCATTACTTGAAGTAGTGCCTACAATAGCAAGAGATTGTACTTAATAACCGAGGAGGTCCCAGCTAGTCCTACATTCCTGAATGTTTTCACTTCTGAGATGCTGGTTTTGCAAAGAAGAAGGTGCATGTGTAACTCCATATTCCTGAAATTACTGCTGCAGGAAAGGAGTACTGAAAGGGGATGTGGCGGTAAGCGCTGCTAAGTGACCACCAGCTGCCATCCCTTGTGCAGCTTTGCTCCCACTTCCAGCTTGTGTTTGAGTGGATGATGTTTCTGATCTCCAGGCAGGCTTTTGGCAGGTGTTCCTGCTCAGTTTCCTGTAGGTGAGACAGTTCTCTTGAACCCCATGAAGCTCTGAGGGCAGAAGAGAGGATCAGCACTTCTCATGAGGAGCTGAGAGGGCTGGGAAAGAAGCAGAGTCCTTTTATCTTTCAGGCACTTCTGACCCCATCACCCCTTCACTCCATGTCGCAGTCCGTGTGGTAGTGCTCCTTGGGTTTATTGCCCTTGTTTGTTTGTCTTTGGCTGTTATCTCAATATGCTCTTTCCTTCCATCTGTCTCTTTTTTCCAGTTGGTCTCCATTAGCTTCTCTTCTTTCTCCCATTCCTTATCTGTCACCCTTGTCTGGCGGGCTGTGGCGGTCTGTCCTTCCGTACCATTTACCCAGTCAGCATATGGCAGGACTCAGTCATCAGTCACTCAAGCCAGTGCCAGGAGAGCCTGGAAGGGGGTCTGGCTAATTGACCACATAGGAATTCCCCATTGATTCTCTTCCTGTTCCCATTCTTGCAAGAAAAGAATTGGAAGAGAACTTGGGCTTATGGGAAGGGGCTTTAAGCCTTTCCATTAGACACATTTTCAACCTGCTTAAGTGGTGCGGCCATCAATCAGACCCTGCTTTCAGAAGTACATGTGGGGTCTGTTATTCTTTACCTTGACCCTCGCCCAGTCAGAGAGGAGCCCTCCAATTTCCTCTGCGTTCTCCCCATCCAGGCAACGAAGGGGAGAGAGGAGAGCCATTTAGAGGCTGAAGCTGGGGTTACCTCAGAGGGCTGTTGATGGCGGGGGCTGAGCAGCGCCATGCTTACCTGTGGTAGCTGGTAGCGCTCGCGTTCCCCCGCGTGGCCGTCACCCACACGGGCCAGATGTTTTGAGCATCAGTTGCTTATAGCCAAGTCGGAGTGAACTCAGCCCCATGACATTAGCTGAGAGAGATCGGGTTGCAGTGTTTTTCTAAAGGAACAAAGCCTAGGATTAGGAAGAATCATAATACTTTCTAAAAACATATGCAAGGGCAAAGGAGGCATGAGTGGCCTGGGATTTGGTGGAACCGTAACCAAAAAGTGCGAACTAAAGCTCATAACGAGGAGACTGGCAATGTAGTGAGGATATAGTAAGTGTCTGGGGCTCGGGAAATTGATCTGTAGCTCTGTCTGGTTGTAGTGCAGCAGGAGTCCTTAAGTAGCGGTGTGGTTGGTCCTCCACACTTACCCTTCAATTCAAAACGACCACTTAACTCCAGGCCTGTAGCTGTTAGTCTGCACTGCAAGTGATTGCCTCCACAAATTGAGCTCCAAGGAGCAGAACTAAAGCTCCTCTGTTTTCAGGACTCAGCCCATTGACTTTCTTGGGAGCTGGGTTGGCCTCCGAGTGATTTAGCAATTAAGCCCAATTGCATCTTCGCTAGCTGTGAGAAGCGCTAGGTGTTTGTTAGAGCAGGAGCCGCCAGTTGCTTGAGGAGAACTCTGACCTCTCCCTGCTAGTCCGCAGTGTAGTCATACGCAGAAGGCTTTGTTTGCAGGATCGCCTTAATCGCTTGTTTCTTGGCAAGCGAATGTGGAGAGCTGAGAAACTTTCTTTTTTGTTCATGAGTGAGGCAGGAAAGGAACCTCAGACTTTGGCTGCTTTTTTCAGCAAAAAGCCTGTCTAGAAGACGTATCGCCAACTTTTTCAAAACATCCTATTTTTTCTCACGTTCCTTGATCTCCCCACCCCAATTGCAGCTGGTGGTAATTCTGCAGCCAGTGCCAAATAGCTGTTTGGCATGTGGGATTTGGCAGACGCAATGCCCTGCAAATGTGCAAGAGACAAGATGGCCATGAGAGAGCAGATGTCAGCCTCATATGTAAAGTGTAAAGGGCTCTGGAAGTCAAATGCTGAACACTTGGTAGCTCTGGCTGAACGCGGATGCCAGCTCTTCACTTTGTAAACTCCGAGTTCCTGTTAGTGCTGACAGGGTCTCACATAGCCAGCAGTTTGGTACCTGCATCTGAAATTAATGGAAAGAACAAACCTGACCTGCACTTGAGGGTTGTTGGTTTTTTTTTTCCCCTGGTTTTGAGCTGTGTTATTCTAAAATGTTTTTAAATTTCTCTCTCCTCCCAGCTAGTGCAGGGAGAAGGAGAGTGAAGGCTGTTTTCTTGTACATCACATACTTGCTGTACTGAGGGTTTTACACTCGTTGGCATAAATTCTCAAGACAATTTGTTAATTCTGGTGTCCTTCCTTGCAGTACAAGGTGCTGCATTTTCAGGGGTGTGATGCATCATAAAGCCTCTCTTAGACTTTTGAAAGTGGAACTTACAGTATCTCAGAGAAGACCAAAAAGTGTGTTTGCTTTTTGAAGCATATGCTCTTCTGCTTTGCACCAGTGATTTTGGTGCAGTGGAGTGCATGGACACGAGATGGCGCAAATTTTCAGCTCAGGCTTGCATATCTGCTGTTCTGGGAGACTGGTAACGCATCGAAGCGATGTGGACGGCTCTGTCACTTCCACACCGTGGCTACCATCTCTGCTCCTTGTTCGAGATCCTCGGCAGAGAAATGAGATCCTCGGCAGGGAAAGAAGGGAAAGGCATGGGTTCATAGATTTATTCCAAAAGGACGCAGATCTATTCCTAGAGCGATAGCATCAGTTCCTGTTTTAGTTGGCAGGAAATGAACGGGTTTCCAGGTGTTCCCTCGTATCAACTGTGAAGGGAAAAATATGCAGTAAGGTGGTCCATGGGGCATTTCCAGAAGCACAAGGGTAGGGCTCTTCTCTATGGTCTTTCTTGTTCCTGACCATGCCATCAAGTCCGCAGTCTGCCAGAGGAAAAGAAGGTGGGGTGAGAGAAGCCATGGTTAGCAGTGTGACCAGAAATATTTAGGGAACCGGATTGCAGCTGGAAGGAGAGATTTTTGTTTGTTCTGAAGGATGAAACAGCAGAAAAGAGGGGCATAATCAAAGCTGTTAAGAAAATGTGATTGTGGATTCACTGTACCAGATGCTAGCTGCTGGGTTAGTGAGAATGCTTCGTTGCTGACCATGCTGCTTTTCCCACAGGCTGTGTACAAGCTGGCGGATGTGGCCTGCAAGTGCCACGGCGTGTCGGGCTCCTGCAGCCTCAAGACATGCTGGCTGCAGCTGGCAGACTTCCGTAAGGTAGGAGACCTGTTGAAGGAGAAGTACGACAGCGCGGCCGCCATGCGGATCAGTCGCAAGGGCAAGCTGGAGCTTGTGAACAACCGCTTCAACATGCCCACGCAGGAGGACCTGGTCTACGTCGACCCCAGCCCGGACTATTGCCTGCGTAATGAGACCACCGGCTCGCTGGGCACGCAGGGCCGCCTGTGCAACAAGACCTCGGAGGGCATGGATGGGTGCGAGCTGATGTGCTGCGGACGGGGCTACGACCAATTCAAGAGCGTTCAGGTGGAGCGTTGCCACTGCAAGTTCCATTGGTGCTGTTACGTCAAGTGTAAAAAATGCACAGAGATCGTTGACCAGTACGTCTGTAAATGAAAAGAGCCACCAAAGCAACAAATCTATATTATATAAATCTATATAAATATATTTTATATTTGTATAAATAAACAGATGATGATAATAATTAAAGAAGCTTATTTAAGAGACATTTTGGTTTTGAGATTTCCCCCATCAAGCCGGCTGCTTTGCCATCCCACCCCTTCTGCCGGGGAGTTTGTGTGTGCATCTCCCCTCGGAGGATCCAGGCAGGGCGAAGAGGTCACAGAGGTGCTGACAGAGTGAATCCCCTGCACGCACACACACACATACTCACAAACACACACAAACACACACACCATTTCACGACAGAAACCAAACTGGCAGCAAGGAGAAGGATGGGTGCTCCCTGCTATCTCAACATTGCATCTCTGCATTTTGCACTGTTCCTGGACATCTGAAATTATAGCCAGGCATGGCAGAATCCTGGTTGTTCAAGTGTCAAGCCCTGCCACCCCAATAAACCCCAGTGGGGATTTTGGAACCAATTCTTAATCCCTCTAAAGAGTTTTGTCACGTGAAAGGGAAGGTTGTCCAAGGCTCACGCACAAGAACACAGCTTAAACTCCACAGTCGTGTAAAGCATTCCTGGATGCTGCAAAGTCCACAGCATGGCAGTGGAAGGTCTGCATGCTGCTGTGAGGAGGGGAAGTGAGACCTGTGGCTGGGAGTCCAAGTGAAGCCAGCACCCTGCTCCTCCATGCCGCCAGGACACAGGGGAAGGCTGTCCAGCTCAGTCTACATGGCAGCATACAAGAGTGAGAACTCCTTTTAATCCCATGCTGAAACTTGTCATTGTAGAAGAGAAGTTGCCAATGCCAGAGACGTTTGCAAAGGAGATATACTTCATATTCTGGCAGAAGTTATGTGCACACGACTGCATAAGCACTTCTGATGTCGTTGCCATCTTCCCTCTTTGGAGTGGATGCAGGTGGTCACCTCGTTTGGCTCTGTTGAATCCTCCTCACCACCGTCCCAGATGTATAGTTTCTCTTTAATATTAAACACCCCTCAATGAAATCTCTATCCCTCTGTTGCTTTTGTATATGTGTGGTTTTGTTTTTTTCTTTTTTGGGGCTCTTTATTTTGCTACTTTGCATTTCAGAGTCCAAGGGCCTTGCTCTTCCCCAGCATAAACCACCCGCAGGTAAGTTTGCTCCCAGAACATGGGCATAAGTTCTCCACTCCAATGCTTTTGTGCACTTTCTGTTGGTGTATAAGAGTATAATAAAATTGTACCAGGACAGAAGCCATCACCGATGCCTGCTACTCAGTCTTACAGCTTTGGAGTCCAATTCACAAGGCAGGGAACAAATGCTGTTTCTAGCACAAGACGTTTCCTGTGCCTCCTGGCATCTGCAGAGTTCATTTGCAGTCAGAGAACAATTAGGAGAGGCCAGTCCCAAAAATACAAGGCTTTGCTAATGTACATCCTCTTTCTTACTGGCATTCCAAGGGGGTTTCTAACTGTAAATTTTAAAAATGCACAAAATATGCCAATAAGCAAAGAGGCAGTTGTGAAGATTGTTTTTTTTTTTCTTTTATTAAACCTCTGTTTCTTATAAAATATTGCACTTTTACAGATTCCACCATTTCAACCACCAGAGAAGAATTTATATGTACCTTTCATTCTTCAAATATTTGAGGACTCCAGAAAAGCAGAAGGAAGAAAAATTATGTTTAATAATTAGGAGCCGTTGTTTTTTTAAACCAATGTGTCCAGTTTTTAATTTTATTTTTTTTACTCCAACAGGCAATATATTTGCTGGCATCCCAGAATGCAGTTTCTTGGAATATAAACAGTGGCCTAGATTTATTTTATTATATAAAATCCAAAGCCAGTGGTATTGTAATTCAAAGTAACGGAAATAGTTTTCCATGCATGGAAAAAATGTGAGTGCAATGGCCTGATCCAACTCCCATTAAACTTCAGTGGGAGCTGGACTGAGCCCAAGATCAGATCAAATGTGTGAGCTATTCACTCCTGGGATACTATACGTTTCTAGCCCAGTAATAAAACTTATTCTACCTTGGATACATCTAAAAAGACCTTTCCTCCCACCATCCTCGCTTCATGTTCTTATCCATCCTCATTGCATCAGTCCTTGAAGGTGTCAGCTATTTGTATACGGCACCCTCAGGCATTCTTAACGTGTCTAATAATTCCAAATGATTTCACTTGGCCTTCCCAATAAAGACCACACATTTAAGGGAGCCCCAACTCTCCTTGCCATTTGGCACCACAATTAATTTTGTGGGTGTAAACAACTTGGGGAGTGGAAAAGTTGGCATTGTTAGGGACTGCTATTCATCTGGGTGTCCCTGGGTATGTCCTTCTTCCACCCCAAATTTTGTCTGGATGGAAAAACAATGATTCTGGCTGTTTCTCCCAGAACTCTGGACAGCCTGCTTGGAGCCAGTAGTTCCTACTGGACTGGACTAGGACTATAGAGAGATAGGAGAGAAGTGACTATTCCTCCCCCCAACCCCCTCTTTTTTTTAACAAGACCTAGGTTTCAGTCTTCTCATCTTTCTGATAGTTTTGTATCCAAAAATGCGCACGCTAGGTTAAAACTTAATTTCTATGGCGCCCACGCATTGGATATCCAACCCCCTCAGGGTGGCAGTAAGTATAAAATAAATCAGAGCACGGCATGTTCAGTTTGATGCAAAGCCAAAGAAAAACAGTAAACTAGCAGAACTGCTTCTTTACTGTGAAAGTTCAAAAATGATGGGTTTGAAGCTGTGTCTTGTTAGGTACACAAAGTTGTAGAGGCATGTGGGAAGGGGAGCTAAGCTTCGTTCTGGGCTTTGCCAATGACCTGTTTTGTAGTCTTCAAGTTACTTCATTTCTTTGCATTGTAATCTCCATATATATAAAACAAAGAACAGAATACCTCTTTTTTCTGATGCATAGTGGTGGTTTGGGGGCACAGCAGGAGCCTTGAAAAGGAAAGGCTGTCCTACAAAACAGAAGTGAAACACAGAATTTGTTTTTGTGGCCATCGAATATCTTGTAGTAAGAGTAAAGCTTAGGAGTAGTAGCCTGGTTTCTGAATCAAATACCTGCCTGCTTAAATTCTGTTTGCAGTTTCGTATGGATAAGATATTCACACAATGTGCTGTTTTATAGCGTGTGCTGGTAACTGACTGCCACATTCCAACCCTGAAGTCGCTGCACTTCAAGGCTGATAGAAATGACCACCCGTAAGTCATGTAAAACTAAAATATTTTGGAGTTAAAGGCACTATGCAAACACGCGGTTATTGCAAGTCAGTGAACATCAGCTCCTAAACGGAGCAGAACAGGATGCTAATCTGTCATCATTTTCCAACTGGTTGGTAATATATAAGTTATAAAGTGAATGAATGAGGCCTTAGTACACTCTGCTGCAAAGTAAGCTAAGCAACAGCTGGCACCAGAACAAACTGAAATTTTAATTTGATAGTAATTACAGTAAAAAAGGTAATGGCAGGCAGGGTTGTGGGAAAATTTTAACAAACCTTTTAACATCACTGGAGTCTCAGCCACTTGCATTGTTTGGAGGTTCCTATTCTTTGTCTCCAGGAGGTCTGTGCCTACCGAGAGCTCAGTGTAACTGAGAGACTGCTGCCTTTTGCAAATCAGGAAACAGCAACGTGGAACCTTATAGTTTAAGTTTACCTTATGCTGTCTACACAAACCCAAGTTTTATAGCCCTGATAAAGCACAAATGAAGCAGATCTTGTTCAGTCATATACAATCAAACATGCAAAGGTCTCTCTCTGCTCACTTGACCTGTCCTGGGAGAAGCCTGGTAGGTTTGAGTTACACCATTGGAGCAATTCCTAATCACCTGTGGCTACAGAAATACAGGCAGAATTTTCATCAGCTGACATGTACACAAAACATCTCAAGGAGAAATACCTTCCAGCAACTAAAGGGCATTTCTCAAGTATCTGTCACAAGGTTGTCCAGAACCAGCTGCTTATATGGGCATCCATATTCATTTAGCTTTTGTTTAACTACTTTAACTACAGTCAGATGAAGTAGTTCCTAGAAGAAGCTCTATGAAATAAAGTTCACTGGGTGGCATGCTCTGAAAGACCTCTTGTGCAGCAGACAGTGGGCAGGTGTCACTAAAATATTGCTGCCATCAAAGGGACCCCCTCTCCTCAATGTTAGACTTTGGCAACATCTAAACTCTGGGTCCCAGATGCGTATGAACTGTGGTCCACAAATGCATCCTGGCCATGCCCTGACTCCTTGCCAGGGTGGCATAGGCACTTACACCCCATACAAAAGGACTGATGGATGCACAGACCATCAAGCATGCAGTCTGTCTCAGCCCCAGTTCCAGTGCAGATAGCTGGTGGCTTTGGGACTAGGCTATGTCATGAGCATGCCAGCTCTGAAGTCTAAATATAACCGGCCTCAAAGATAAGCAAAACAGATCTCTGTGGCCAACAGGACACATACCAGAAGGGACAAAAAGAATCATGATCAGCCGTTGTAAATCCCAGAATAACAGTGATAAAAACCCACTGTATAATACAATGATCACAGCATGCTTGTGCCTTCCTGTCAAATTACCCATTGTCAGACCTCTCCTGCAGGGTTACCATTCCCTCTTCTTTCTTTGCTCTGTTTAAATGACAGTTGAAATCTATTTTTTGCATTAGGATACAAAAGGTCCTGACCTACTCATAGCATTTCCTCAAAGAAAGAACAGGGGAACAAACAGTGGGGTCAGAAGCTCTGCCTCTGTGAGTTGGGAGAAACAGTTTATTTCTTGTTCACACGGGTGAGCATCCATAGAATGGAAACCAAGGCAGGGGTTTATTAGAGCTAGCAGAAGTAGGGCTCGGTCTTCACTTGAGTGAATGAACTCTGGAAAATTTAACTGCGAGTAGCCAGAATTTGCATGCCTTCACAGTGAGTCACATGGAGAAAGGCTTCGTGGATTCTTGCCTTGTGATAAAAGAAGTCCTTCTCCCTTTTCCAGAGAAAACTATCAATGTATTTAACCACTAGATATTGTGCAAAAGCCTGGTAAAGTGGCTGGAGTGTACAGGGGACATGTGCTAAGAAAGTTACTTGGTTTTATTTCATTTGTTTGCCATCGTAATGCTTTCTATTTGTTAATTTGGACTTTGCCACCTGTGCTCTATAAAGAGCCAGCATTTCCTTGTAAGTGGGAAAGCCAAAGCATTCTTTCCATTTCCACATGAACAGATGTAACACTCTGCAACTATGCCTCTCCACCACAACCGCCCCTGGAAGAAATACACCCTACTTAAGCACTGATCTCTGAGCATTGCCTCAGCTCTGAGGAGCGCAGCAAGAGGGTGCCCGCAGCTCTCCTTTGATGTGATGCAATGTGATGGGAGACCAGTTCCTCACAAGTGCAGTTTCAGAGTTTCTCAGGCCAGGACCTTACAACCAGTGAGGCAGGGCTGTGCATCTGCTGGATACCATAGGCATGAAGGTTTACACAAGTCCTCCAGGTGTAGTGGTGCCAGTTGTGTTGTGTGCACTGGCAGAGAACAGGGCTGCCCACTGGCACACCCATGGCAATGCGTCTGCATAGCACATATAGAGAGTTTACCAACATATCATTTTCTTTACTTCCATTATTTCTTACTATTTTGGGAGAACACCAAAGCTAGGCTAATCTTTTAAAGCAATTTGTTCTTTACACTTAAGAGAGAGTCTCATTTTGATTTTTCCTTCCCCATAGATGGTATGTGTTTGGAGCTCTCAGTAGCATCCAGGAAGGCACTGGGAAGCCTTCTGTGACATCATACAGTTTTCTTGTGGAATCCCGTTAATAGCTGTGGCTACTCTGTCTTTACAGGAAGATATCACTTCTGCCACCGTCTTTTATCCTCACTGCTCTGCCACTCTTGCTTCTCTCCTTGTGTCTTTTGCACTGAGGGAGTTTACACTTTGGGCTAGAGCTCATTAATTTCTGCCTCTATGTTCTTTGTATTTATTCTTCCCACAGAGGTTGAGACTGGCAGGCTGAACCTTGGTTACGTTCAGACAGCAGGCTGCCCCTGAGATGGCTTGGCAGTGACTCAGGGACCACATCACCCAGGAGGGAGAAACATGACAATCAGGTTGGCCACCTGAATGCCAGTTACCTCCCCACACTATGTGTCCAGAGGGAGCCAGGCTTGATGACCCCATGGCACTGCCATCAGCCATCACGCTGGCTGCTGCAGTGAGCACCACCCCTCAGCACGCTGCCAGAGCATGAGATGAACATGGGATAGGGAAGACTGTTGCAAGGAAATGCAAACAGAATGAGCAGGCAAAGGTTCACTGGGGGCCAGTAAAATAGTAATGCCAGTCCCCTGCCCCCAGGCCCTGTCTCCATTAGCGCTGCATAGCGCTGGTGTCACAGGGTTGCAGCCATCCTGGGAAGCACAGAAGGCAGCAGCTGTTTTCGCCAGTGGGGATAAAGCAGTTTACAGGCTTGCTGAAATAAGGCATATCCTGTAAGAAAAATGTACAGGCTCTTCCTTACCCTAGGGTAGTTTTATTCTGAATCATGATTTGTCTTTTGACTGTCCCTAGAATGCCATGTAGTTGTGTCAGTCTTTTGCATGATTACCGGAGCGTGGTGACTGGTGCAGGATGAGCAGGATGAGGCATTACCATGCAAGGACACATTACAATGATGCCTTTCAGGGAAAACAACAACAACAAAACCAAACAGATGTGGAGTAGAGCCAGTGTCACACCGAATGTCACAAGCACTGTGCTGGAACTGACTGTAGCCCAGCTTTGCTCACAGCCAGCATCAGTGTTCAGCCAGCCCCCTATCAGCTGAGGGCTTTAGAGCGGCAGCCGCTTTGCAATTCACAGTCATTATTCTGAGTTTCATTTACCACAAGCAAATTTGCTCCCTCGTGCTCAGGAACAATAAGAGAGTTAACTAATGAGCTGCCTACTTTCACAAAGTGCAGGACTGTATTTAGAACAAAAACATTCAGAGAAGGAATGAAGGCAATGAATATGGTATATTAATGCTCTGAACTCCAGGAATTACCTAAAAATGCCCAAGAAGTAATAACTCAGTTTTTGTGTTTTTTTTTTAATGTGTCCTTCCAAATGAGTCATTTGCTTGATGGCAGAGCACAGCTTTGGTTTCGGTGGTTTTTTTTGTTGCTGTTGTTTTGTTTTTGTTTTTGCTTTACAGGCTCTTGAACCAGAATAAACCACTTTAATCCCGTTTATTTAATATTTAATGAAACAGTGCTCTGGTCTCAGTTTCCCTCTCCGTTGGCTGAGTCTGCTTTAAGTTAAAGTGACAGGAAATGACAGATGAAAATGACATGTCGTTTTACCACGCATTTTTTGCCAGTGGAACTCAAAAGCATCTCAAATTCATTAGCGCCATTTTACAGATGAAATACTGAAACACAGGGCAGGAAATGCTTCTTCTGCCAAGCAGGGTGGAGCCGGGAGCGGGGCACTGCAGCTGCTCTTCTCTGCTGTGCTGTCAGAATGCATTTTGATTGATGAAACTGTAAACAAGGGCAGTAGGGCCGTTTTGGTGGGCGGCAGTGACGCTTCTCCCTTCGAAACCCTGAAGATGTTAATGAATGTGTGAGACGGGACGTATTTTAATGGAGACAATAGGGATTCGTGTTTTTGTAAACAAGGTTTTGGGAAATATTTATCTTATGTTGGTAGGTATCCGGGGCCAGTGTTTCAAACACGGATTGACAGGGATGATTTTGCTTCTATAAAGGGGCCAAGGGCGACACTACTGCCCGCGCAAAACCCGTAGGAAGCAGTGCCACGGGTCGACTCCCTCTGCCCGAGGCTGAGGGCGGGCGGGCAGGCAGGCAGAACACGCCGCCAGGCACAGCCCTTCCTGAGTGCCATCAGCCCCAACCGCCACCAACCGCCCGTACCATGGTAACAGCGCCGGCAGAGAACAAAAGCCCGCCGAAACGTCACCGCCAATCAGAGCTGGCTCCCGGCGGCGGGGGGGGCGCCCTCACCCCTCCCTTCCCCCATAGGGGCCGCCTGCATCACCCAACAAGCATCGGGGCGAGCGGGCCGCCTTTCCTTCCGGTGCGCGGCGCGCAGGCACGGGAGGGAGGCGCTGATTGGCGGGGGCGTCCTCGTGCGATGATGACGCGCTAGGACCGGGAGGCGGTAGCGATTGCGGCAGGAGGGGGGCGGCGCGGGGCGGCGGCGGCACCTCGCGGGGCGCCAGGGCGGGCGCTGGCCGTTGCCAGGGCGCGCGTTGCCAGGTGAGCGGCGGAGCTTCGGAGCGTCCCGCCGCGGGGCCGGGTAGGGAGCGGGGTGGGTGAGCGGGCCTGCTGCGGGGGGCGCCGGGTCGGCGGTCGGGGCGCTACGTTGCGGCGCTCGGAGGGGCTGAGGGAGTAGGCCCGCGGCAGTCGCTGGGTCGGGAGTGGGAGAACGCGTCCTGCGCCCGGCTCAGGGCACTTGTTGCTGGTCGGGGTGGAGGGGTGGCTGCGGGCCCCGGGGTCCTCGGGAGGAGTGGGGAAAAACATAGCGCGGTGCGTGGGAGCCCTGCCCGCACGGTGTGTGTGTATCGATATAAACACCGCGGCTCTCAGCAATAGGGAACGCAGGAATTGGGCGGCAGCGCGGCCGCCATCCTCGTATTCCCGAGTGAGAGTTGATTTCATTAACTTTTTTACGAGTTGTTTTCCTCCGAGGGGTAATCAGGCTCTCGTCTCCTGTGCGTTGGGGATGATAAGAAAGATGGTAATCAGCTGGAAGCCAAAGCCCGGTGACAGCTGCTGCTCCTAGGGAGCTCCTCAAGCAGCCTGTGGGGTTTTTTTGATCTGCTTTAACCTAATAAGTCAGTTGGTTTAGTGGCTATTGTGGGTTAGTGTATGTGTGAGAGAACCCTTAAAGTGAAATTGGAACTTCTTTGCTTCTAGGGCTTTGTTACTGTGTACATAGACACGTAAACAAGCAACTGTCACGGTGGAAAAGCTGTAGATGTCATTCCTTAGTTAAAGATCCTTCTGAGTCTTAGTCCCGTGCTGAATTCTTCTAGTGCTTGAGCTGTCCTATTGCTAACTCTGTGTATTCCTTAACATGGACCTTAACGTCGACTGTGTCCTCTGGACAGACTGTGCTGCACACGAGCTGGCAAGGTCCCAGAGTGTAACTTAAGCTCCGTGTTCAGTGCCTGGCTGCAGTCGGTGTCTGGGAGCACTGAATTCCAGGTTATACTTTGACTGTGCTCTTCATGGATCTGTCCCAGAATCACTGCAGAGTCCTCTACACAGTCCTTTTGGAGCTCCTGCTTAACGAGGCTGTTTCAGAAATGCCTGGCAGACCAGTGCATGTCATGGAGCTATGGGTGCAGCCAGTCATAAAACACTGCCTGCTCTCTCTTTCTATCTTTAGTTCTGAATTGTTTTCCCCTATGCAGAAGGGGAAGTGATCATGTTTTAGGTTTTTCCCTTCCTGTAGGGGTACCAGGCAGTTCCGGTTACAACTATTTTATGCTGTTGCTCTTCATGGAGAGAACGTATAATGTGCCATTTTCAGCTGTCCTGTGACACTTCATCCTGTGTAAATGCTGTGTTTGTTAGTGGGCAGTTTGCAGGAAGCTCGCTGCTGTTTTGGACGTGTAAAGTTAGCTGCTTATAACATAGCAATGACTCCCTGCTCTGAGCTGATTGCTAAATATTTTTAAATAAACCTCTTGGTAAGGCTGTTGGCAGCTTCATCGTGGCAACCCTGGGGAAGAGTTGCTAGTGCTGAATCAGAATGGGCAGTGGCAGAGCTAAAAGCTGCAACCCAACTTTGTCTGGTTTATCAAAATCATGCTGTAAAATGGGCTGGGTGTTAGAGCTTAAACTGCATCAGACCTTCAGCTGAGCCAGACACAGGACTCTGTTCCACCACTTCAATCTGTGACATGTTGCTGGAATAGTATCAGTGCTGCTGAACTGGTGGCCCTCTTGTGAGTTTGCCCAGGAGCTGTGTTTGGGGCAGCTATGGGTGAGACTCAGACCTGAGCCCCACTCCTGGATATAGGGTGGAAAGGCTGGGCTTTGGAAAGCCTACATTTGCTCGAGGTGAGAGTTTGTATTGATTTGTCATGAAGGAAGATTAGCAGGAATTGGCAGGGCGTGTAATGCCAGTGATTGTTTTCTGTTAGTATTCAAGGAGCCGTGTCAAGCTTTTCTGTATAAAGATTCTCAATGCTAGGCTGTTAAAGTGTGAGGTTTTGCAGGTTTCTGGTTGTGTAACTGTATTGTTCAAGATGCTGTGCTGGAGAAACAAGGCTTGCTTTCATTAGTGTCTGTACATGAGGAAAATCTTGATAAGGAAACTTCAGGCAGTTGTTGGATTGTTTTGTTGTTATGCCATCAGTGATTCAAGTGCTTAAATAGAAGTAGTTCTGAAATGGAAATAGCAAATCTGAGTATTTATGATCTGAAAGTCTGTCTGAGTCATTCAGTGAATTTTCTGGCAGACAGTGTGGGTAGATTTGAAAAGATATTCTTGCACAAGATTTTGGTAGTGATGGCAGAAATGTACTTGGGACATTGTTTAAGGGGAAGGCTGCTGCTCTGAGTTGTACCATCCTCTAATAAAGCTCTAAGTTCTTCCTGCAAGATATTCTACTTCAGATGGTTGTACCCTGTGTAGTGACTGTCTCTCTTTGCTTTTTGAAGTAACAGGCTTGTCAAGGCAAGTTCAACCAAGACATCCTTTCTTAAAAAATAAGAATATAAGAATATATAAAAGCAGTGCCAACAAACTTGGCACTGGTTTTGCTTCTTCAGAGAAAAGGTTTCTGAAAACATGTTTAACTTTAGCTTGTTTATGTGAGTACGTTCCAACCCCCAGAATGCTTTATTTTTGAAGTTAAATGTTACGGATCAGGATGTAAATTACTAAGAAACAGAAGTTATTTCCACATAGCTCCTGTTGCAGCAGAGCTTTGAGGAGAATGACCTCTTGCCTTCCATCTGGCCACAACTCAGTAAGACTCAGGCTTTTATCATTAGGTAACTGTAAACCTGAGCTGCTCGGTGAGTACATATGTTCTCTGGAAGGTTCTTATCAATGGTGTGATGCAAAAATAAAATATTTGTCTTAGTCCAGTTTGAAGACAAACATCAAGGCTTACTTTCAGGGCACGATGACAGTCATTCTGAATGCAACAGCTACTCAGCATGTCACAGCATGGCAGTTGGGGTGGCAGTAAGCAGCTGGCCTCTCCGGAAGGGATGTGCCACAGCTTTTACTATTGCTGTTGCAGTTGGGCTGACAGCAAAACTGACAGTGTGGTTCAGCTAGTTTTCAGCAGCTGTGAAAGTGCAATGGAGTCTGCTGCTGGGGTGTGCCAGCTGCTGTTGCTCTGAACAGGGCTAATTATGCTCTTGTGAGAACAGAAAATAGGCGCTATTTACGGGAAGGCGGTGTTGGAATAGGCAGTGCTGTAGTCCTTGGCTCCGAGGCGCCTTTGGAGAACAGCAAATGAGAGCAGACGATTTACTTGTAGGATACATTGGAGGTCTGTTCTGGAGTACTTGAAATGAGTAGAATGCTGCATTACAAACTTCTTTGGGGATCTTCTGTGCTGAAAATTCTGCTTTCAGTAGCTACAGAAATCATGGTGCTACAAGATAGCACACAGACAAGGTAACATGAATTCATGGAATCATAGAATGGCTTGGATTGGAAGGGAGCTGCAGGGCCATCGAGTTAGTAGTGTAGTTCCAAACCCCCTGCCACAGGCAGGGCCACCAATCTCCCCATTTAATACTAGACCAGGCTGCCCAGGGCCCATCCAACCTGGTTTTGAACCAGGGATGCCCAGGGATGGGGTGTCCATAGCCTCTCAGGGGCAACCTGGTTCCAGCACCTCACCACTCTCACTGAATTGTAAAACAGTGTGAACTGTTATTTTTTTAAAATGCAGTTCTGGTCATCTGCTTATTTTAAGGTGTGCTCCCATTGATTTATAGGTACATGAAAGCTGTTTTTCACACCTTTTCACCTCATTTCCTTCCATCTCAACCAAAATAAACAACATTTTCCTCAATCTTTTTGGTCCCACTTGATCAGAGGATTGCAGAGAACTGCTGTACCCTGTTTAAAGCCAAGGTCAGTTGTGCTGCCCTGTTTAGGTCTAGAGGATGACAGCTTATATGGCATAGGTTTAGCTGGGTTGATCACTGGGTATGCTAAGCAGTCCTCCTGGGTGGTTTTGCTGGTGAGAGTCCTTTGTGGGCTTCTCTCTGCTGTAATGACAGCATTCTGGTAAGGCTGCTGTTTAGCTCCTTACTTGTGCATGAGCTTGCTGCTTGACTAGGCTTATCTCCTCAAAATGTTGTTGTGTGATTTAGGAAATGGGATGTTTATGAATATTTGAGTAAACAATCTGCTCTTAGGAGAGAACGTGCCACAGACCTTCTTGATGTATGAAACTTTTTCTTCATGTAGTTCTGCAGTCTGATTTCTTGTACAAATCACTTGGTGGGTGACGTGTCCTGGGGCCTGCTGGTGTAATAAGGGCACCAAGCCAGCATGTCTGTGCGTGGCTCCTGAGTCTCTGTGAAATGGAGAACTTGTGATGAAAATGGAATAACTCTACGCAGGCAGTAGAAGTTGTCTTCTGAGAGCGAATGACACCTCTGGCTTCAAGAAGACTTAATCTGAAGGATAAAATTCCTGCCTGCATTAGAAACTCTTAGATCTGTCTCCCAGTATGCAGTGGGAGCTGTTTGAAAGACCCATGCAGTGCAAAGAGTAGCCAAGACCAGTTATCAGTCTTGAGAGTATTGGCAAGCTTTTACCTTCTTCAGGGAAAGTTATTTTAGCCTTTGGAACGAGAGAGTGGATAGCTTCTTGGACCTGACCTTAAGCACTGCTGAATATGTACTTCAGCTTCTCCCAGCTGACAGTTTGGGTATGCTTTTGTGATGAAGAATTCCCCCCACTGCGTTTTCTGGTGGGCTCCTCTGTGTGATTTAGGGTTGCTTTTGTATGGAGTGAACTGGTGGATGCTTTAAGCCTTGCTGTCCTTAAGCTGGTGGAATCTGTGGGCATGCACTGCATAGTCAGGTTCTAGTGCTGTGATGGTAAGTTGGTGCTGCGTGACTTTATGACTCGTGATAGGCCTCTTTTGCATGCAGCAAACCACGTGCTTTGCAGGTGGTGGCTTTATGTGCTTTAGTTTGATTGTTTATACCTCCTTTTCGTAGAACAGCATTACAGCATTGCAAGGTTGATAACAGCAATATTCTCCTGTTCTTAGTTTTAATCTCCCATGCAGTTTTTTCTTAATGGAATGTGACCAGAGATATAAAGAAGGGCCTATTAATAATTATTGTTAAAGTAGCTATGTGACAGAGTGCCAGCCATTGGCTTTCTGCCTGCAGTACTTTCAGCAGAGAACAAAAAGGATTATTTTTTGAGGTGGATGTGCTGAGAATTGAGAAAAACATGAAGTCACCCAAAGCTTTACTTAGTGGCGTCATGACCCGTGTGGTCTGAGCTAAGAGGAGAATGCTGTAAAACACTTGTATCCTGATAACCTTAATGTCTGTGCTTAACTGCGAATATTCTTTGACTTCCTGCTGTGACCTTTTTAATAATTGGCAACCTTACTCATTCTGCAGCGTTATTAAAATAGTTTAATAAAGAATGTGTTCTAAGAATCTTTTTTTTTTTTCTGCAGCTACACTAATGCAGCAGAGGAAGTTGCTAGGTAGCTTAGACTTGATTTGTAAGGTATCTAAGGGGCAATTTCCAAATATATTTTTGGTATGGAAGAGGAATGCTAAATCTCTGTGACTACTTGAGGGTTATGAATTGCTCATTTCACTTCTGTGAAAAGCAGAAAGAGGGGGGTAGTTTGTTTGCTTGGTTTGCTTTGCAGGTCACCCTCCAGGAAGAATGTAGTTTTTCATGGCTTTCTTGGCATTCTTATATCAACCAGGACTGTAAACAAGGAAGATCAATAATTAAACCTTCCATTTTTGGAACCTGGAAGTTAATGGTTGATTCAGTAAGCGGGGCCATCTTGTCAAAATCGAGTTGTCTGTTGATTTTTAGCTACAGTAGCTGTAAAAACTCTCCTCAAACTTGGACTTGCTTCCTTAGTGTGAAATGTACAGGTAGGGTATTTCTTGTTTCCCAGCATTAAGGCAAACTCAATTTCAGATTAAACTCGTTCTTGATGGAGAGCAAGAGAGGCTGAGCAAGTTTCACAGCGGTTGCAAAAGGTTTCTGTCCAACATATCTAGCTAGCGCGTGATGCTGTTGAAAATGCCAGTTATGTCAACTGATTTGGAAGGACTCCAGTGTGCGGTCAGCGTGGGGAAAAGGAGATGATACGTGAGACTGGGACAATACTGAAAAACAAATATTAAATTAAAAAAAAAATAAAAATGATAAGGTCAGGGCTGATGTAACTGTACAGCTCTGTGTGACGGTAAGCAACTTTGGTCGCTTTGGATTTTGAGCCGCAGTCTTAAAAAGCTATAGGACAAGTGGCACAAGATGCTTGCAGGAGGACATTAGTTTCTCGTTTTTCAATGCAAGCCCTCTCCAGCTGACTTTTTCTGTACCAGTTAAGCGGTTCAAAGCAGCCCCTTGTTACACATCACAGTAAAGTCATTGTGAGAAACAAAGCGTGATCACAGAACCCATGACTGTTTTCCTCTGAAAACTAATGTCTTGGCTCCCTTTCAATAGTTCATTATTATGTAACTGCCTGAGGGCTCATGTGCCTGCAAGACTCACATGAGTGTTTTGTGCAGGCTGTGGTCATCCTTGAAGAGGTACAATTCCACATTCCTGTACCTTTAGCAGTACAGCAGTACAGCAGTAAGATTCAGGTGGGACTAAAGTGCTTTCAGAGAGGCTTTATCTTATGTGGGGATTGGAGCTGCTTTAAAACTCTGTACTCCCTCCCTTACACGCACTGTTCTGAGGTCACAGGATATTCGAAACACTTTCTCATTTAAAGCCAAAGGGACTCCAGAATTAAATGGTAATTTATGTCTTTATTATAAATGAACAGCTTGTAAGCACATTATTTGTTAGAACATTCAAAGTCGCAGGTGATGGTGGTGGTTGGGGTTGACCAAAGCGTAGCTGCATAATTCCTACCATAGGATGGCATTTAGTCATGCTAATGATGGAGTAATTGGGAATTACTGGCACTTAAAGTTAATTACTAGGCAGACATAAAAAGGAAAGGTGCAGGAGATATGCATTACTGCTGCTTGCATTTGAGACTGCCTCTTCAGGGGATGTGACAGGTAATGATAGAGCTGCATGGGCGTGTTGTGTCAGACCATCCGGTCACTGACATGCAAGTTGTGTGCTAAGGCTGCTTGTCCTCAGCCTCCCTTTGCCTTTGAGTTTCTGGTTGGATTGTGCTGGCAGTCTTAGGTTGCCTGGTAAGTAGTCTGGAGAGTTGACTGGAGTAGGAAGCAAGTGGTCTGTATGAGAACCAATCCTGCTTTTTGTGAAGCTTTAAACAACTATTGGGTGTTCAGTTTTGTATGGGAATATACAGAGCACTTACTGGACACACTGCAGTAAGCATAATGTTTGAGCTCACTTTTGTGCTTTGTGTACTATGTGAAGTATGGGTGAAGTGGGCTGTATGAGGTCAGAAACATTCTCCCTGCCACTGGGGCGCAATGAATGTCAGCTTGGAACTGGCTTTTGAGTGCTGTGTGTTTTACAACTCCAGTGACACAAGATCTTAAGATAAATACAAGACTTCATTTAGTGGTTTTAAGGGTCTAACAACATGCAGTGCAATGTCAAACAGTGCAGAGAAAATGGCAGTGAATCACAGGAAAAGTCTTCAGCATTCCTTGCTGTTTTCATGCTGCGATATTTGTCATAGATGATCACTCTGAAGCTCCAATTCGAAACTGCTGGGTGAACCAAAAGCAGCATTGTATGTGGTTTGATAAAACTCCTCTCTGACTGTCTTTGTGACTGAAGGCAGATTAACGTGCAGGTTAATGTATTTGACAGTAATAAATCAGTCTTAACAAGTACTTGTTTAACTGGGAGTTTGACTAAAATGGGATATCTGGGGTTGCACTGAGCATTTTATGGGGAGTGCTCAAGCTGAGATGGTGAAAAAATTCTCACTTCTTCTGGTCTTTTGCTGATGCACCTTTATATTTACTCAGAGACAGCTAGCCACAATTTCATTCAAGTCGAAGCTGTTTTCTTCGGGGAGGAATCGAGGGATTCTAAGTTAAATGGAACGTGTGCATTTTCTTAACAACTGTAAATGCTTGATAGCTGCTCTGTAACACAAACTAAGCATCTTTTCCTTTCTGCCTAAACTTATCTGCTTTTAAGTGGATAAAAAGCCATTATGTTGCTTTAACATCCTCCTTGTTGGAATGTTGGACACTGACTTCGTAAACTTGAATGTAAAACCCAAGAACCAGTGACAAAGGTGAGGTGAGAAATTGATCCGGTAGCAGCTGCTTGTCAGACAGCACAGATGGAGGCTAGGAATACTGGCTGTTAGTCTTGTTTTTTTTTTTTGGGGGGGGGGTGTATTTTAGTGATTAACTGCTGTGTGTTACTCCGCAAAGAAGGTTCAAGAGCTTTTTGCTTTGTTGTTCTAAGCTGTGTTTCTCGGGACTGAGGCTTACAAGAAATTCATGTTTTCTGAAATGAGATGGCAAGCATGGCTTCTAAATTGGAGTCTATAACTGAGGTGTAAGTATAAAGTTGATGTGACTGAACTATAGTCACTCTTCTCCAGAAGGAAAATTGCAACGACATGTCAGATATTTGGTGGGCAGTTGAGGTGTTTTATTTCTTATTTTTCTTCTGCCTTAAACCACTGCGCAGTTTGAGAGTCAGTAGAAATCTGTGGCATCAAAGCGTTACGTGACAGCCTGCATACTATTCATTGAACAAGCTCGAAATCCTAATCGGTTAACTGGCTGTCTAATCTGCATTGAATAATCAAAATTGAGGCAAATGGAGTGTTTTGAGTCTCTGGAAGGAGGTGAGTCATTTCAGCTTGTCATTAGGGCAGTGCCTGCTGGCTCCTTGGGTGCCTTTGGGGAGCACTGCTGTTTAGGGACTTTTAGAGCTAGTGGTTATTTCTGGTGCTTAGCACCCCTTCATGGATTTATCCCTTGTTCCCTATGAATCCTGATTCTGAGCAAGGATTTGTAAGGTTGGCTATCTGCTGCATCAGATACAGCTTCCTTCTGCGTTTGAGGTTGCTATCTGCTAACTGTGACCTTTCCTTGGCTAACAGAAAATGTTGAGTGTCTTTGCTTTTTTGTTGTCATTGTTTCAGGTGGTGTTTTGCTGTTGTAGATGTGAAGATTGAGAAACCTTGTGCTGTGTTGAAATCTTACTGGGGTTTTGAGTAGTCGACATTGGTTTAAAATAGATCTGCACTAACGTAAAGCACATCCTCTACCAAATGCAAACTCATGAGCAAATCATTTACTGAATGTACAAAAGGTGATCTAAAAGGTTTGAATAACTGTTGATTGCCTAGCACACAATAAAAGTAGACTTCAGGTTTTGTATTTCATACGTGGCAAAGCTTATGTCATTTCATAGTGTTGTTTCCTTAGCTACAGTTGATTCTCTTCGTAGGTCAGAGCATGACTGTGTATCTCTGGGCAGGTCAGCTGTCATCCATGATTTTACTTCTCTCTTAATGTTAATAAATTCACGCATGGTTTACCAATTATTTTTTGGGGATTTACATCTCTGTCACTGTATGTTTCTTTCCCTGAATGCATCCATGCCATTACTATCAATGCTGTCAATACTGTAAGAATGTTTTGTACCTTTCACAGTAGCATATCTGGCAGTATTTACGTTCTCTTTACACCTAACGCCCTATATAGAATTCGTGGCTGGATTTCCACGTATGTCCAGATGAGCCTTTCAGCTGGTCACATGAGCCAAGCATACAGACGAGCCTTTGGTGTCTCTGTGCAGTGCTGAGTCCCTGCGGAAGCTTGGCCTGCGTTCTGTCAGTACTGATGGTGACTTTGGCTGACTGTACGTGGCAGATGAATCTGAAGAGCTACTTTGCCTTTCAGTCACTACTGTGGATGCAGTAGTTAGTCTCTGCATCAAAATCATGCTGAACGACTTATTTCTGTTATGGAATGATAACAAGCTCATTCTGGAATGTGATTTTTTTTTTTTTTTTTATATTTTTTTTTTTAGGTGTTGTGTCAGAAAAGGCATTTTTTCCTCTCTTCTAAACAGTTTATCTGAATAGTTCTGCATGTATTAACATCCCTTGCAGATGCAGTTGGGCTAGGATAAGAGTACCTTCAGTGAGTATTTTGAAAACTAGGACAAATAACTATTCAGTAGTTTGACCCAGTTCTTGCTCTCTGCTTGTGTTCCTCCTGTCTGGGCCCGTGGCCAGGAAATCAACCCAAATTCCTACCCTTCTTACTCCTAAGAGTGTGGATGCTTATCGACTTGGCCACGCTTCCTTTTCGTAGGGTTTCTTAAAGAAATCAGATGTCTTCTGTGATGCCTGAATTTCTTTCTGAAAATAGCAGTGACTGCTTAGCTGACTGCTTTTTGTATTTAGATGCTGTCATAGGAATGTATGTAAATACATGGAAGGCACTTTGCTGCAAAACAACTTTGACTGGGTCACCCTCTAACAAGGATTTCTCTCTAGGGGAAGAGTGTTACAAGTTCAGGTGGCCTATTTGGTTGCTTTACCTGGGGCTGTTTCAGACTTTATTATTCTATTGTAATTTTCCTGTAGTGCTTTAAAGACTAATAATGCTTTCAGAATTGCAAAATGGGGGAAGAAATTGAGGCCTCCGCCCACACTGGTACATTCTTGTTTATGGGCGAAGAGGAAGTACTCTGTGTGTTTGTGCGTGGAAAATAACGTGTGTAAGTGAAGCCAATGATATGTTATTAGTTGAATAAAAATCTTAAGCTGGCTAGCTCAAGATTCATTAGTCCAGATTTAGGCGTTAAAGAAAAAGAAGGAGTCTTTAGAATGCAGTTGGAATACTTACCTACAGGAAAAAAACAACTATGAAATGCGATTAAAATGCTCTCACACTCTGATTTCTGGCCCTTTCAATGCCGCTCACCCCTTCTGCTGCTGCTTTGACTCTTTACATCAGCAGCTTCGTGCTGCTGGGGAGGATACCAACATGCTGTCACCTTCTGGAGTCCTTGTTGGGAGGAATATGATAGTGATGTTACCTGTTTCTTCTTCCTACCTCTAAGATCCACTTAGGGATATATTTCTGTATATTTGCTGGCTTTTCCACCTTTTTCTTTCTTCTTTGATCTACAGCTCCAGGTTGTATCTAGATTTACTATCCGTGGTGCCCTTTCTATATGTCAGTTTCCATTTCTTTATTGCTCCTGAAGCCACTTTGGTTTGGCTCCAGGTCTGTCTGGTTTCCTTACCAGACCCCTAGTGGATAGCTTACGGCCACAGGGTCTCTGGAGGCCCAAGTGTCCCATCTGTGTCCTGTGCCTGAATTCTTCCGCACTGTGTTCTTGTATGTCCTCAAGGCCACTGCTGTCACACCAGTCCTGTGTTTCTCTACATCCTTGTAAGTAACTTTCCACAGAGGAAAAGCTACTCGCTGCTGCTATCTGTTTAAAACTGATTTTGTTATTTTTTATTTTTGTCACACAAAGATGAAGAAAAGTAAAATAAATAAGCCAGAGTCAATTTCCCAAACTGTCTGGAGCTCGAGGCAGGTCGGGAAGAGTTTGCAGAGCAAGCCTGCCCAGCCTCAGTCTCTTAGGGCCAGTACAAGCAGTGGCCATGCTACATTACAGGGCTGCACAGCTGCTCATCCCCCTGCCAGCGTGAATTCCGTTGCTTTGCAACACATCTAACATATCTGCTCCCCAAATGCTTCCTGGTTACCTGAAAATTAGCATGGAGCATGTTTATGGTTTTAAGCCATTTCAGACTTAATGTTTATAACAGTGTAGCTGTGCTGATTAGACTGCAGACCACAACTAGATTAGCAAAAAACTTCTGCAGGGAATGCAATTACACTAGCAAAAAATTTTATGTCAGGATGTTAAAACAAACTGCAGCAAGATGACTTCTTGTGGGAGTGCCTTGGTCTAGCTAGACACTGTAGATATGTTTTGAGTTTAGGCTACATCTCTAAGGGTTTACACGCATACAGATATCAGTTTGGGTTCTCAGTGTTCTAGCAGTAGTCTGAGTATCATAAGTAGATTGGGAGGGGAGGGGTGTATTTTTTTTCTCTCTCTCCTTTGTTACAGGGCAGTCGTTTTGGATTGTATCAGTGTCCTTGGTCTTGTTTGAAAATTGGAGATGTCCTGTGTTTCTTTTCAGATAGTGCTGTTTCTCTGGAAGAGTGGTGCTAGGTGTCAGCAGGTACTAAAGGTTTGCTTAGGCTTATTCTTAACTCTCAGCTGTGATAACCTTTTCAGAAAACAGGCTGCATTCTCTGCCTTTTGCATGAAGGCTGTTAAGGTACTCATCATAAAAGTAACTTTACCTGGTCTTGTCTAGAACGTCACCCATTTGACTAAATACATTTCGTACTAATACAATTTAGATGCAGACTTATTACAGCAAATCTTTTTTAAAATTTATTTCTTGGGGTTTTTATGATTAAGAGAGTATCAGCAAAAAATGCATTCAAATCAGGAGCCTTGGTGAAGTGTACGGTTTGCTAGGCCAGTTGTGGTCTGCAGCTGGTTAGTAGGTCACAGGAAAGATCACAGGTGTGTAGGTGACAACTCAGTGATTTGGTCAATGGAGAGCTGTCAGTATGTAAGAAGTAAGGAAAATACTGCCTGTAAAGCACAGAAGGGTTTAAAATCTTAAGTGTGTGGTCCACCCCTCTTTTGTGTTGCCCCTCCTGCTTATCTGGTGGTGTACTGAACCAGTCCAACTTGCCACTTTGATAGAAAATGGTTGTCTTCTCCAGACAGCACTGGGATGAACAAATCCTATCCATTCCTGTGACAAATGGCTGGTGCTGGGGTTGGATGGGCAACAATGGAGCTCCCTGCATTTGAGAGCAGCCAGCCCTTCCATCTACATTGTTGCAACATCTCCTAAACCAGCCATTCAGGCAAGCCTCAGGAACCACTGAAACAACTGTTCTAAGTGCGTCCTGCTTGAATTTAGCAGCCTAAAGCGTGTGTATTCCTCTTTGCTTTTAACAACAAGGCAGAAGTAGTTGGTTTGGTACCGTTGCTCCAGGCGTTAGAGTGTTTGTCTGCACTGTAAAGGATCTCACTTCAGTTTCTAGAGATGGAATCCCACACTTGGAAGGAGAGCACTCATACCTGCCAGCACAGAGGAATGTTTGCTCTCTGGATCGCAGCTGCTGTTGATCTGGTGCCATTTACATTCTCATGCAGAGATTCTCTGTAGAGGGGAAAAGTGAAATGTAAGCTCAGCTTCCTAGTGTAGCAATGGATTTTGGTGCCTGCTCCAAAGACTTTGTTTTCATAGTTTCCCGACATCTCTTCTGCAGATCGGGTGTCTTTGAGGCAGGAGTTCAAAGGCTGTATTCTAGAAATCTTGGTTAAGATGAAAAGTGATGTCTGACTTCAGTCTCTCACCTTCAGACAATCTGCAATCCAAAGTGTTACTAACAAAAACCAACTGCATCTTTTAGTTTTTCTTTTTTGTGGGCAACTGTGAAGCAAGTTGGTGCGAGTTAGTAAGATGCCATAGAAATAAAATCAAAGAAGGGCACGAAAATGGGACATCTTTCACTTGGAGAAAGTGAGCCGTTGAATGAAAAATGAACCAAAGCTTCCCAGGTCTGGGCTGTGTTTTTTTGTGGAATGCGGTGTGAAAAGAACTTGAACTTCTGTTCCTCATTTTATGTCTTCGGTGACAATTCTCTTGGCTTGGGTTTATTGAAGAGTAAAACTAATTTACAGCAGCCATCCAGTCTGTAAGAGCCGGACGTGGGGCGCTGGGGGTGGGCCAACCTGTGACACAACGCCTTCACCCAGTTACAAAACCGGGCTCCAGTTCGCAGTACAAATTGGACAAATGTTATAACAATGTAACGGGATCCTGTGAAATGGATGCATTCAGTTAATGTAGGCAGGCTCTTGGCTCTTTCCCTTTCTTTGGATCCAAACGCATCAGAATGTGCCTGATTGTTTGTCTCTGCAGCCTGCTGTGAAATAGCTTAGGCTGAAGTGTCCGGTGACAGTTTACAAGTTACAAAGACAGCTTTTTGGCCGCTGACCCTCGGCGGGAGCCTAATCTTTGTTTGGTAGGTGTCTCTTTGTCTAGGGAAATTGTATTGAAGAGGAGCGGTGCTGCATTGCTTCCTCGTTGTTCCTCCTTTTTTAACGATGCCCCCCCACCCAAAAGAATTTTTATAGCCTAATTCATAAGTTTCCTTCAGGGTACATTAAGAAAACAAGGTTTTCTATGATCTTCTTCCTTCCTCTGTTTGTAGGCACCCTTGTTTGTTATTTTAGAGCGTGTAGTTCAGGAGAGTACTTGGTAGACTGCAAGACCTTAACTCCTTAATTGAAAAAGGCATGGCTCTGTCACCAAAAGGCTGATTGACTTTTTTGAAGAGGGGGTGAGAATCACTTATTTCAGGCTATGCTTTTAGATCTTTTGATATTATTGTTTTGTTATCTTTCCAGCTGTGATCTTTCAGCTTGGAGGTTTGAAATGTATGGAGCGTGTATCTCTTCTGCACTGCTCTATGTGCAGCAAAATGCAGCCAATCAGCAGGTACCCCATCTAGTTAGTAAGTCACCCAGTTAATAAGTAGGAGGGCCACATCTACAGGTGAAGCTCAGCAGCAGTCTAGTTCATGTGATGCAGCATTTCACATGATTTCCTCTTCCTCTCCACCTTGCCCAGTGTGTATGCTCCTGCTTCTTGCCTGTATGGGCACTTGTGCTGGTTTTGTTTCCCCAGTAAGCAGAGCAGGATACTGCACAAGCACTAGGAGAATCATCATCCCACCACCACAAAAAGAACTCCGAAACAAATTAACCAAAAAAGCCCAATCCAAAACAACCTGCCAGCGTCTCACAGTTGATAAACTCGATTGAGGACTTGTACTGGCTCTAGGGAACAAGGGAACATGATGTCTGATTTGGGCAAAAGGATGATGCCAGCAACACCTGATATAATTTGTTATATGATATTACTGAATAGTGCTGTTGTTACTGTGTCTTTGGGGAGGGGCTGCTTATGCAGGACCTCTCTAGCAAAAGTTTGCAGGATGAAATATATATCTCTAAGGAGGCTTTTCATGCAGTGAAGCCCTTCTTTATACATTAAGGAATGTTGTGAGAAATGATGTTAGCCTGAAATTTTCATGACCAAAAGGTTCTTTTGATAACTAAGCTCTGTTGGGGATAATGGACTAATATTAAGAAGGTTAGTCCTCTGTTGCTCATTAAATATTGTTCATACTAGTCTGAGGGATAGTTTGAGCAGGATGAGCAAGGAAAATACAGAGTGGATGCCACTGTTTTTCTAAATAGATGGAGCACTAAGGCCTGAACCGTAGGCATCGAACCCAAGTTGGCGTCTAGATGAATCTCACAACCAAGTATTATATATCATCGGTATCTGATCATTAGTGAAATATGTATGGTCATTAGCAAAATATGTATCTTGAACAACGCATCTTATCAGCAAGAGATATAGCTTAAATAAAGCATTGTGTATTAACCTTTCTTTGTTTAGAAAGAATAGTGTCAAGACCTACAAGGACACAGACTTCTTTGGTTCTTCCTTGAGCCCTGGCCAGGCTTGAGGTGGAATCCAAAGGGAGAATGAAACTAAATATTTCTGTCTAATTGTCACAAGCTTATTTATTCAACAATATTAAAAGCTGGACCCTCTTGTAGCAAAGGAAACCTCACCTATGCATGGGCACACTGTGTAGGGCCTCCCAGTAGCTGGGAAAGGCTCTCCAAATCCTTGCTGCAGCCCAGGCCCCCCACTGACTGCTGATCTGGATGATGGTCAAGTGTTTGGGCAGTTGGTGATGTATCTTTCTTAATTACAATCGCTATTCTCACGTAGCAACAGTTAGGTACGTTGACTTGCTCTGTATTATTCTTGCTGTATCATTTCAGTTATTACCTAATTGCTTTAAACTTAAGAGAAACTCACTTCTTTAACTTGATGTCTGTGGCCTTTGTGCTGACCCCATCCACTGGTAAAACAGCCAGAATGTTTCTATCAGGCTGTTGATAAATGAGAGGAGTGGAGAGGGGTGACTCTCTCATTCTTCTTTCAAATACCAATTGTGAAAAGAATGAAATGGGTCTTATGGGATTGTTGAGCTGCTTGTAAGAGGGACGTGCTGGAGAGGGCTGAGTGCTGGAGAGATAGCTTTGCCTTGGTGGTGGGAAGTAATGTGACCGTCTGGGGTCTGTTCTATCACAAATGAGGGAGTTACAAATCTCTGACATTTGTCTGCAGGCATTACCTTTAGAGTGCATACTTTGCTACATTGTTCACTCAAGGTGGAAAGCCAGTCCTCGTCGGGGGCAAGTTGTGAAAGCTTAGAAGGTCTGTATGACTTACTGGAGAAGGTTACTAAGCTCTTGCAGTCTTTTCTCTTGAGAATATCCAGGAAGATCTTACAAAGGACAGCATCATCATCCTGTGGTGCTTAGGCTTGTGTAACTACTCTTGCCTTGTCATCTAGAGGATGACACCTGGGGGGTATTTGGTGTCCTACATATGCTCAGTAACTGTGGATGTTGACTCCGCTGCTGTTGCACAATTTCTGTGATGTGCTGAAATAGTTCTGCCTCCTGAATTTGTTCTCAGAAAGATAAGTTTGTCTCCAGCCATAAAGCAGTGCTGACTGCCCTTTGCTGTGAGGCTGACCTCTTCTGAACTGGGGTGGAGCAAGCAGTTGGGAGAGAGGAACGCTTGGGCCATTGCAGCTTGTGGTGGCAGCTGCATGTTGAGTCAACAGATTGACCGAGTGCTGGTTTTGCTTCTAGAACTTAAGATAATATTAAAGTCTTAGGTCCTTTCTAAAAACTGACACAGTCTTTTAAATTTTTGTACTTTAAAATAAATACACCAAATTCTGTAGATTCTCTTCTCAGCTGATCTTAAACACAGCAGGAACTAATGGATCTAGGTGTGGATATTATGCTTGTTATACGTGCAGTTATTAAGTGGTTCTAGTTGCATACGGCAACTTCCTTTTTAAATAGAAACTAATCTTAATGAGTGCTCTAGGTTGTTGCATGCTGCAAAAAAAAAAATTAAGGTGTTAAATTTAAGATTTGTAATTTCAAAAGCAAAATGACCTCTTCCAACAACCCAAGTGTCTATAGCTTTCTGATGTTTGTTTTCATGAGCTTCTTCCTCTTAGGGACAGAATGGAATGACAGGCCTTCTTTGAGTGTTTTAGCTGCCATCTTTTGGCTAGGTGGTACTGGCCACACTTAGGCTTTGCCCTATATACCCTGTGAGAGTGGGCATATTCAGCACTGAAATAGCACTGCTTGAAGGACAACACGGAGACATCTCAGTCCATTGAGCAGTTCTGCTGTAATATCAAGAAACAAAGAATTCTATTTTTATGATGCTCTGAAGCTCACCTCTGCTGCTGAATGCAAATCTGACTGGCAGGAGGTAAAATGCATCTTTTATTTTAAACCCCAGTGATTGCCTGGCAGAGAGTGCTGGCTAAGTAAATCTTCAAGGCCTGATTTCAGAAGTCTCTTGGCGTTATTACATCTTTTCATATTAGCAGAACCTTTCACAAATGCATTGGCCAAATGTGGCCAAGCCTGTTGTGCCAGTACTGTGCCTCTTTGTCTTTGAGCTGCTCCTGCAGTGTCACAGAGGTGCAGGGTGATGTAAGGACATGCTCTTGGGCAACATAGCAGGCAGTACAGCACACGGTAGCAGTCCTATTGCTTAAAGCTGGTGGAAGGAAAAAAAACCAAAACGAAAACAAGTAAAACTGGCTGTTTACTTGGTAGACAGATGTGGCCATTTGAGGTGTTACCTTTCTGATGGAGGTTGCTGATCCTGTAGTGGCAGGCTAACAGAAAGGTGTGCGTGCCATCTGCTCTGCTGTTGTGCTGTAATTGTGCTTTCCTGTGATGAAGGCAGCATGCCATGCTGAGCTCTGATAGCCGAGGTGTGTGCAGGCTCCTCAGTCTGGTACCTGCTCCTTAGCAGTTCTTTTCTCTGGAGATTGCTGGGCAGCAGAGGGGAGATAGCGTTACAGACTGCTACAGCAAAATTAACTACAGCACATTTGACAGAGCTGAGAATTATCTTGCAGTGATCATATATAAATGAGATTAATCCCTTAGTTGAAGGGGTTATTTTATTTGTTGGCCTTTTAGAGGTGATATTTTATTGCGAGACCACCAGTATCAAACCCTCATCTTACATTTTTAATTTGCCCTCTTACATTATGACAAAGTTAGGCGTCTTTTATTGGGTTCTAAAATTCCAGTCTAATTATGCACTCTTATGCAAGTTAAGACTTGTTAGATGGGTTATCTTAATGTTACACGTTAGTCACATCTAAGTACTTAAATGCTGCAGGAGCAGAATCAGCCCAAGCGATTATCGGTATGAGAGCAGTGGGTTCTCATTCAGAGTGACTGCAGTGTCAGTTGAGCACTAATTCGTTCTTCTGGTTCGTGGCACTCGGAGCTCAAAACGCCCTGATTTTGTGCCTCCTGAGACAAGTGGTGCCAGATGGGTATCTCTCAGCTTACTGTCCCAGTGGCTGCTGGGTACTGGTGTACGAGATAAATAGGTAACCAATAGTACTCTTGGATAAAAAGCTCATGAACAAGCTATCATCAGGTAGCACTTGGACATTTAATTAATCTTCGGCCTCTTGAGTTAAATTCGCCCCGCATCCTCTTTGCATTGTTGAAAGTGTAAAATGCAGTTACTTTTCTGTGTGGATAGCCTGGCTTATGGTAATTATCTATGGTAATTATCAATTTTCAGTTGTTGGGATGGAATGAATGGCATAAAGCTGTTTAGTCTAACTCCTTTTGTAAGGTATGGTACAAACCCGTTGCTAGCAATAATTGTGAACATGCTAAGTTAAGTGATGGTAACAACATGATTGCTGTGTGTACTACTACCCCACTTTCACTTTGCCTAGAGCTAGCTGGTGCTCTGTGTGCTTGCTGCCATCCATGCAGCTGTATCAGTGCTTAATGTTCTAGTGTTAGTGGAGCCCAGGCAATTTGAAACGAGTCTCCTACCTGCAAAACTGATAGCTTTAGAATGTGTGTGACAGGTACTTTAATTATGACTAATATCAACAGCCCAGCATTTCTACTTCGTAAAAATTAAGAATATTTGTCGGAGCACAGCTGTGCTTCTGTAAATGTACTGTGAATTTCTGGGAAGCATTTTCTGTTGTTTTTCACAGATGTGCTTAACTTGTGTTAGAATACAAGCATTAGTGGTCAGAAGATAAGAATTCATTGTTCAGCAGTGTAAAACTATATAGAGATGATTATGTGGAAATTTGGGCACGTGTTAAAGCAATCATCATAGCTGTCTAGCAGCTTTTAGGCATATTCTTCTTCCAGCCAATTCTTATGCTGTTCATTTTAACTTCAGTGTAGTTATACAAATCCTGTCTTTCAGAGCCAACGCGTAATCAGCCAAACCAGATCAAGAGGAAGCAGAATATTTGAGAAGGCTCCCAGCATCTCATGAATGAACTAACGGAACTCGATAATGCTGGTTCTCCAGAGCCAGGTCTGCGGCTCAGAAAAGGACACATGTCTGACTCTGCAACAGCACAGACAGCCTTTGAAGAGGACAGCTCTGAGCAGAGGCTTCTTTTAGTGGAGCCACTTCTGTCTTCTGATCAGGAAAATGTAAGTTGTCTGTTAGAGTGGCTGAGATAAATGAGTTTTTATGTGAATGCTTCATTCACTGGTTGAAATAAGTTCCAGACCTACGAACTGAGATTCTGTGACCATGTTATGCGTGTTAAATAATTGTAATAAAACTAGGAAGATATAAGAAATACTCAGCTGAATGTGTGAGGGCTTCATAGAATCATAGAATATCCCAACTTGGAAGGAACTCATAAGGATCACTGAATCCAACTCCTGTTTCCACACGGTACCACCCAAAAATCAGATCATGCGACTGAGAGCATTGTCCAGATGCTTTTTGAACTCCAGTGAGCTCAGTGCCATGTCCAGTGCCCTGGGGAGCCTGTTCCACTGCCTGAAGAGCCTTTTCCTCATATCCAGCCTGGCGCTCCCCTGACACAGATCCATGCCAGTCTGTTGGTGTCACTAGAGGCCAGAGATCAGCTTCTGTGCCTCCACTCCTCTACTGAGGAAGCTATAGGCTGTAATGAGGCCTCCTCTCTGTCTCCTTTTCTCTGGGCTGAACAAACCAAGGGACCTCAGCTTCTTCTCATACCTCTTCCACTAGTTAAGGCTGGGCATTAGTGACAGGACAAGGAGGAGCAGTTTAAAACTAAAAGAGGGGGAGATTTAGGTTAGATACTAGGAGAAAATTATTTGCTCAGAAGATGGTGAAGCCCTGGCACAGCTGCCCAGAGAAGCTGGGGTGCCCAATCCCTGGAGGTGCTCAGAGCCAGGTTGGATGGAGCTCTGGGCAGCCTGAGCTGCTGGGTGGCAGCCCTGCCCATAGCAGGGGTGTTGAAGCTAGGAGGTGGTCTTCAAGGCCCCTTCTAACACAAGACATTTTATGATTCTGTGGTAAGTGTAAGTTTAGCAGTTTTGTTTTTCTATTCCTACCTTAAAGAATAGGGCTTGAAATAGTTTGTTCCCTGCTGAGATGTTGCTGAGGTAGAAAGATTTGTTCTGCCACTGACAGTTACAAATAAAAGGAGAAGAAACATTTACTCCAGCTTTATATAATCTGAACCTTGGCTAATTGCTATCCTCTTGGATATTAGGACAGAAAAGTGCTTGCAAACATTCTTACTGGAAGTACAGCTGTCTGGGTTAGACCATAACTCTGCAGTAGTCAATATGCTGTCGCCAATAGTAGACTTGTAAGGAAGAATACAGGGATGGGGAACTGTGTTACTATGCTAGCTTTTAGCAGTTGGTAGTTTGCACATTTCCTGAGATAGTGGCAACATTTTTGAATTTTTGGCATGTGAGTCTTTGTAGAATTCAGCAGCATCCTGTAGAAAGGTATTCCACAGCTTAATGAAGTGTTGTACAAAGGTAGTGTCCAAGCACTGGGCAAAAGTACCTTCTGGTTAGAGAGTTTCAGAACTGTAATTAGTGCTTCTCTCAGGATATACACAGCTGAATATCAGGACAGTTAAATAGAAGGAGCATTCATCTTAGGCTCACTATTAAATTCATAATGATTTTATGAGTGTACTGTATCAGTTTAGTTATGGCAGCTGTACTTTTTTTTTTTTTTTTTAAGACAGTAGCAAAAACGTGCTGATACTACATAACATAGCCTTTAATGGAGGGGGGATGAGTTATTGCTGTAATTGCATTTGCCACAGGTTTTGGTTGTGTGTGTGGACCACAATAATGATTTGGATGACGTGGTAACTCGTATTAGTCTGTCTTAACTTTGTTACTGTGAGCACTCACTGCAGTTAGCTTAAGATGTCCTTGTAATTAAAATCGCTCAGAATACTGATGATCGAGAAGCCATGCCAATGATTATATGGTGCAATAACTTCTGCAAGCTGTTCTCAGAATCACGATAAAAGTGAATAAATGCAGTCATCTTCTTTGTATTATGTCATAAAATATGTATAAAATTTTCTACGTGTGTTAGCCAATGGCTGGATTTGCTTAGGGTAGGAAAAACAATAAGTAGAATTACACTAACAGTTATTTGGAACAGATATAATTTATCTGACTCTGTGTTTGGTGTCAAGTTCTGTAAGGTTGTTTTCATTCTTGTCTCGACTTTCTGATTGAATTATGTGAGTTACCTGAAGATGGAGCAGAGAAAAGTAAAAGCCCAGAACTGATTATGGTTTGTAATTCATTCTGTACTTTTGCTTAGTGAAATACGAAGCATGTGTAGAGTATTTTGATGAGTATATATTCAACCAGTTTTCTTTCAAATTTAAAAAAAAAAAAAAAAAAAACCCAACAAAACTCTGATTTACTCTTTACCTTTTTCAGGCATTCTTAGCATGCTTTTGCTCATATGACAAAAGTATATGCTGCTTGAATTATGGTTTACTATGAGTATTTAAGTGTTCTTGTTTGTTGCCTACCTTCTTTCCAGTCTCTTAAAATGCTGCCATAGAACGTTGTTGGTTTTGTTTTCTTTTTTTTTTTTTTGCCACTTATACCAGGCTTTTTCTTCTGGGACTGCAACACTTTCTTTGCAAAATGTGGCCTCATATATTCTCATCTTTTCTTCCTTCAGCCCAAAGTTTTATTTCTATTCTGTGATATCACAATTTTAAAAACAAGAAATCTGAGGGTTTTTTTGCTGCTTAAAAGATTGAATGCGTGATGTTTCAGATGGAGCATCAGCACTCTGCTGTGGAACACTGCAGCATTAGCTTACTGAATGGTCTTTATGTGGTGACTGCAGTGGTCTAAATAATCTGAAAAAAGACCATGCTGTATGTCTTCCTATGTTGTGTATAGGCCTCAGTACAGCTGTTATTTGGATGCACTGACATGCAAACTAGAATTTAGTTTTTGCTCTACTGGCTATGTGATGCTCTCTATAGATGTGACTTACTAGTAAGTTCAAATGGATGGTTTTCTTTTGGTTTTGTTTAGATAACAGTGTAAAAAGGTTACTGCTCTTCTGTAGATGGCAGTAATGCCCAGGCACACAAGCTAAACAAACTTTATAAAAGTGATGCCCACAGTATTAGTATTTTATTGGCCAAATACTTTCTGCTTCAGTGTAGTTGCAAAAAGCTAGTAAAGCCTATGCTGTTAAAGAGTGGATGAGAGCTGTATAGGGAAGGTGTACGTGCCTAAGAACATCCACTGTATTTTCCTATGCTTTTAAATTGATCTATTATGACTGATGTTTTACCAGGCAGGCGTATTCTAACAGTTACACTATTTCCCTAAAATTTACTGGGCGTAAGACTTGACTTATATTTCTGTCCTGTTATGAAACTACATTGTTTTTCTTCTGCCTGCGTGCTAACTGTTGATCTTATTAGCCTAGTTATCTCACTGCAGCTTTGTTATTTATAATAAATCTGCCTCAAGCTCTCTACAAGAATCCCTTTCCTCTGCCTGTGTGCGTGTTCACTTCCTACATAGGAGGGAACTGTCTGAGCCCAGAAGAGGTACTAGTTATTTGCATTAACAATTATTTTAGTTGCCTTTCCATAGAAACAAGGTTGGGTTGGGTATTATTCAGAATACTTCACCGTGCTTTCCTAAAATAACAGTAAAACAGCTGTATCCCTCTACCAGTGCTATCATCTGCCAGTTACATAGTGATAGTTAGAAGAAAGTATGGATCGCATAAAATTAATATCTGTTACATGTTGAACCACTTTGTCTTTGATCCTGTAATTCTGATCTTTCCTGGAGTGCATATATGTTGATACATCTCAACTGCCTGCATAATTCCAGCAGTGATTGCTCCTACAGAAATCCCTCTTATTGTGGCTTTCTTAAGCCCATGCAGTCAGATGAGAGTGACTTTTGTAACCTGATGAATGAGCTCTTTATGCAGCCCTAAAAACCTGTGCTTGACTTTCTCCTTTTTCAGCTTTAATCCCTCCGTGATAGGAGGTGAACAGGAAAACCATCTTCTCTGCCTTCTAGCCGTGAGGCTCTTATATTCCTGGCTGATGCTTCCTTTCATACAGTTGAGCCGTTCTGTGGTTGCACTGGGTGGTGCTGAGATGCATCTGTGAAGTGGGGACATATTGCTCTGTATGTTTGGTTACTGGTAGTAAGGGTCTGGGAGGAGTTCCACATGTCTCTCAAGTCACCTAAATGGGCAGAAGAAGCCTGGGCAAATACTCGTTGGGATTGCTTCTCAGGGAGCATGCGTTTTGACTTCAAGTGGAACTCGCTTCCTTCATGGAACTCACGCACCTCTGGCAAATTTAATGGTACCTGCATGTAGCTGCAAGAGACTTTCCAAGGTATAAATACCAAAGTGACGTGAAGGAGAGAGACAGAAGGGGATAACGCAGTTTCCAAGTATAAAAGAAAAGTCTTGAGAGTAATTGGAACATGAGAAAAGAACTTGAGGCATTTAACTTGAGCTCTGGAACTTGCTCAGAGCCTCTGCAGTTCAAGAAGTGGCTGTGTGTTATCTACAAAAGTAGACCACAAAAATAGTTCCAGTAGCAACAGCAGTTTGAGTGTAAATTCATGGAAAATCTTAATTTGTCTTTATGATGGATTCTGAGTGGAAAAGTCTCAGGAAGTCTTGCAGGCCAACCGTATGCATTGGGGTTTTAACAGTAATCTTTCTAGAAGTGATATTCTTATATTCTGAACTTCTTTTTTTCTTTGCAAGTTTCTTGATCTGCTTGATTTCATTTAGCTTTAATTTCCATCCAGCATTTTCCCATTGGTACTTGGACTTATTATTAAGAAGTTGGCAACTGCTTCTGCATTTTCTTGCCTTCTGCATTGTACTCCTGGTTTTGTTGTTAGAGATTGTCATCTGAGTGTACGGGAGAAGCTTGGCATAATAGAATTCAAGATGTCACCAAAACATGTTTGTTTTAAAGCATGTTATGTTCAAAATCTGTCCTTCTGTAGATTTCTTTGACCTTTTGCATCTCTCCATCTTTTTTTCAGCTCTTGGGGAAGCATGTTACTTCTTTGAAAGCAGACAACTTGGTGTTTTACTTCAGGTCAAAGATCTTAGCATCTGAATTTCTCCTTCAGTTGCTATTCTAAGCACTGGAAGTAATGCATATCTTTCTCAGATGCCAGTCAGTGAAGCAAGTGCTTGAATCTAGTATTGGTCCTGCAAAATGCCCTCTGTTGTGCAGCAAAACACTCTTGGATATACAGAGCAGAGTATCTGCACGTTTTCCAGTTCAAGCATCAAGCTGAAGACATCTGATGCATCTCTGGAGATGGTTTCCAGGCTCCACTGGTTGGAATTGGCTGATGCATCCTTCACTGACAGTTACTAATGTGCCTGGATGTTGACAGGCTTTTAGAGCATGAATGTCTGCAGGGGGAAAAAAATACTGTTAACCTAGTCAACCATGAGTATACAGTCTTCTGCCATGAAGGATGGTAACGTGGGGAACTGCCATGTCTGTGTGGCTGCCTCTTCTCCCAGAAAGCTTCCATATGAATTATCAAACTGTCTCCTTTCAGTCTGGAGAGCCTTAGCACGTTGTGAGGGGAAGCACTGGTGCTCTGCTGGGCTTGCTGCCTGTCTGCTGGGTTTGTGACCGCTGCTTGCTGCGTTGGGTGTTGCAATGAGGTGAGGGAGGGAGCAGTTTTGTTTGTAGCTTACTGGTACATCTGTTTTCCTGGACAAAGGTTATATTCCACAGCTTTTGCCTTAATTCTCACGGAGATCTTATCTGGCTGTCTTGGGCAGTAACGAGGGATGCAGCAACCCTTCAGAGCAATATGGAGAAAATAGTGTTGTACTGATGAGTTAGCCTGCATCTTCTGCCAGCTGCTTTAAATTGCTTGACTTTGCTCTTCTGATAAGTTCAGCAGTGTGCTTCCAGCAGTTCTTTTTCTTGAGCACTCTTTTCCATAAGCCCACTGGGATTTTTTTTTCCTCTCTTTTTCTGCTGCCTGGGTTGATAGTAGTGAAGGAGCAGAAAATGGCACATGAGGTTTTTTTGCTGGCTTTTCTTGGAAGCGCACTGGTAAGAATGCGTGGACACCGATGTCCTCGGTCCGTTGTACAGAGCACTGACAGAAAATCAGTAGTTGGTATTACGCCTAGTTTTAATGAGCCCTGTTCATCTGAAGATGTTTAATGAGGGAGCTCGTTCTAATAAGAGCGTGCTTGAAGCCAACATGATTTTTGTCCTAGAACTGTTTGCTAAACAAGTGTTAAATGTTAGCGCTTGTTTTTAATGAGTGCCAGCAAGCGGTCACCCATAACGAGTTGTGTAAAACTGTTTCCAAGTGCTGTATTAAATGGAGTGTAGCTTTTATAGGAAGGTGACCTACAAAGGAAAAATACTAAGCTGCAGGAACCCTCAAGTTCTTAACATTTTGACCAATAGGCTGCAAGGGTCTTTGGCACAGAGCTAACGAAAGACATTTTTTGGTTCTGTGACAGCAAAAACAGCTCTGCACACCCTGCATAGAGGGTTAGTTGGCCTTTTGGAAACTCTGGTATGTACATGTTTATAACCCTGCCAGAGAGAGCCTTAAGAGAATGTGAACTCTTAGTGACAAAACTGTTTTAAAATAACCCAGTATGTGCAGAAGTTAAGGGAAGGCCAGGAGAAGTGCCCTGCTTTTCCAGTTAATTACTTACAATCTAAAGGACATAAGCTGATGAAATTCTGAAAAATGTGTAACAGGCTTTTGGGAGAAAGTGCGTGGTACCACCTATCACTGCTTTCTCCTTGCAAAATGCACGCTGGTAGAAGGTCAGTTGACAGAATGGGTACACAGGAATTGCTGAAGAAGGGGATCTGACTAACTGAAAAGAATGTTACAGGATTGCAGTCAGGAAAAAATAGCATTTTTATATTACAGCCTTCAACATATTTTGGCCATTATACTGCATGCTCTCGAGTTACTGAATCTGGCGCGTTGCCCCAAGAAACATTAAATTACTTGAATGTCATGTTAAACACTATTAATCATTCATCTGATGAGATCAAGATAAACAAGAGCAAGAGAGCTCCAAGTTCACGTCTAGACTTTGTGACTTCAGTTTAATATAGTGGATAACGGCGGTATTGTGAATGAGGCGATGTATGTCTTCTAACCTGTATTGTAGGAAGAGAATTGTACATAAGTATGGTTGCATAGTATCCTGTAACTTACTGTTAATCAAGACACTTGATTTTTTTCTGAGTTATCTTGCCCATGGTACAATGGTGCGTTCATATTGAGGCAGAGTTCTGTCTGGACGCAGGTCAAGAGGAGAACAGAACAGGGGAACATCTGTTATCAGCTGAAGGAAGCAACAAGAACTATAGAACACACTCAGACAGAATCGTATTTAGAAGATTCCTGTGATAGTATTTTTAAGGCACCAGCAACATGTCAACAATGAACTGAGATCAGAAACAGAGTCTTGACAGTTAGGGTTTCATTAGCTCCCGATCTTAATAATACGTAGGTATCTGTATGGCCCTCAAGTAATTGAGCAGTGAGTGTCCAAAAAGAAACCCTGACACAGGGAAGTTGTGCCCCTTTAAGGGTTTAGGTGATGTGTACTGCAGTTATTGGTGTTGCTGGTTATTATGTGCACTTTTGTACACTTGTGTGTACTTCTGCATCAAATTCTGTGGATGCAACCAGTGAAATCTACTGTACTTCTGGACGTGCAGTTCTGAAAATTGCTGGGAGTTTGGGGAAAACAGCAGCCTGAGGAAGCAGGTATTAGTTACATGTGGATTACAGAAAGCTAAACCAAGTCCTTATGTTCCTTTCAGTACAGAATGAGAGACTGGAAATAATCTGGTGACCAGCAGAAATGTATTGAACTGAAATTTGCTCACAAATGTGATGAACAGAAGGTATTCTGCTGTGAACCTTGGTAAAAATGGGAGCTGCTGCTCCTGATGTTGCTGTTGCACTAATTTGAGCTCCTTCAGTCTCTTGGTTATACGATGCAACATGATTATCTAACAGAGTTTGCCTAACAAAACTGTGAGCAACTTCTGCCAGGTTACCATTGGATCCGCTAATCAACCTGAGGGTCAGAAGTGCCAGAAGCACTTTACTAAAAGGCTGAGAGGATGAGAAGTGGATCACTTCTGATAAAATAAAGCTTTTAAGGTTGATTTAAGTCTGACTTGCTTCAGTTTGCATCTTCTAATGAGCAGATAGCATTTTTCTAGCAAAATTGTAGTCTATAAGTGAAAAAGAGCTTGCTTGTCACCTGGGTGAGGTAATAGTCACACAAACTGTCAAGCTTTCAGTAAGTCTTTAAACTGATGTTAAGAAAAATTATCTGTACTTTCGTTACTTGCAGTCTGCAGAACCCATCTTTCTCAAAAGCAGGTAAGGGGTTTCTGGAATATTCTTCTGCTCTTGGAGCTTGGCTTCTGGCAGACTTTCCCATGGGGACTGTATCAACAAATAGGGCATCTGATTCAAGGTGAGGCTGGATCTGGCCCTGGGCAACCTAATCTAGCTGTGATGTCCCTGGTCGTTGTAGGGGAGTTGACTAGGTGGCTTTTAAAAGTCCCTTTGAACTCTAGGGATTCTATGATCTGCTGACAGATACAAGGGGGGCAGAATAAAAACTATTACCCTCTCTATGAGAAGGGTGAGCTGTAGTAGCCAAGAAGTACACTGATTTTGTCAGAGCAGGTTTTGCTGTGGTTTTGTCTGTAGCAAGGTCTTTGGCTATGTGGTCTGATTTTTATTTTATTTTTTTCTTTTTGGATGGTGTTCAGACAACAGACTTTTGTACTTCACGTAAACTTTTTTAAAAAGTCCTCTGCTGTTGCTATAAAATGATAAGATTTAATGTGAAGATAAACTAACTTCATGAGGGTAATTGGACTCTGAGAGGTTTCTTGCTCTTATTTGCTCGTATTCTATGTCCTGGTTTTGGCATTAAGCTTTTTCCATCCTTACCAAAATAGACTCTGAAATTCTTGTTTTGAAGATGGTCTGTCTCTGGATGTGCGTTGACCAGAACTGCAAACAAAGTGATATAATCAAGTCTGTTTCTTACCTCTCACTTTTACCTTCTTGTCTGTCACTGCTATCACGAAAGAAGCTGGAAGACTTCCCAAAATGAAGTGCATGAGGATGAACCAGTGAAACTTTTTTCCAACCGTTGTCACTTGTGCCTTCAGGTTTAGCTTATCCTCTGGTACAACTTAACTCCGGATGCATTTATGCTTCTGTTGCATAATTGACATAACACTGGATACTGTTTGCCTGTAGTTTAATCCTTTACGAATTTGCAAAGGTGATATTGTTCAACATTTCCATAGACATAAACATCCAGATGCTTAAGTGTAGTGTGGAGTCTTAAGTATTCAGAAACCACGATTTCTGGTTTGCATGAAAGACTGATTCTAGGCATTGCTACTCTGTACAGCAGGAGAGTGACAGCTGGCGATTGCAACAAGCTTGCTTGTTACAAGTGATTGAGGAGGGCTTTTGTTTCAAAATCAAACATTTCCAAATGCCTTAAAGACTTCAGAGTCTTCAGTTTCAGTGTTGAAAACTTGAGATCACTCTTGCAAGAAAAGTTGAATGAGTTAGGCAGTGCAGAATAAATAAGAACATCTGAAATGTTAGTCAAATAGAAATCTTCTTAGCCAGTAATTTGGAAAGTACAAGGCAAAAACAGTCCTGGAAGTACTTGGTTCAGGATGTACCGTATTGCACTAAAAACAGTTTCATTTGGGACTCTTTTTTTTTTGGGTTTGGTTTTTTTTTTGTTTTTGGTTTTTTTTTTTTGTTTGTTTGTTTGTTTTTTTTGTTTTTTTTTTTTGCAAGGCGTTGAGCAAGAGGGATTGTTTGCCCATTGTTTTCTCCAGTTTTAGAATGTGATTCTGTGGCAGAATTTGGAAATAGTAGAGAAAGGGTCCTGAAGCGCATGCTTGTTTATGTTGTATTTCTTATATGGTCAGCCAAAGAAGAGAAAATCTTGGAATCCGAAGACAGAGGAGCTTATCACACTGGATGGTTTACCATGTGTCTTCTGAACAGAAAGGTGTGGTTTTTGTTCAGTCATTATCTGAAGAGTTGAAGGTCAGTAGTCTCCTACAGATTTCCAAATGAAAGCTGGTGTTGTTGTTGCACTCCAGATATACATTTCTAGCTTCCAAAAAGCAGTTTACTGTCCTTTCTAATAGAACATGGGGTGAAGGAGTTGAGAGAGGACAGATATTCCAGAACAGACCTCATTTTTCTTCCTTATGGAGAAAAAAGGACTAAGAAGCTGAGCTTTAGTTTTTTCCTTGAACGCTAATTTTGCAGCTTAATGGGCAGGAAGGAGATAGTAAAATCAATTCCATTTTCTGGCAGTAATCTGGACTGTGTTTGTGTATATATATATGCATGTGTATATATATATGATATGAATTCCTTTTTATCACTAAAAAGCTCACTAAAGATTTGTTTGTAGGCACATGGCCAAAATGCAAAGATTTTGGACTAGTTCATAAATAACTGTGCTCTTCGAGCTTTACAGTCTGTTCAAATTAAGCCTTCCCATCATTCTAGAAATGGGAGTATGTGGAGAGGGGGAAATGAACGTTTTTTGGCTTTGAGTCACTGGACAGACTGCAATGAATACGGGCTTTGATTCAGTAAGGGAAGGGACATTTTTCCTTCAGTCTGCCTGGTGTTGTAAACTGATGATTACTAACTTGATCACCCCATTCCAGCTGGTCCTTATATGCTGCTGGGGGAGAGAATTGTAGGGTAGGTTAAAGGTGTAGCAGTACTTCTTACATACCAGCCTTGCTTTTCTGTAAGGCATGTCCTTGGAATCTCAAGATTTCTTTAGTTTTGTAGAATCACTGAATGGTTTGAGTTGGAAGGGACTTTTAAGATCATTTAATTCCAACCCCCTGCTATAGGCACAGACACCTCCCTCTAGACCAGGTTGCTCAAAGCCCCATCCAGCCTGGCCTTCAATGCTTCCAGGGAGGGGGCATCCAAGCCTCACTGGGCAGCCTGTTCCAGTGTCTCACCACCCTCACAGTAAAGAATTTCTTCCTGATAACTTGTTGAAGTCTACCCCCTTTCAGTTTAAAACCGTTTCCTCTCATCCTGTTGCTACCTGCCCCTGTAAAAATTTCCTCCCCAGGTTTTCTGCAGGCCCTCTTCAGCTACTGGAAGGCTGCTATAATGTTTCCTTGAGCTTTCCCTTCCCCAGTCTGAAGAGCCCTAGATTTTTCTGAGATTTTCTAAGATTCTGCAGGCTCTCATAATAAGCATCTCTTCTAGACCTTCAGTGAATTATTTATAATATTGGAAACTGAGAAGCCTAACAGGAGAGAGATCCATTAGTAGAGAAGGTCAGTAAAACTAACAGTGAGGGAAATGTCTGTGAATTTTGTTGAGTCAGAATGAAACAATTTTTTTTATTATAGTACTTTCCAGACCAGCAGAACACATACCTATTTTAGAATAATTTTAAACCTATTTACAATTACATTGCCTGAAGCCTTTTTCATTGGAATGAATGGGAAATTGAGGCTGTGAGAGTGTATCTAATGCTGCTCTAAGATTTGCCTGTAGGCAATCAATACTTGTATCAAACATTTGATATAAAATAAGCAGTTGCTGTCCAGACTTGTTCAGAGGTGCTGTGGACTGGAATGGTAAATGAAGGTGAGTAAACCCTACAAGTGATATGAGTTATGTGAGAAGATTTCAGTCAACTGAATTGTTCTATTGTGGATGAATGTGAGGTCATACATAGTGTACAAAGGGTGCATACTGTGCATTGGATAGCAGAGAACTGTGTTGTGGATGAACGAAATTGGGTTGAGGATGATGTGGTGAGGGGGACCTTTGAAAAAAGGCGACTTCTAGTGGCAACTGCACACATTGGGTGGATGAACAAGCACTAATGTGTCATTCCTTCCGTGGGAGGCCAGAGTGAAATAAAGTTGGGGCATCTAGGTGAACTTTCTTCAAATCTATAAAAACTCCTTGTATTTATTTAAAAAACGAAACGTTTAAGCAGCTTGTTCAGTTTACTTGTTGATGGGACTAATGAAGAAGGCCTTACCCGAAGGAGATCTACACAGCAAGATCTTCCTTCTTTACTCAAAACCTAGGACACTGACTTGAACGTTACTGGTACTAATTCATGAATAAATTACAGAAAATTATATGCTAGATTCCCAGTCATTTTAGACTGAATCAGTGTTAACTGAACACAGAAAAAGAAGGAGAATGTGTTGTAGCTTGTGGTATTGAGGAGGCCAGTCATCATCCTGGCTTTCTTGTGGGGCTTTTCTTGACTTGGTCATGAGATGAGGCAGCTTCCTACATCAAGCTTGAGCCGTACAGAAGATTCATTCTCCCCTCTTTAGCTTTCTCAGGCTTGTTTATCTTGGAATCTGGAGTATTGAATGGAGTCTCTGGGTTATGAGCATTGTAGTGAGAAAACAAACTTGTAAAGCTCTTTTTGTTTCTCCATCTGCCCCTTTTTCTTCCCCTAAAATGAAAAACTATAGTGTGCTGTGACATGGAGATGGTGCTCGTGAAGTGAGCACAGGGTAGAAAACTACCAAACCTGCTAACTTTTCCCTATATATTTATTAGTGACAAGTATCAACTGACTGCCCAGGCTCAGTAGTTTTGTTTGTTTGTTCTCACAATTCTTTTGGCTTCTACTGGGGATGTGGATGATGGATATTTCTCTCTTAATCTTGCTTAAGGCTTTGATGGCAGTTACTGCTTTTATTTGATTAATGTGCTTTTGTCCAACTAAAAGAAGTTGCGTACCGATTCTTGGAGTGCCTTGAACTTTCAACTGATGACTAAACGACCTTTAAACAGAATAGATATTCAGATTCAAACTAAAAATTGAGCCTTATAACAAGGTAAATAGATTTCTTTCCCTGTATTGCTTTTATTATTTTAAAATGCCAGATATGTTATAGTGGCATTAAAGCATACGTGGTGGCACTGAATCATAAAACAGGTAGTAATTCTTCCCTAGAGGAGAGTAGGCTGCAAGCCTGAGGCTCTGTATCTGGACTTTAATGAAGCATAGCTTAAAGAGGAGCACTGCTTTCTTCCAAACCTGGTGAAAGCATGTGCAAAATGAATCAGGCATGTGAGTTGTTCTCAGATATCTGAGAATGTAATAATTTTTTGGCTGGTTGTTTTGAATTCCTTCCTCAGTACAGTACAAGGATAGAAGACTGCTTGTTTGCTGACACCTCAGATAATCACAGTTTTGTATGGAAAACAACAACTCCTTTCTCTGTTCACCTTCTTACAAAACTTTTTTTTTTTCTCTCCAACCCAGAGTTCTGAGGATAATAACCACAATGATGAGTCACCTCAAGAAGATGAAGGGTTTATGGGTATGTCACCTCTTCTACAAGCCCATCATGCCATGGAGAGAATGGAAGAATTCGTGTGTAAGGTAAGAGCATGGGGAAACTGCCAAAGTGATTTCCTTCTTCAGGAAGTTCCATTGGACAACAGACTATGCCTGTAGGAAGAGGAAGAGCAGGTACATAGCATCCCCTGAATGGGTGTCTCTTGTTATAACTAGGAATGTTGCAGCTTCTTGGGATCTCAGTTTGTCATAAATAAAATTGTGAAATATGGAACAGTAAGGATTATAAAAGACTCAAAAGATGATCAAGCAACTGAGAAGCCTTTTTTGAGAAACACTTGTGTGTACAAAGCAGAATCAAAGCCTTCTGCTTCCAGTGTTTTTCCTCTTAAGGTACTTTCATTTACAAGGATGTTTTTATTTTTTTCGGGCTTATTCAGACTCACAGATATTTTGCTTTCCTGACACCCTTTGCATACATTGTAGAACAAGCTTTGTCCCTGACTCAAATAGAAAACAAGAATGTATTAAAAGTTATCCAACTAAATCCATTGTAGATTTTGTAATTGCTGACCTTGGCTCAATTTCTGTTATTTATTAAGCCACGGGGTGTAGGCAGTATCAGCCTTGGACCCCTCTTCTTGGGTGAGACGCATGCTGTCCCTCTGTATGTTTGTTCCTGCTGGTTTTATGAACTATTCCTTGTTATTTTTACAGAGGAACCTGAGTTGCCTGTGGCTGTTTTTTTCTTTTTTCTTTTTTGTGACGCATCTTTTCTACTTTTTAGATGCTTTGAAAGGTGAATTCTGTAAAACCTCATTCCTACCTTGACTTAAACCTTTGTTTCATTGACTAAAATTAATTGGTCTTGCTAAATATATTTAAGCATCTGGTCTTTAACTGGGATGGTTATTCTGATTATAATAATTTTCCTTTTGTGGCGGAGCAAGGAGAATGAATTTTGAAAACTTTTGGTGTTGAAACTGAAATAAGAATGTAGCTTTCTAAACTTAGTGTTGCAGGATTCTCCAGTTTCGCTCCTGTATTACTAAGCAGACTTCAAATGCAACGAACGCTGCAGAAACAACCCCGGTACATAAAGCACTTCCTTGGTACCCCTCTGCTTCAGAAGCAGCACTTCAAGCTAAACTGAAGACGACCTGTATCTTACAACACTGGAGAATGCTAAGAACAGCTATATGTATTATTTTTTTTCATTGGGAACCAGCTACAAGAGTAGCTTCTTTAAAGAAGAAATCCAATGGCATTGACACTCATGAATCTGTTGGCCTAACAAATCTGTCACTTTGTTCTGGGAATGTGGAGATCTTTTTCCGGTCTGGATAGGGGGTCGAACTCTTATTACTGGACTCTTGCCATTTCATGTTTTCTTGCCTATAGTAGTGCTGATGAGCAGCCTTTTTACTAGATTGCCTCTAAATGCTAGCAGATGTTATAGTCAGGTTGTCTTGTGGTTGGCAGAAAGGATTTTTATTGGAGAGAAAAAGTTGCCTTCAATTAAATAGGAAAGATCTGTGGAAATCTGCATAAACAGACATGGAAATGATTTAAATGCTCTCCCTCAATTAGCAGTAAAACAAACAAAAAGTACAGTATCTATCTTGTGTGATGAAATATCGAAGCACTCATTTTTCTGGAGAGGCAGCTAAACTTCATAATGATGATGTTTTGAATAGGGAAGAGTGACTCAAGCATTACACTTCAAGAGTGTGTCTTTTCCCCAGAGACATCCCATTAAACCCTTTTCTATTTATTACACCCGTAGGTTAACACTTCCACTAATGAGGGTTTTCTGACATTTGCCATACCTTATTGAAGTCAAGTTTCCTGTACTTAATCAAAACCTTCTAAACTGTAGGTATGGGAGGGCCGATGGAGAGTCATTCCCCATGATGTTCTGCCTGACTGGCTAAAGGACAACGACTACCTGTTGCATGGACACAGACCACCCATGCCTTCCTTCCGGGCTTGTTTCAAGAGTATCTTCAGAATACACACAGAGACTGGTAACATCTGGACACATCTTCTAGGTACGTTCAGTTTGCTCTAATGCTGGTTAGGTTTGTTGCTTTCTTTAGCTGAGATCGTGATAGAAGTTGGTGTGGAGTGATCAGCATAATCATTCCAATAGTGACCTGTTAAATTAGCTTGGTGTCCCTCTCCTTATTTTCTCCCACTGAGGTTGATTGGGATGTCCTTAATTATGGCATTCCACTGCATGAATTAATAATTTCCTGATCATTAATAAGTTACCACTAAATAGTCATTATTCCCAAGTGTATAAGTATTAAGATTTTTTTTTTGCCTTGGGAACATGACGTTGCAGCCTTGTATCAGTGGTTTTCAGCTTGCAAGCTCTTTGAACTATACTCTCTCCTATACAAGAGTCTATAATTATATACAAATTTGTTGTCGTTGTCAGGATTCTTGCAAAATGAGTAAAAATACAGAGTCTGTGCAAGTGTGAAATGCTTCAGGCTGAAACAAAAACCTGCTTGAAAAGTGCAACTGAAGTATGGAAGGCGTTTATTCTGCACGTGTGCTGCTAGTTACCGTGCAATTCCTCTGCTTATTACATCTGCACATTAAAGCCATGCTGTTTGAAAGGGAAGTTTTTGTTTGCACAAAATTGACACCTTTCTTGCCTTCTGGCTTGTCAGGATGTGTGTTCTTCCTGTGTCTGGGAATCTTCTACATGTTCCGGCCAAACATGTCCTTTGTAGCACCTGTGCAGGAGAAAGTGGTTGTTGGATTGTTCTTCTTGGGAGCTATCCTCTGCCTCTCCTTCTCATGGCTCTTCCACACGGTTTATTGCCACTCAGAAGGTGTTTCCCGGCTCTTCTCCAAGTAAGTGCCTAGAGGGCAGGGTAAGCCAAATAGGAAACAGTTGGGAAAACAGGACTGGAATTCATGCCTGGCGCCCCAGTGTAGGAGTGGTTCACTGCATGAGTGCTCTGTATATTTTGGAACAGAACTGAGCAGAGATTGATTCACTGCAGCTTCTTCTAATCGTTGTTTGTTTCACCAGGGGCTTTTGTCTAGTTTTAGGCTTAGAACTGTTTCCTTTTATGTTGTTCAGCAGGTGTGTGAATGCATCTTGCTGCTGCAAGTACTATACCTAGAGCTTAGTGGTAGAACTCTTTTTTGAATGCTACTGTCACTATTTGTCATTTAATTATTCTGGTAACTGAATCTTTACTCTTATGTAAGACAGCTCTGTGTATCAAGTTTGGTTTTGCCGTGCATTCTGCTAAGCATCTCATGTTTCTTAAGATTACTCAACCTGGGATTATGTGATCTGCAAGACCACCTTTAGGGTAACTCAGCAATTAAAATCCCCTACCAAAGAATTAACTCCATCTTCTCTGCTAGGAACACGTTGGCAGGGTGTGGTGAAAAGCAGTGGCTGTGGGAATTCCTTTCTTCATTGGTGTCTAGAAAAACAGCTTGGCTGAAAAATTACGACGCTATTCCCCAGTGGTCACTTAACTGATGCCTAACTCATACTTGTCAGATTCTAAAGAGTTTGTGTTGGCTGTGCTCTCTCAACACGCTGTGTGCCCTTCTTTGTGTTCATAGCACTTTGTGCTGCTTTTTTCCTTATCCAAAGCTTAAATCTGAGTTTCCTTGAAAAGACCTTGATCTAAAGGCTGCTCAGTGTGTTGCTGGTGACTGTCCAGAACTGACCTTGTGTGCTATGAAGATAATACATTACTGTAGGAATGCACTGGTGGAGGAGCTGTGGTCAGAAAGTAAGTTGAAGTAGAGGGGGAAAACTTCAGTGAAAGGTAGTCTGTTGGTCTGCTTGAGAAGCGTATTAATGTTTGCATTTCCCACCAAACTGATTTTTGTTTCCTTCTAGGCTGGATTATTCTGGCATTGCACTTCTCATAATGGGCAGCTTTGTACCGTGGCTGTACTATTCGTTCTACTGCAACCCTCAGCCTTGCTTCATCTACTTGATTGTGATTTGTGTCCTGGGCATCGCAGCCATAATTGTCTCACAGTGGGACATGTTTGCAACCCCTCAATACCGGGGTGTGAGGGCAGGTAAGACCTGAAATCAATTATTTTGCTTCTTGTCTGCCTTCCTTCCTTCCTATGTGGCACTTGGAGGAGCTGTCTTGAGGAGGCGTAGAGAGAGCTCAACTTTAGAGAAAGCTAATAGCCTTGGACTGCGAACTTGATGGATTTTCTTTCAGCATTGCTTATAGCCAGCTGGATGCACAGATGAGGGCTGGTGTCCTGGAAGTGCATTCCTGAAATGGGCAGTAACACATGCAGTAAGAACGGCAGTACAGAGTATCTCTAGCTGTACCTAGTGACTTTGCTCAAAATGGCTGGCTGCTTGGTGTATGTCTGTGTGTGCAGCTTTTTGTTTTGTCCCTGTAACACCAGGCTAGCAAATCATTGAATGATTGAATTAAGCTGAGTGATTTGCCTAGATAAAATACTTCTTTAAGGCAAAGAGCCTAGTTGTTCTCCTTCATATATTGAAGGAATGAAAATGAGCTTGGTTTTGTGTTCTGAGGTAGGAAGTAATAGAGACCTGCAGTGGGCAGCTATGGAGTACGAGCACAGCTGGGTGAATGTTAGTCCTTCTGTTACTTAACCTGAGCGTGCCATCTACAGTAAATCCAGATTTCCTGGACGAGCTATCGAGGTACCTTCGAGAGTTCAGCCTTCCAAACTTAAAATCTATGGATAGGATGTGATTATTTCCTTCTATCCTTCCCACATTTATTTTTCCTCCAAGATTTCAGTACTTCTGAAATCTGAGTCAACCACCACATTCTCACGTGTGGCAGATGAGCCTCAGATATTACATTTGTTTCCTAGGATTACTTGCAGTGAATATGTTAAATGTCTTTGTTGTTTCTCCTTGTTGCCCCGCTCTTGAGAGACTGTGATACAGCGTGACATAATTCACGTAGTCTCAGTGCCCTCTACAGTCCCAGATGTGTAACTGGTGTAATGTCTGCCAACTTTAGCATACAGGATTGTTAAAATGAAAAATTCCACTATCTGCTGGAACATACAATGAAGTAGCTTCTGTTACTTGAAGGAAATTTGTGTCTTATTTAACATCCCTCCCCTTCTCCCCATTAAAGTTACCCAGCTTCAAGAGTTGTGACCTTTCTGCTGCTTTGGCAAATACTGAGTTTTTCTGCCATTGTTTTTGTATTTTGTTGTTGTTGTTGTTGTTGTTGTCTCCTTTCTCTGCCAGTGTACTCAAACCTGACTCTCCCACATTTTCTTTACCTGCCAGGAGTATTTCTAGGTCTGGGTCTTAGTGGGGTTATTCCCACCCTGCACTTTGTCATCTCTGAGGGGCTCCTGAAAGCAGCCACAATGGGGCAGATAGGCTGGCTGGCACTCATGGCATGCCTGTACATCACTGGTGCTGCACTGTATGCTGCCCGCATCCCGGAGAGATTCTTCCCTGGCAAGTGTGACATCTGGGTGAGTCTACAGAATGACTGCATGAAGAGACCAACATGAAAGCTGGTTTCCCTTAAGGCTGGAGGATGTTGTGTCAGTGGTTTTTACTGCAAATACTAAACTTCTGAATCAGACCTGTACCTCTTAAGGGGCCAAAGAACTCTCTGAGCCCAGCTTGCCTTGTGCCTTTCTTGCTGAGTTTTCACAGGTTAGCTAGTCTGCCATATCTGCTGGTGTGCTAATTCACCCCATCATGTGTACTAAGTAGCTTTTAATAGGTAGGTGAGAAACTTTGCAACCTTTTCTTTCATATCTTCACCATGTCTGCCTTCTTATCTTGTGAAGCCAGTGGAAACACTGGATAGAATTGATACATCTGAGGGATCCCTAGCCCAGAAGAAGGGAAGGTGGTGATAGGCAGGTTGGTTGGGTGGAAACTTGGGGTGAGGATTACAAAGACTTGTGGAGTAGAGATCTGTGGGGAAGATGCAGAGGGAAAAACTGGAGCCAAAGTAGAGATTAGAGGGAGACAGACCTCTGAGAGAGAGGCAGTGTTGCTCTACTTCCATTAGAGTGGTTTAATGCCCCTAAAGAGGATTAGAAGGGGTCAGGCCTGGGTTGTCTGAGTGGCTTTTGCACAGCACCAGTTTGCCAGGTGTAAACATCAGAGGCATAGTATTGTTTAAGTGGCCAAATTAAACTTTGTGATAATGTGAGAGGCTCCAGAAGCATTGGTGTACCACCAGCTCCTTTCCAAGCTTCCCATGGAGCCCACAAATATGCATTTATAGACTTTTTCATGAGCATCACCCATATTAATATGGCTTCCCAAAACAAGGCCATGCTTTGTCACGTACCCACCTCCTGGTTTTCATTCTGTAGTACTGTAATCAGCAGCATCCTGAGTGTTCATTGAGAACATCTGGTTGTTTCAACATTTTAACATAGTGTTTTTTTCTGCTCTGTTTCTTTGTGACAGAAACAAAATAGCTACATTCTGAAAATCTACTCAGTAAAACTTATACCTGTAACCAGAGCAGAGATCTGTAGCCACTAGCTGCATGAGATAATTGTGTTCTACCAATAAACCAGCAGCGTGTGTGGTTGAGGACCTGATTCTAAGTATGCTTTTTTTAAGACTTTTGCCCTGAACTTTGAAATTCTCCCTCCCCCTTAACAGAGATGATGCTTATTTATGTCGTGTGCTTGTAGACCGATCAGCTGGTTAAGATCACTGTGGAGGGATGGGGTGTGGGGTTGCACGTGTGGGGAATTTGCCCTTTGCTAATGGTAGCAGAGGGATGGGTTTAATACACAACTGAACTTTGCAGCTTGCAGTTTGAGGTACTGCTCCATGTTACTGTGTTACATGTTACTCCATGGCTTTTTTGGGGACGGGGTGGCCCTGGAAGTACCCAGCTGAATGCAGGTGTTTTGTCTTCACAGTTCCACTCCCATCAGCTGTTCCACGTCTTTGTAGTGGCTGGTGCTTTTGTGCATTTCCATGGGGTTTCCAACCTCCAGGAGTTCCGTTTCACAGTAGGAGGAGGCTGCACAGAAGAGGAGGGGATGCAGTAAGACCAGGCTTCAGTCTGAGATCATAAGCAACACAGTGCAGCAGGGGTGGCTGAAGCCTACAGGCTAGCAAAATGAATACCTAAGAAGAATCCAAGTTTCAGCTGATGGAGCGTGGAGCTTCACGGGGATTCTGACTAACCGAGATAAATTCTATACCTCAAGCAATGGAATAAATCAATTTGAAGACCAGGAAATTCCGAAACCCTAATTTATTCTTGGGATCTACAGATTGAGCTACAGAGGACCCTTTCCAAATCGGCTTCTGTTCAATGCCATATTTATTTGTAGAAGTGGGGAGGGCTAGCTTAGCAGTTTCCTTTTTTTAAGAAAAAAATAAAAAAAAAAATCGAGGTTAAATTTATATCCTCTTGGAGGGGTTGGGAGTCGATTTTAGATGCTCTTTTGGGAGAAAAACAAATTGTAAATAAGATTTCTAACTTTCTGTTTAAATAAAATTTATATAAATGTTTTAAACAACGGGTCGGGAGGGGGGGGAAAGGGTTTTGTAAAGAATGCAACATGCAAGTACCACACACTGTTTCAATTTTGCACAAAAATAAATGATTGCAGAAGGACCAGGTAAAATTCCCAGGAGTGAATCATGTTGGCCTGCAGGTTTTCCTGATGGTCAGCATGCCCTGGGCAACGCGGGGTCCTGGCCAGGGCTTGGGGCGGGTTCAGTACATGTGCACAGATAGCTGGGAAGGCTGCAGTCATCGAGCTGACATCCAGCTCACAGTGTTAGCAAGTTCCAGTCGCATAGCTCAAAAGATAAGCCTGCACCATGCCCAAGTGCATGGGACAACTGCCTTCCAAGCCTGCCTGGCCTGCGTGGCTTTGGATCTCACAGCAGATGCTGAGAACCCAAACAGCTCGAATTGGAGCCGGGTGGCATCACTGCACGTGAACTGGTGAAAAGTCTGACCCCATCAGTGCCTGCCTATACACAGGGGCCCCTGCTGAGTTGCCAGTTGAGGGCCTGCGCTGTTTTGTCTGAGTGTGAGTGCATGGCGGTCGTGCACTTGTCTAAAGGTAGTTGAGCATGTGAGGGGAAACAGAGGTGGGGTTAGGGTAGACTGGAAAGAGGAAGTTGTGTGCTCCAGGGCTTGGAGTTAACAGTTACTGCAGGCCTCCAGCATGTTACCTTCTCATGTGTCAGGCTCCATATGCCAAGGGGGGTTGCAGGTTTTTCTTTTTAGGAGGAAAAAATCCACACTTGACCCACTGCAGCTCCATTTTATTTTATATTTTTTCTTTTTCCTTAGGTCTGCTTCCCATCTGTGCTTTAGTAATGGGACTGCTGGTATTTCTTAAACCTGAAACTAAGAGTTCAGCTGAATTGCTGTGGAGCAGACACAGCTCCTGTATAAAGGAAGGCATATACTCTTCTCTTGCTTAATTGATGTAGCTTGATCTCTGGAGCCCAGGCAGAAGCCAGACTGGAGGAGAATCTTTGGAGTTGTAAGATGAAACCTGAACGCTTTGTTTGTTATGGCACAAGCACTGCTTGGAGTGTTTAGTTGGAAATTCAGAGCCATTACCTCCAACAGATGAATTCAACAGCTCATAAAATGCTGTAGTTCACAAAGAAGGAAGGTAGAAGGTTGGTTTTGTAGTTTTCTTGGGTTTTTTTTTTTGTTTTGTTTTGGTTTTTTTGTCTTGTTTTGTTTTGTTTTTTGGCTTCTGCAAGTTTTAATTTTCATCCTTCAAGGGAAAAAAATGTGGATTGTGAAGATGTCCCAGCATGCTGAGTGTCACCAAGTGTGTTTTGGGAAGTTGCTTTGTCTGCTGGAGTCAGATGGAAGCAGAGAGCCTTCCTAAAGTTGGCTGGGTAGTGAGGCTTCACCACTGGGCTGGAGTCTTTGTAAAGCCCTGTGCAGGGCCAGCTGCAGGAGGAGGTGCTGCTGCAGCCCTCTGTGAGCCTAGGGGGACGTGTTCTCAGTAGGGTCGCTACGCTGGATGCCAGTGGGCCCAGAGGAAGCTTATCGTGGGGCTGTGTGGTAGTGAAATGAAACAAAGCAGTATTAAGTGGGTGTAAGGGCTCGCAGCACCGGCACCCCGACAAAGAGGTGCCTAGCAGGAAGTAGGCTGGTGGCTGAGGAAAGAATAGAACATATCAGCATCAGACTTATCTGAAGGGTGCTTTGGGATGCCTCTGTACCAGAACCAGCAGGAGTGGCAGTCTCCATCCTGCATCATCCCACGTTCGCTCCTTGAAGGGTGATTGTAACCTGGTCCTACACAGCACAGAACTACTACAGAAACACAGTACTCACCTGCTATTCTTACCCGGTCAGTCTCTCCCTTCAAGAAGTTTGTGTGTTCCAATAAAAGCAACCTAGCTGTGCACTTTTCTGTAGCTCTTGCTGAGAACTCTTCCCAGGTTGGCACCTGAATGCCTTACTCTCAGCAGTCAGAGGCTTGCTTGCTCTGTGTGCAGGTTATTGCCATAGAATAGTTAGGACCTACAGCTTCTTTCCTTCCCCATTAAATAGTGGCCTTGTTCAGTATATTTCTTTTTACAAATTGCTTACTGTTGAAAGCAATGAAGCACATTCTAGGGTTTTGATGGTTGGGGACTCTGGTGATGGTTCCATATAAGATGGGATCTTACTACTTGCTGTATTCTTAACTTCTGCTAATAAAAGAACCAAATGGAATGTTGTCTGTCTGTCTTGGGTCCTTCTGGGCTGGGTGTGACACTTCAGAATCACGGCGGCTTTCTTCCCAGCCCCCCTCCATCACTCTGTGCCCCTTGAACTGGCAGACAAGGGGCTGGAACAAACTGGCCAAGAGCCAAACTGGGTGGAGGGAGCGGGGTTGGTGGTTTGGGGCAGCAGTGGGAGGTCGAAGGTGGTGAGAGCTTGTGGGATGGAAAAGGGGTGGGAAGGATGGGGAGTCAGAAGAAGGGGAGCTGGGCAGGAGGAGGATGGGTGCTGGAGTCCTTGGCTGGTGTGGGTTTTTCAGCTTGGAAGGGCTCTCTAGGAAGGCTGGATTGGAATTCCTGGTGTGGAGGAAATGCTTCCTAGCTCTTACCCACGCAGGGGATGGGTGTCTCCTCCTGCTAAGCAGACATGGGCTGGTGGGGTGGGATGGAGTCGCATTAAGCAGGGCTGCGGCCGACCAGAGCAGCTCCATGCCTGGAACAGAGCCTGCTGCTCCTTCATCTCTGCTGCACAGCTGTCAGCAAACATCTGTGAGCCGCCTCAGTGAGATGCACCTCCTCCTCCCGTGTTGGTTCAGACTCAGTCTGGGCACCTACAGCTGTGCTGTTTATCAGTTCCCATTCTTCAGATACACGCCTTGTAAGAGAGCCAGCGCCAGTAAATAATAACCCATGTCAGCTAGATGGCTCAGGATGGATTTTTTTTTTTTCAAATGCAAAGCAAATGCAGGGAGCACAGAGAACTCCAGCATTAGATTACACAAGTTACACTAAAAAGAGCTACTGCATGCAAATGTGAGTTGGGTTTATTGTGTTTTCAGACATTGGAATGATACTTAAAAGCTGCCTGGGCGCTCTGAAGCTTTGCACCCTGCTGCCTCTGCACGTGGCTGGGGCTGTGCTTGGTCCTCCCTCTAAAATCTCTTCGTTCTTTGCCAACGTCACCAAGGTCGTGGGTACAGATTGAAGTGCTGCAATCAAGGTGAACCTCTAGGGCCGCTGCCTAACTTTTTAAAAGCAGCTGGAAATAAATCTGGTGTGTGATTAGTATGAAGGAGCTGAGTTTGTTTTGGTTGAAGCTATTAGCAAAGCCGAGTTCCCTCTCTTTTTTTTCTCTCGCCTGCTGTGTGCCATCAAGCACTGAGCCAAACTCTCCTGCTGGTCGGCACTTCTATGTTTGCTTGGAGTGCTCCAGCCTCACTTCTCAAGGCTGATTTCCAGAAATGCTGAGCACCAGCTGATAATGCTTTCAGACAGTCCCTTAAAAAAGCAGCTCCTTGGAGAAGATCCCAAGGTGTAAACTGCTATATATGGAGGAGGCATAGCAGCCCCGTGGCAACATTGAGTGTGTCACCATGGTCATCATCGAGCACTACGGCAGCACAGAAAGAGAACACGAGGGAATCCTTTGCCCAGCATCACCTGAGGACCTTGTTCTCCCCCAGGAAGGAGGCCTGGGGTCTGTGAGCTTACCAGGCTATCCTGCGTGCACCTGCAGCGCTGCGCCTGCTCAGCTCAGTTCTGGCACTCCAGAGCCACCTCGGAGAGCTTCACTTCACTGCTCTCTCCTCTGTTAACACTTGTAGCGGAACACCGGAGCTGCTGCTGCCTCTGAGCTCAGAGATGTTTGCAGCAACGTTTCAAGTTGATCTCATTTTTTTTTTAGCAGCTTCAGCTCTGGCACAGAGCAACTGGGCACGGAGGCTCTTAGCAGCTGGCATAAAAGCTGAGCTGCTCCAGTTGCAAATGAGATGAGAAAATCATATGCCTGGCTGGGTTCCCAGAGCACTGATGTGTTTCCCTAACAGAGGCAAATTACACCCAAACCAGACCCAGGAGAGACACCTTCTGTGTTCGTCTGCAGCCGTGCTGAACCTGCACACAACTCTGGAGGTTGGCCTTGTGGCTGGCTGGGGCTGGGCTCTGTTGGATCAAGCCCATCATCCCTGTGAGGTGAGCCCCTGCGGGACAGCTGGGTCTCTGAGTGAGCTCTTCTCGGACTGCAAGCAGCTGATGTGCTGTTGGGCTGATTTTCCTGTTTTTCTGTGTGTGAAATCAGCCCTGCCTGGCTGTACCTGTTGGCCCACAGCAGTGTGACTCAAGCTGGGGTGTCAGCCACACCATCCAGAAGTGGTAGAGGCACTCAGGGAATTTCCTCCTTTTGAATTTTAATTTTAAAAAGCCCAATGCCTGCAGTTTGCTTACAGGGGTGGACAGGACCTTGGAGATCCTCAGCTGTGAGTTGAGCCAGGTCAGTGTGGTGCTACACAGCTGCCTCTGTCCTCAGCTCTCCTTGCTTCTGCCAGCTGGTGGCTGAAGGAGTGGAGAGCTGGACATAATTCCCCCTCCAGTACAGGTCTGTTCATGAGGGTGTGTTTGCTGTGGATTAATGCGCTGGAAATCAGCCAAGTGCATGCGCACACGTCTTCTCCAAGTGGAACGGTGCTGGGGCCATTAATCACTTCTGACAGCAAGGGCAGCAGTGCTGGGGGCAGCAGCTCTGAGCCCTGGGGACTGCCTGAGCTCTGCATCCCGACAGAGCCCCTTTTCCCTCTGCGCTCACTTCCTTCGCTGTGCCTGACTCTGATAAGGTCACTGGATATTCAGGAGGGAAAACGTATCCACCTCCAGAGATTGATCCACTCCCAGTGAACGATCCTCTCCTCTTTACTGCCTCTGGTTTAGCAAACCCAGCCACCACGTCCCCCAAAAGACCCGGCGCTATGAGGGGCAGCACCCCCTGACCCTATCACTCCCTGGAGCACACCTGTGGGCATCTGGGCACGCTGTCTCCTTCCTATGGCCTCCACCTGTGCCCGTCCCCATGGGTTCAGCAGGGAGAGGGGTTTCTGTAGGGCCACGATGAGCACCAAGCACGACACGATAAAGCTTAAATGTCTATTTAAAATATGCCATATATATTCTTTTTAATGAGATGGTATGGAGCAGTTCATACAAAAAGAGATGAAAGATGGATGCTCCCCACCCCTTGTTCATAAAGCTTTGTGAGAAGCAGGCTGTGCCTGCTGGCCAAGCTCAGGCCCAGGGCCCCAGACAGCCATGGGCAGCCTCAGGGCAGCATTGCCCCAAGGGAAGGAGCCTCTCCTTGGTGAGCAACATGCAGCCCCTTCCCGCACGCACACCCACACCTGGAGAGGCATCTGAGCATTGTGCTGGCAGTGCTTGGAGCAGGTTCTCAGCGAGGTGCAGCTGCCTGGCAAAGCCGAGCTGCCTACTGTGGTCTGCCTGCAGGCAGCCAGTGCAATTCAGGGCCAGAGCCATGTCCTGAGCCCAGGGTCCTGGCTGATGACCATCGCAAGACCAGGAGAAGTTGCTTCACTACTGAGGACCCCAATGGCCCTGTACTGGCTCAAAACCCCAGCCTCTCCTACAAGCCAGGGTCTCCCACATGCCCACTCTCCTAAGGCAAGATCAGCCTGGCAGAGCCCTGTGGCTCCCAGGGCACACCGCCATCCCCGGTGTCACCAGGATGTCCCCACAGGGTCGGCAGTTTGTCCCTCGCCGCGTCCCCATTGGGAGCAGTGTCACCGCACGAGCAGTGCTGGGGGCAGGAGGAGCAGCATGGGGGAGACTGAGAGCTCAGAAGCACCACCACAGTCCTGGGCGTTCTCCTGGAGGATCAAAAGAAGGCATTTAGCGGGCCCTGCTGGCACTGGGGGAGGAAAGGGAGCCCATCCCCAGTATGTTCTCTCCCCATGAGGAAGCCTCCTGGGAAGCCACAGCCAGTGGGATGCACAAAGCCCACCCTCAGGGTAGGAAGGACCTACAGAGGGATCTGGACAGTCTGGATCGCTGGGCTGAGGTCAACTGTATCAGATTCAGCAATGCCGAGTGCCAGCTCCTTCACTTTGGTCACAGCAACCCCATGCAATCCTACAGGCATGGAGCAGAGTGGCTGGAAATGTGCACAGGAGCCTGCTTTGCCAGGGGCGTTGGACTACATGATCTCTAGAGGTCCCTTCCAACCGCTACAATTCTATGATTTTATGATGGTGGTTGACAGCAGCGGAACATGAGCCAGCAATGTGCCCAGGTAACCAAGGCAGCCAGTGGCATCCTGGCTTGTATCAGAAACAGTGCAGCCCGCAGGAGCAGGGAGGCGATCATCCCTCTGCACTCAGCGCTGGTGGGGCTGCACCTCAAGTGCATCCCCATCCCCATCCTAAGGCAAGATCTGCCTGGCAGAGCCCTGTGGCTCCCAGGGCACACCGCCATCCCGCGTGTCACCAGGATGTCCCCACAGGGTCGGCTGAACTGTGTTCGGTTCTGGCCCCTCAGTGCAAGGAGGACATTGAGGCCCTGGAGTGTGCTCAGAGAAGGGCAATGGAGCCACGAGGGGTCTGGAGCACAAGTGTTATGATGAGGCTGAGGGAGCTGGGGTTGTTCAGTCACACCTCGGGGTATACCCACAGCCATACCTCGGGGTGAAACGCGTGGCACGTGTCTGGTCGCCGCCTCAGCTTCTGGGAGCGCATGCGGTCACACTTCACCGATGCGTTGTGTGCAGGGCTGTTAAGGACACAGGCAGAGAGATGAGGCACAATTGCAGCACACAGCGACGGGGTGCAAACCTATGGGTGCTTCTGCATGGCCTTGGGTCCGAGCAGGGTAGGTCAGGGAAGGGCAGCAGCCTCCCAGCTGCATGTTGCAGGGGCATGGGCTGGGAGGCCTCCAGGAGCCAGAAGAAGACGAGGAATGACCAATGGCTGGGAATGGCAGAAATGTATGCAGGAGGCCCAGCAGCAGCGCTGCTTTCTCCACCACACTGTTCCGTTTCCCTGCCTCCTGCTATCCCACAGGCAGGCTGTGCACTCCACACTTTTCCCCATAGGAACTGCCAAGGGAGCAGGTTTTCCACCCTCACCAGCCCTGAGCCCAAAAGCACACAGCAGAAGGATATATTTGACTTCTTTCGCATCCAGCAGGACAGGTGGGAAGATGCTGCAGTCGCAGGTGGCATCTGTCACAAGAAGCAGCAGGTTGCTGCTGGCAATCTGCTGGGCCACAAACATTCTGCGAAGAAAAGAGAGAGATGGAGAAATGGCAGCCAGACCCTGCATGGCACCACCACTGCCTGGTGCAAACAAACCCAAAGGAAAGCAAGCAGCTCTGGAAAGGGAAGCAGCAGAAGGCGGGGAAGGAGTGAGGAGTACACCTTGCTACGGAGAAGTGCCCAGCCAGCTCAGAAGCACAGCTCCACAGGGCGCAAAAGCCAAAATCAGAAGCAGAACCCAAATGACCAAAAACCAACTCCGAGCAGACCCACTCCTCAGGCACATGGAGGCAGCATGAAACTGGGCAGCGTAGCTCAGAGGAGCATAGCTGGAAGGCCCAGCTTCATCAGGAGGTGGCTGGCAACTCAGCCAATCTGTATTTGTGCCCAAACAACAAGAGGGACTGTGTGCTCTGTGGTCCTCAAGGGGCAGAGTTCTGAACATCACATTACTTGAGTGAGCCATGAAGAATCCCAGTAACATCGTGAGTGCTTCATCTTCTTGCAGCTTTGAGTCTGTCTGTCCCTTCCCTTCCCTGAGGGATGAGCAGAAAGGTCCAGGGGTGAGCATGGGCACATGCAAATAAGGATGAGCCCAGATGCAAGTCTTTGCGTGACAACACCCACGTGAGGACCTGCATGAGGGAGTGTAGGCTGTGCAGGAGCTGGAGGGCTGATGTGGGCAGAGCATGCACGTGTGTGTGTGACTGTGCATGAGTGTGCACACACGTGCACGTACCTGGGCAGCTCAGAAATGGCTCTGCACATAGGAGGCTGTGTGTACCTGTGGCTGCATAGTGCCAACTCACCAGTTTGCATCACCTCCCACCCCATGCCTCATCTGTGCCACTTCTGTTCCTCCTCTTGGCTGAGGCAGAGGGCTTCTGGGTCGGGCTGTGGGCATACAAGTTTGTGAGGATGCCCTGATCGACTCAACTGCTCTGAAGAACCAATTTCCCTGACAGCTCACTGCCCATTGTCTGCTTCTTGCCTTCAGGGAACTTCATATTTGTTTCTAGAGGTGCTGAATGTCACACGCTGCCACTTGCTGAGGCTGTTTTGTTCCTTCCTGAGTGATGACTGCTCCAGGAGGTCGGACAGGCAGATTTTAACCCTGCCATCACAATGGAGGTGCCCAGAACGAAGCAGTGCCCAGCTTCTCCCTGCACTGGGAACCATCTGGAATTTCTAAGAGGCACCGGGAAGGCCTGTGTGTCTGAGCAGGTCATCAGCTAACACTCCACAGAGCCCACGCTGGGGCTCTCATTCCCCTTGAACATCTGCATGAAAGGTGCAACAGGCACACCCAGCTCCAGGGCTATGACCCCAGCCCGCACCTATAACCATACAGGAACAGAGCAGAGCCTGGCTTGCTGCTGCAGTGCTGAGCATCAGGCAAGGCATGCTGCATCCCCATGGGGCAAGGTGCTGGTCTGTGCCTTACAGAACTCCCCCTACAACCTTTGTCAGCAAATCCATGCTCTGAGCTCAGGCAATGCGTGGCACAGCCTGTTCTTCATCAAGCCGTGCTGACTAGCACAGGCTGTTTTCCTGACCTTTAATTCTTTCCTGCAGCTAGTCCAAGACTGAAGCCAGACCAGGTAGGGCTTTGCTTTGCTTTACGAGGGATTCCAGTCAGATCTCTTTGGCCTCTGTGGGTCTGTGCAACAGCACATTAGGAAAAGCTAGGCCAGTGGAAATTCATCCTCTCTTCACCTTTCTACACGTGAGTGCTGAGGGTGCCATGTGACTGCTGAAAATGGCTCTTCTCACAATGCCTTTCTGTTATTTTTGACTGCTCATTCGCTTAAAATGAAAACAGAAATTAAAATGTGTACCCGTGTTTTGCTTTCTTTTGGTTTAACACTTCTTTTTTTCTCCTAATCCCTCCTTTTCTTTCTTTTTTTTTTTTTTTGGTAGAAAAACAGAAAAAAGGGAGAATGAAAAGCGGAAAGGAAAGCTGAAAGCACTGCAAAAAGGAAAATTTTAAGGAGAAAACATTTGCCAGAAACGTGAAAAAACAGAGGGTTCCTTTCTGAAATTTGCAGAATGGAAAGAGACCTTTTTTTTTTTTTTGAATGCTCTCTCCCTCCTCCTCCTGACACCTCTGCTTATTAACAATGGCTCTGATTCTTCTCTTTATCAAGAAGTTGCAGCGGGGCCATTCCCCTCTCTGGGGACGCGCTCGCTGCACACACAGCACGGGACATGTGCTGGGCACGGTGGCGAGTGGCTCTTCTCAGGTTGTCACCATTCCCACTGCCACCAGGCTGCAGTGCTGGCACTGCTTGGGCACGGGCGCTGAAGGACAGCTGTAGCTCTTACTTTTGGCAGTCCCCGCACTCGATCAGCCCGTTGGTTTCCTTGATGGTCGGCTCGTACACGAACACGGGGTACTCTGTGTCGCAGGGCTGCAGTGTGTCGTGCTTCTTGTGCCTGTGGGCTGCGTGGGGAGGAGGGAGAGAACAGGCAACGTCAGAGGAACACAAAGGAGAGGTCTGCACTGTGATATGAGGTGCCGTGGGCACGGTGGGGATGGGCTGGTGGTTGGACTGGATGATCTTAGTGGTCTTTTATAACCTGAATGATTCTATAAACTAGGGCTCCATCAAGGCCTGTCCCGTTCTGCCCATAGCCTACCCGAGGAGCAGCAGCTGAGCACTGCAGCCATCCCGGCTCCCACTAGGTGGTGCGGGAAAACCAGCGTGTGCAGGGCTGCTCTACGGCTCACACCGTCTGGCCCTGCGCAGAGCAGGGCGAGAGGCTACAGTGCTGCCAGCCTGCTGTCCTCACCGAGGCCTCGTGTCCCGCCTGGTCCCGGGCACGCAGTGTTATACAAAGGGCTCCGAGCATACAACAAAGATTTAAATGCTTCCCTGCGACACAGATCCCCCACAGCTGCACCTTGTGCTCTTCACCTGAGCTCTCACCTCCCACTGAAATCCTTCCAGGCTATGATGCCTCTCAGTAGCATGTTTGGGTTTCTTTTTTTTTACAGATCCAGAAGCAGACAGGACTTGAATTCAGCATCAGTATTCAGCACCCTTGATAATATCTCCATTTGTGCTTTGATGACAAAAGCTACTAGCACTTTCCAGCACAGAGCAGCTACAAAGCAGGTGACCATAAACTAGCCAGCGAAATCCCTGAAGGACTAACAGAGAGGGAAGAATGGAGCAGGAACCCTTTCCTTCAGACTTCATTTGCCATACTAGTGGCTTGGAAAATATCTAATTCCATATCCCGTGGCCAGACTATCACAGGCACACACCTCTTTGGGAACGTATGTGCCAAGACCCCACATCTGTGACAGCTTCCCCTGCGCAGCCTGTTCCATGCCCATCTCCCTCTGGTGAAGAACGTGTCCCTAACCCCCAAGCTGCTCCTCACACACCTTGCCCTGCACACCCCTCACCATCTTCACAGCCCTCCTCCGGATGCTCTCATAGTTTTATGTCCTTCTTATGTTGTGGCACCGAAACCTGCACACAGAGCTTGAAGTGAAGCCACATGCACAGAGCAGAATGGGACAGCCCCTTCCCTTGCCTGGCTGCAGTACTGGCCCTGATGCACCCCAGGACATGGTTGGCCCTTTGGGCTGCCAGGGCACACTGCTGACTTGTGTTTAACTTGCCATCAATCAGAACCCCCAATTCCTTTTCGCAGGGCAGCTCTCCTACCTCTTGTCCCCCACTCTGTACATATATCCAGGGGCTGATTCCAGTACTTGATCTCGTTAAACTTCACACAGTTGGTAATTTCCCAGCCCTTTAATTTGTCAGGATCTCTCTGCAAGTCCTCTCTGCCCTCGAGGGAGTCAACAGCTCCTCCGTATTAGAGTTGTCTGCAAACTTACTTAGTATACCTTAAAGTCCTGTGTCCACGTAATTTATGGAAACATTAAAGAGAATTGGCCTGACCCCTCAGCCCCACAGGTGTTGCACAACTGCCTGCAAGAATTTATCATGCTGCTCATGTCATGGTCCTGACAAAACAGAGATTTTATCCAGGTCCTCATTTTTCCTATATCCCCAGCAAAGCAATTCATTCTCCACTAGCTTCAGCTTGTTGGTGCAGTGTCGTTGAAGTGGATGGAGTTAAAGCAATACGAAAACAGTGGTGTGAAGGATGGAGCACAGGTAGGGGGTGAATCAGACCCAGGCTTACAAAATACAGGATAGAAGTAGTGATGAATAATCAGGGTCGTTGTGCTGGAGTTGGTGGGTTTGGAGAACAGGGCCTTACTAGGAAAGGCAGCTAAACCAACACCAAGAACATACCTGGAGCCTCAGCCAGCCCAGCACTGTTTACAGGCACACGTCTACCCAAGCTCTGATGCAGCTCCCAAACCAGACCAGAGGTAAGTGATGGAAAGTACTGCAGGACTGGCCCCTGCAAGAGCAATTCAGCCCTGGCAGTATGGGCTGGTTGCTAACATTTCTGCCCACAACCTTTCATGGGCATCCACAGTTGCCTTGCTCTGGGTTAACCTTGTCACATGCACTAAGATGTACTTTAAAGCTCCTGCACAGGCTGTCTTAGATCAGCCTTGTGGCATGGGCTAAATGAAAACAAGCAACTTTACAATCTCTGACTTCTGAACCAAGACAAGACCTGAGACAGAGATTATGCTTAAGCCTACTGCCACTTAATTTGCCTGGAAGCAATGCAGCTGCAGCAGTGTTCTGAATCTCAGAGGGCCCAGCAGCATGTGCAGCATCAGCAGCACGCTGGGACTGAGCCTCTGCGTGCACACACTGAACATCAAAACGCTATCAGCAGCTCTGAGAGCCTGGCGGTCAGGGCTTAGTAAACAGTTGGAGGAGCTGATAACAAATTGCAAACTTTATAGCAAAGCGTGAGTTAATTCCCGGCTGTCATTGCTGCCATCTGCACTTCCAGAAAGACTTTGTCAGGCAGTTGGCAACCAATCCTTCTGAATAGCAAAGGCGGCCCTGCTCCTTGCTGCGAACTGTGCAGCCCAGATTGTGAGCCCTTTGCCACCAGCATACGTCACGAATGTCTGCGCCCATGTCAGTGGATTTACTCTGGTACAAATGAGACAAAATCTGCTGCTTAGATACAAATACAAAACACAGAATTTAACTGATGAGCTTGTAAAATATCCTCTGAGTACATTATCTTGCAGTCAGAAAGGAACTTTTCTGAGCTCCAGAATTCTAGAAATATTCTTTCTTAGGCTGCGTGTCTTGGCTGGGAGTATCTGTGGCTTAATTAAAGGCCTTCAAATCTGCACTGTTGTCCATAAAAGCAGAAGCCCTTACTGACAGAGAGGGGAGGGAGATGCTGAGAGCACTGAGAAATCTGTGGAAGCAAAAATGTCTTTTCACCATCTCTGGGAAGCAGATTTGCACAAGGAGTGCAGTCTGAATCAATCATGCCCATACTCCAGTGGCAAGCCTTGCCTTCCCAGAAAGCACAAGAATTTGGGAAGCAGAAATAGGATCAGTGCACACTGAGCAGGGATGTGCATTATTAGATCCCCTAACATTAATTCCTCCGTACGTATCCCTGAATTCACGTGTACTCAGTTTCTCTCCCACAAAATGTCTCCTTCTCTACATACGCTTTGCATTCACCAGCTTTGGCAGGCAGTCAAGAAAATGTTAACATCCCTGGCAAAAATCTTCAGCCCGTTCCTAACAACATGTGCAACCCATTCCTTCCAGCTCCAGTGGTTTCCTTTCACCCTGCCACTCCCTCCCCCGTGCACGGACCCTCAGTTTCTCATCAGCCACACTCCCCTGCTCTTCCTTTTCTTCACGCATGAGGCACATTCCAACTGTCTCTATTTCTCTATCTCTGTCTCACACATACGTCTTGCAGGGCAGAGCGCAAACCGGCAAACATGAGCCAGGTATGGAAGCAGTGAGATACAAACACAGCCACAGTCTGGACTCTGTCTGGAGGGATTTCCAGCTTTCCTGCTGGAGTGGATTTATGAGCTAGAGCATATACTTATCAGTTAAACTGCTTGAATGTAATTCTGCATTACCCTGGGGCTGGGCTGTTATTCATCAGAAGGAGCTAAACCGTGGGGTGTGGAAAAGGAGACTTAAATGCTTCTTAATATGTGAAGACTATGGGACCCACACAAGGCATTGATTTTGGTGCAACACCTGAAAAGACAGGGGCTGCTGGGAGACATAGTGAGGGACAAACCACATCACAGCAGCTAAGGGCCCATCTGTTCTACAGTCATTATGTGATGGTTTCATTTGTGCCTGCAGTTACTGAGCAGGCTGGTGTGTCCCTTCCCAGCTCAGCCAGCTAAACGAGGAGTGGAGGGAAATAGCCAGGCACTGCCACACCACCGTGACATCCTTCTGCAAATTCCCTGTTGTCCAAAAAGGGGAAAATTGTCATTTCTAGCCTGGGATTTCTAGCTAGATCCTCCTCTTTTTTGCTACTCACTGGTTCTACTTACAGTGATGGAAGACAGCCTTGGCTGGATGAGTGGCATGCACACAAACAGTGAAGATGGAGCCATGAGACAGGTTCACATGATGGCAGCACAATGGAGATGAGTTTGCACATAGCAGGCATGGAGATGATATAGGAGAGTTGAAGAAAGCACAAAATGAAATGGTGATGAGTAGTGCAGCAGCAAGAACCTTCTCCCTTCCCCCTCAGACATCCTCAAACAAAAATTAAATAAAGTTGCAGCCATTTACCATTCATAACGTCACTATAAGAAATCTTGTACTTGCTCATCTGACTCTTTCCCACTGATTTCTGCAGGAGGACACTCCATGCAAGTTAAACAGCATCCATCAGCGCCTCACAGAGGAAAACTGTAACTTCTACTGCTGTGTCTGGAGATCCCCTTTGGAAGAGGTAAGTGGGACTGACAGCACCCAGATGCTGGGCTGGTTCTCTGACTAGAAGGGCAATTTGCTCTCTGAAAATGAATGTTACCTTGTTAAGACCAGGAAAGTCCCACAGCTAGCAGGGAATGTTCCTCTGTCATCACCCAAAGCACCACTAGTGCTGACAGTCTGTAAGGAAGCAGCGATGGCATCTACACTGCTACATACAGGAGTGTAGATCTTGCCTGTCCTTTAGGGCTACCTTGGGGCCACTGACATTCCCTGCCTGCAGGGATGGGATGACAGAGGCTTCCAGAACACTCTGAGCAGGCAGCATAGTAGCTACAGGGCAAGTCAGTGGATCTCAACCTAGACCCCTAACCCACACCTCTCTGCTTCCTCTGCTGCACACAGCTGCTGTGTGGTGCCAGGTGCCACCAGCTTCTAAAGCCAGTGGGAAAGCAAAGACTCTCAGTGCGTTGTTTGATCCACGCAGGATGACTCAACAGAGAATCCCACAGCATGGTTGAATCAAAGGATGCAAAGAAGCTTGTTCTTGGTTGAATCTTACAGGCTTTCCTGCTAGTTCCGCAGAGCCTGCTGATGCAGCATCACTGTGTCCCATCCTGTGAGCCATCACTATGAAAGACAGGAAACCCTTCCAACTGGAGGACTTTTTGGCTGATAGACATGCATGCAGGGCGGGGTGCTTGGAAGGAAAAGCCTCCCTTTCTCCTTGCAAAAACACTGAGGAAAGAAATCTGTGAGCTGCACAGACTTTTCCTTGAGCTTGGGCAGGCTGAGATGGGGGTGGGAGGGAAACAGGGTGGTGCTGAGACCTAGAAGCTGGCTTCCAGTGTCTGCAAAGGGAAATGTGATGGGATGGTGTGTTCTTCCATGAGGCTTGGCTTCTCCATACAGCTACTGCTGCCACCAGCAGTGGTGACACTCACTTGCTATGGGGTGGCTGGACTGCCGCATACTCACCGTCTGCCACATTGTCAGAGTGCCAGAAGCTACTCATGTTAAACTCCAACAGGAAGCTGTCAAAAGAGCAAGAACAGGGGATGCTTTTTCAGCAGCCTGGAAGGATGTAAGGGTCAGTCATCAAGGATGTCATTAAGGATGCAAGAGATGGCCCTGCGGCCCAGTGTGCATCACCTCTAACAAGTGTACTGCAAGTTTCCTGGCAGTGCAAGTCTGAATTTTTTAATTTGTTTGTCTGTTTGTTAGGTTTATTTATTTGTTTATTTATGGTGTGTAGATCTGTACTGTGGGATCTATACGGTGGAATAACTGAGTGGGCTTTCCCTGAAGGATATACTGTTCAGGGACCTACTGGTGAAGGGCTGAAAGTGGCAGCCCCAGAGGGGCACAGGTGGCTTGCGGGGAGCCAGCACTGTGGTGACACAGACTTTAGCCACAAACCATGTTGAACTGTGCTGTGCCAACAGGCTGAAGGCCCAGCACCTGGATCATTGCTGCCTCTAGAGTTGGGATGTTCACAATCATTGTTTCAGCCTGGGCTCAGAAAGCTGAGCAGCTCTGGTCTTAATCTGAGCTTGATCCTGATTTGAGCTTTAATTTTTATTCCTTCTGTGGTGTGAAGTATGCCTGATTCAGAGCTTGACACAAGACCCCTCTCTTCTCCCTCACCTGCCACTCAGATGGGAGCTTCCTGCTTCCTTCTGGCCTCCCTCACCCCGTGGGGGAATCACTTATCATAGGAGAGTGAGACAGGGAGGAGGACTTAGCATCAAGGACCTGCAGGGCCTCCAGAGACCCAAGTCCTATTTCTGACTTTGCCGCTTTGTACTGAGTGACTTCAGGTAAATCCCAGACCTGCTCAGGGCCTCTGCCTCTGCCTCTGTGAAATGGGAATTAGTAATAGCTTTCTGCCTCCCGGGAGCAATGCACCAGGCTGAACGTCACAAAAAGGCTGACAGCAATGTCCTATGCATAGCCTCTGCTCACAGTCCTCTCAGCTCTCACCCCGGCTAGTCTGAGCCTCCCAAATACCCGCATCTTTTTGTACTCACATGAGGAAATCACTTATCAGCCATTTCAGTGCAGCTAGAAAGGCATAAATTGGCTAGAGAACAAAAGAAGAAATGAGACACACTATAAGGACCTGGTCAGAGAGTATACAGTTGTTATGCAGGACCCCATGTTTCAGATCAATTCCCTCCATTGCTCAGAGCTCCTGAAGGTTGGAAATTCAAGGTCTGGGCATCACTGGAAAACACTCAAATACATCAGAAGCAGCAACTGCCTTGCTGCTAATAATATCTTCTCACCCCTCCCAGTCAGGGTCAGGGAGTTTATCACAGATGTGTGAAGGACTTTGAAGATGTAATTGCTTGATGATTTCTCTCCAGTATGGATGACCTTGAAAGCTCAGAGCAGGAGAGAAATATAGCTAAATGGGGCACCACCATTCTAGGAAGCTTTTATATTCCAATTGCAAGTGGTGTTTCTGGGACAAGCTACAGCATTGTCCAGGAGTTGGTGTTATCTGCTATTGATTAAGTTTAACTGTGATTTCATGCAGCCTTTCCTCAAGATGGCATGACTTGTACTGTCTTCCATCTGTTCTGCTATGAACTGAAAATCCAGCATCATCCCAGGGCCAATTATTCTGCAGAGGATCCTGCTGGTTCTTCACTTCGGGGTAAGTAACCATGTTTAAGCTTCATTTCTCCCTCTCCAACTTACACTCATGTCCTGGAACCCAAAACATGCAACAGTCATTGGACATGAGAGAATGTTTAATTACTGCTAATTGGCTTATCTTCAAGCAAGATATGTCAGCAAGTAGTAAAATGATTGGAGATTTGACTGATTTTTTTCCTTCGAACTATATATATATCTATAAATGGACTTTTCTTTCTTCCTTTCTGAGGATTTTGCTACAGGGACAAAAGGAGAGATGGAATTTGGAGGTTGATTCTTTTGTTCTCTTCTCAGTTCACCTACTTTTGGCAGCTGATATATTTTGACATTTTTTTCAATTCTCAATCAAGCAAATATTTTCAGTACAATCACAATATTTTATCTATCCAGTTTCAGTATAGCTATTAAAATGAATACTTTGTTGAAAATTATTTTACTAGAAAAAAAAATGACAGTGTTATGCCATTAGATGTACTTCCAGCATACCACACTTTCAACAGTCAAATCATCATATCAATAATAAATATATCTCTGTTTAGGGTTACTTTAGCTAATTCGAATTGGATTGAGTATTGATTAACGCTTAGTTCTGCCTGGTCAAGGCTGCTAGAAAGGTAGAGAGGAATTATGTTATCTGTTGTATCAGATTAAAGAGAGGTTGCAACCTCTGACAGTTTATTCTCTGGGCTGTCAGCTCTTCTCAGCAGCTTTGACCCTTCTTTCTGTTACTCCCAGCCCACTCACGCTTCACCTGAAAGGCTGACAACTTTGCCTCTCTGATGCTCTGTTCACTGTCAGGGGTACTCTCCCTTTGGGACTGCTGAATGAAAACACGTCCTGTGAAAGCATTTCTGTTCATTTCAGCTGCAAGCTGGTATAGTCTGGTTCCTGCTCCCTTCCTGTTTCTTCCAATCGTCAGTAGGGTCCTACATGCCAATAGTCAAATTAGAAACCACTGTCAGTGGCCATTACTGCCTCAGAAACTTGTCTCAGATGAGTCTAGATCTTCCCAGCACTTGGAAGTAAATGGCCCTTAAGCTCTTCTGGGCAATGTGCTACACTACATGTGCTACACCACTTTGTCGGAGATGCCCAAGGAAAAAGCCTCCACAGACAATCCCTGTGTGCAGTGGGATACGTACACTGAGCAGCGGCCGGGCACCACTGTGGTGGTGGTAGGGCACCTTGCACATTGCTTGGTAGTCATACATTGTCACCCTGCAATTAAAACAAAATAAGCAGGCAGTGAAGAGCAAGCAACACAACCGACTATGGGCCACTCATGGCAGCCTATGCTACTTTATCCTACCTGGGTCCCATTCTACAAAAATGCTTCTGTGTGGAAGAATTAAAGCAGTGGCCTGCTTAAATATGTCTTTGCTGTTAGGTCAGTGCTGGACTTTGAAAAAGGAGAAATATGGGACTTGGATTAATGTAACTGGGTCAGTATGGGAAGCAATGCATCCCTAATTACAGGTGATGAGTAAAGCAGAATCTGAAGCTGGAGAATTATAATTGTGTATTCCGTAAGTTCCCCCACTTCCTGCTTTCATGTCACTGAATATCTGAGTTTTCTTTTGAAATGTGCTGGGAGAATGGAGAGAGGTGGTCAGAGAGATTTTATAAAAGATTTTATAAGGGAAGGAATGTTCTCAGACAAATGCAGTGCCGCCTCTGAGACCCCTCATTCCATCTCTCATGGAAAGGCCTTCCAAGTGGTGGGAGAAAATGAAGTGCTTTCACCTCAAATGCCAGGGTGCATTTCCATAGTACTGTGCCCTGAAAAAGGCAGAGAGCAGCTGTTCTCTGGCAACACTAAGACTGGCGTTGTACATCTCAGTGCGTCAAGCCGTAGGAGGAACAGAGAGGAGGAGAAACATGCTGTGGGGTGACAATGGCGGAGCCTGTCAGGGGAGGATGTGGGCAGCTGAAGTTGCTCTGGTAGCAAAGAGCCACAGATGCCTATTCAGTCATCCTGCACTGCTGAGTAGGACTGCTTGCTGAGCCTAACGTGCTCTGCCCCACACATCAGCTGAGCAAGGATAAGCATGAAGCAGGGACCCCCGCTTACCGTCTGAACATGCCCATGTTCAGTAGCTGGGTCATTACTGAGCCATCCACTGCACCAAGGAATTTTCCAATCTGCAAGCACAAGAAAGGGGAAAAAATGGCATAAGCTATCAAGAGTAAAATTTCCATGTCTAGAGTAAAATTTCTTTCCTGCTACAGCTAACCTAGACTGTCTGGAGGTGCACTACACACCACACATGCCTGTAAGAAGGCAGTGCTGAGCTTTGACCTTCAGCTGGTGAGGACTTCCCCTACCACCAGCCCAGTTAACAGTCCCCAGATCCCACTGGCATGCCTGGATTAAATGTGGACTTTGTGGTCTTCTGGTCCCATTTATGTTTTGATGTCAACGACCTCAAATATCTCAACCCCAGACCTGAGAACTGCTGCTCTAGAGATTTCACATAAAGAACAATTCTGGCTTTCTTGATTACTAAATCATGACAAATCCATTCAAAAATTGCTCAGAATCTGCCAAGCTCACTGCTTGCAAGCAAGAAAATAAAATACTCATAATGATACTGAAGAAATGTGCTGTCCTTTGTCTCTTCCTGACTCATGGAGTTTGACATAACAAGTAGCTCCCATCTACAATGGAGTCATCCCTGCAGTTTGAGGGGACATCTTACTTTTCCTCTTACTTTTCTTTGATAGGCCCCTAGTTATTTAGAAAGCACTAGCAGATGACAGATTACTCCATTTTTTTGAGCTGGGCATTTCCAAAAACAAACAAGCAAATCTTAAATAGATTCCGTATATAAATTTACCTAAGATCATATGGTAATCATCTACATGGTTATGGGAAGATACTATCTTCCCAACAAGCTTTAAAAGATGTTTCACTATGCAAGTAAGTATGTAACATCAACTCCCCTTTGAGCACTTGGATTTTAATCATCCCTGATGTCGAAGGTGTCTGAGCATGAAATAGCTTTTCTCACTCCTTGCTGTGACAAGGGCAGAGGGCCGCTGCAGGACCACAGATGGGGCTCCCCTAAGAATCCCTCTGCCATGTTTGTCCTTATTCCCGGCTCTGGGTTTCCACATGTCCTGGCGATTTCAGAGGTTCACAGCACAAAATGTCACCTCTGGTACTTCTTTTTTTCTGTGATCTGGCTGTTGATAAGCTTCAGGCAGTGGTTACAGGGGCCCAAAGGATCTCCACAGGGCAGGGCGTGGGATGGGACAGAGGGGCTGCAGAGCACCAAGTGAGCATCATTCAGCTAGCAAGGCTAAGAAGCACAGATACTGATTTAATGCTACTGCTGTCTTGAATTCTCTTTGGGGTTTAAGAGTGTGTATGCTCATGGTTATGCTGGGAAACAAGCACAGTAACTGGAACAAGCAGTATTTTCTTTATTGTTCAAGTTTTCTTTGTTTTATTTTTGGCAAAACAAGTAGTTGAACAGGGACCTTTACTGAAATAGTCACTGTGCCAGGTAGGTCACTGTCCTGACAGAAAAGAGGCTGGTTTTTCTTTGCAGTGTGCCCTCTTTATATCTTTATATCTGTCTGTATCACCCCCTGGTGATACAGTGGTGCAGATTCACTTTGTTTTGTGAGTCCCAGCAGCCCTCATTTTGGCTTCTTTGAAATTATTGTGTATTGTCTGCTGGATTCACAATCTCACTTTTTTCTTTTGCCAGCCTATTACGAGCGTGGTAACCAAGATGACTCCAGATGGAAAATTATGGGACACACAAATTTTTATTACCAAAATCCTGTTTTATTCCTCCTTTTTCTTTTCTGTCCCAGCTGCTTTGAGATGAATGACACTACCTCATGCTCCACTTTCAAACTACAACTTCTTGAACAGCCTCTTATGAGATACTCTGCTACAGGCTTTGTGAGAAACTGAAATGCAGTCTGCCATTCATCCTCCCCTACTACTGTTTTGCCAACACTTGCAAAGAACTATAGCTGCTAAGACATGTTTTCTTCTATCATAGACGTATTGCTTGTCCCAGTCACATCCACAGGAGAAAAGGAAACAAAAGGATGACATGACCGGTTCCTTCCTTATCATCACAAACTCCTGCCTTACCTGGGATGTGTTGTCCCTTCACCACACAGCCAAGTGTCACCACAACCTGGCCACCCTCATAGCCCTTGTTGGGCTTCACTGGTGTTCAGTGAGCACACCATGCACCCTCCCCTCCTTCTCTTATGTACTCTTACCTCTGGAGGTCTTTTGGAAACAAGGATAAAGCCATTATTATCAATGAGGAAGCAATTCAGAACCTGCGGAGATGAAAGAGAAGTGACATCAGAGACAGTGCTGTGCTGGCTTCCACAGAGTGAAGTGTGTGGGCTCAGCCCCAACACTGCCATGCCTTGCCCCATAACACAGCTAACACAGGCTTTGGAGCACTGACTTCCCTCTGCTTACCCATTTTGAGGTATTCAGCTTGTGGCAGAGATGCTGTCATGCTATGGCTGTATGTAGGGCTAACACAGTTTGAACCACTCTTAAAGAGATGATACATCCTGTAGGCATTGACAGGATATCTGGAGGGTATCCCTCTTCTACTGTTTTCCATCTCCATAATTCATATTTTATAACCACTCATTAAATAACCCTCTCCTCACCACTTAGTACCTGTGCTGCTTTTATCATTTTTACTTTGCAAAGTAGGAAATGGAGGCACGGGGCTCCAAAAATCATAGTCCTAGATGAACACGGGAAGATAACTGTGGTGATTCCACTCTCCTGGGCACAATATCGTGTCCTCAGTATGCTGAGACATGCAAAGCAGTGGCATAAATGCAAAGAGAACAGTCCAGCACATACTGTCATACTGCTAGCCTCTCTCTCTGGCAGGCTGGTGACACTGGTGGGACTGCCTTAGAAGAGATGGATGGCTAGAGACCAGGTGTCCCTGGTGGGCTCAGCTGGCATAGAATCATAGCATGGCCTAGCTTGGAATGGACCTTAAAGATCATCTGGCCCCAATCCCTTGCTGCGGGCAGGGCTGACATCTCAGTTGATGTCACTACTAGGAGAACATCTAAGTCAAGGGAATATCTAAGCTGTCCTACCCTAGCTATGCAACCTCTTGTGAGATGGCAGGCAGCACCTGATGTCTGGAGAGATAGAGGCCTCCATGACCATCAGTAGTTCCCATTGCAGATACAGAGAGGAAATCTGGGCAACTTACATCGTCCTGACAGCTGAGCGGACAGGCACCATCGAAGGCACTGCACTGGAAAGAAAAAGCAGGAATTACATCAAGACGTGATCTCATCTTCCAGACTCCCCCTTGGGACTGCACAGGGTCTCCACACCAGCATCTCATGAAGCTCTGCAGGTCAGCTGGCATTTGGAACAAGACAAGAAGCACCCTCAGGCCGGTCAGTCCATGGCCATGTGCAGTCCTTGTGCTGTGCCTCCCCATTGAGCAATGTCCCCTTAGCTGCCCCAGCATGCTCTCAGCAGAACTCTGTGCCCAGAGCAGAGCCAGGGCTGGTAAGGGAAGGGGCAGCAGCCAGCTCTGCTGTGCTAGCAGAGGCTGCTGTGTGCTGGCAAGGAAACAGCACGTATTTCAGCATCTGCTGGGAAATACATGGCATGGTATTTTAGATCGGGATTATTCTCAGGCGGGGTTTTTTTTTGTTGTTGTTGTTATTGCTGTTGGTTTCTTTATTCTCAGGACAGCTAATGATAAAATAGGATGTGAATGGTGGTTGTGTAGCCCCGGGCACCATCCATTTGTTTCATTTAGGATTTCTGTGTACTAGATTTGACGTGTGTTTCACAACACTGAACCGGGTGGGGACACGAGGGGTTAAGTGGCGAGTAACAAAGCCCTTCAGGTGCTTATTGATTCTGTAATTGTTCAGAGTTGGTGGTGGCTGCCCATGTCTGTCTCTTTGTGTTATTTTTCACGCTATTCGTGCTAGCAACTGAGAAAGGGAAGCTGACACGGCATTGCCATTTCTGTACATGGGGTCCCCTTCCTGCCAGAGGTCTTCCAGGGCCAGGGGAGGATGCTGACGTGTTGCAGCCTGCCTGCTCCCCCCTCCCCCCCCACTGCCCTTTCTCTCTGCAAAGCCCTTATTATGCAGAAGCCCCAGCCTCTTTCTGGATGATTCTCAATACCAAGAAGCAAATTTCAAAATACAACAAAGCCATTACTCCAAGGTAGGATTTGTTTCTCATCCTGAGTTTAGAACAAACTCTATTTCCAGGTTTCCATCCCTCTGCTCAGTTTCGAGGGAGGGCCAGTGATTGTCACATTGTTTGCACTACAGCTCCAAGCAGCTCAAGGAGGCTGTGGGGAAGGTGGCTTCACCCACAGATGCAAGCAAAGCCTCACTGCTGTCTTTACACAGCACAGCAGAGAAATACAGCCATAAGGAGCCAGCGTGACCACCTGGGGGTCACATATACGGGACACACAGACTGGGGCCGTCTCCCCCTTAGTCATGAAAGTCATGAAAGTCATGACCCTCAGACCCCCTGCACACCATGACCTTCATGCACTGGCACCCAGTGTACTCAGCAATGCCAGCCAACGCCTACTTACATCGGTATCGTTGGGCTGGGGGCAGCCGATGCAGTGTGTCCAGGGCAGCAGGAGAGAGAAAACAGAGCTGTTAGTACTGTCCATGTCAGTCTATGGTCACAGGAAGCCTGGCAGGATTTTTCCTACAACCATGTTGTACAGGTGCTTGGAACAGAAGCCTCCTTTCAGCTTCTGTCATAAGCACCCCTATTTTCAAACAGCTGAAATGGGCTTGTGCCCATGTTTGTGTTTGAGCCACAAGGGTATGGTCTGCAAGAGATGGGGTGCCTCTGCCTCCTGCTACCCAGCCTCCTGAGTACCCTCCCAGCCCCCTGTTTTCCCAGCCCTCAACTTCTGACTCTTCCCTGCTGACCACCAAGATCATGTCCACTGCATGCTGCTCCAGCCCAGAGTCTGTTGTCCCTGCCAGTGGCAAAACCCATGAGGAAAGCCCCCGGTGCTAGTAGGATGGGGTTTCCCCTCTTCTGCCCCTCAGAGGAGGACAGCTTCCTCATGGCACAGCAAGGCTTCAGAATGAGCACAACACTGAAACTTTATCCCTGCAGCAAATCATTTGTATTTTGGCAAGCTCGTAGCATTTTGTTACCATCATCAAGATGATAAAAGAGGACAGAATATTTTTTTTCCCCCACGTTCCTGAAATTTCAGATTTCTGTGAGGTTTCTGAAAGGCAGGATGAGCAGAGACATGTTTCTACAATTAAATGTCATATGCAGCAGAGCTCATGCTGGGCTGGGATGCTGACACCATCACCGTAGTGATTATGGAGCAGACCTGGGGCTCAGGCGGCATTAGTGCTGTCAGAGGATTAGGGAAACGTGTGGCTTCCAACTAATCTACTTTCAAAATCTTTTAATATGAATTTCACTGCAGCCCTTACGAAGATACCACCACTGTGCATGATGCACTGCAGCCCTGGCCCAGCTGACCAAGAGCACTGCTTTGCCTGCACGCTCAGTGATGCTCCTACCTGCTGCATGGCCATCCAGAACTTGCGTTGGAGTAACTCCAGCTTGATTTGCACGCCCACCGCTATGGGAATAAGGGAGGAGGAAAAGAGGAACGTGTGAGAAAGAGAAAGACTAAGTTAGGAGAGGAGTGCTAAACAGACTGCAGTTGAGAGTCAAGGCTTTAACAAGGTAGGGCTGAGGAGGACGCTGGCTGCTACACTGAGGCACTGACACCTCCCTCCTGCTGAATACTGCCGACCTACAAACTGAGAATACCACCACTGAAACAACATCCCCCTAAAAAAACAACACAGAGAGAGCCTGTGCGCTTTCATCTCTGCCCTTTGTGGGTTTGTCCAGCCGGAATGGACTGCTCTGATCCTCCCTGTCTCATCTCCTTACAACCCAGTATCAATCAGCAAAAAGTAGGGCAGCGTGAAGAAGGGATGCGAACCTCCCCTTTCTCAGGGGGAAACAACAGTGATTGAAACGGCTTTTAAGCCACCTCAAAAGCACAAAACCACTAATGCCCCTTGAGGAGAGCATGTGGAGTAGTACTGCAGTGTTACCCCAGCCCAGCCCAGTGCACACTCCAAGAAGTTTGTGTTTCTTAATGAAGTGCACCCTAATTTCTCAGCTTAATTGCTCTTCTATTCCCAGCACCATGTTCCTGAAGCATGGCACAGCCCCACACTGGAAGAAGCCAGGCAGGGTCTCCCTGACAGAACAACACAGCTGTTCTGATGCTGAGATCTGATGCTCTCATTTGGATGGGTGTGAATTAAAACCAGAGTATCGTGGTGGTAATTTCCATGCAGCACACACAAAGCCTGGCACCAGCAGGGTCACAGCCATATCATGGCAGCTCTGCCTTCTGTAGCAGTGTCAGAGCCCTTCCTGTCACAGTCCCACTGCTTGCAGAGATTATGGAATCCCATTCATGTGTATGCCCCTTACCCTGCTGCAGAACAGCTCTGACTGCCAGTGACTGGGGGAAAAGAATGATTTTGTACAGCTGCCCTAAGCCCTAAGTCCCGCACTGCACAAACTAGACAAGGCACAGCTCTCACTTGAGTTTCCTCATTCTCTTTTATAGCTTCTCAGGAAACAGCTATTCCCCTTATCACAGCAGATCACATCAGTGCCACCAAGCATTATCCAGGCCTTATAGGTTTTATGAGACTGAAAGAGGAGTTGACACCAACACAGCTAACCTTGCATGGCACAGACACACTGAGTGGCTCATGTTTTTGCTGGTGGGAACATCTATCCCCAAAGTGTTCTTCTGAGGGACCTTAGCCCCTAGTTGCCATCCCTGCCTCTGCCCAGAAGGCAGGAGCAGCACATCCAGAGCCTGAGCCGCAGGGTCTGTCCCCTTCTGAATTTGCAGTCAGGTTTGCCTGTCTGCAAAGCACCCGTCAAAGGAAGCCATGGCGGAAGGACTGCCCCATGCTCCTGCCTGGTACCACCTCTCCTCATCACCCCGGTGTGGATAGACAGCTCAGCTGAGAGGGAGAGGACTAGAACAAGACCCTCTTCTCCCACTGAAACATGGCTAAGGGCCCTTTTTGGTCTGGTTGCAGAGTGCGTGCTGCAGGAGTGAAAGATCCAAGGCCATGAAATTGCGAATGGCCTTGTGCACTGCTCAGCAACAGCCTTGAAGTCCTTGGAGGGACCGTGGCAAATCATTTTATTCCAACCAATGTACAAATAACCTGGGCGCCTCCAGTTTCCCAGCAATGCAACAAAACCCAGGGACAAGCCATGCTGCATGCTTGCATATCGCACTGGTGCTACATCACGCTGAGGAGCTACCTTGCAGCAGGCAGCTTCCCACCTGCAGGCCTGGCCAGCACTCGCTGTTACCAGCTTCTTGGTTCAGTGCGGAGAGAACAGCCTCCCCTCCACCTGCTTCTTCCTTCACCGAGCATGTCTGCCTCATTAGCTCATCCTCTGCCGTCTCTCGTTCTGTCTGCCTTCTCCAGCCTGTCTCTTTGATCATCCATATGCTGCTCTCATAAGGAGCTTTTCTCAAGGTTTAATTCTCCGGCCTGCCGCGTCACAAAGAGGCGCCACAAAGAGTTGTGAGATACATCCCAGGGACCGCTTATCAAGATGTACCTTGCCATTCAGAACCCGTTTTCATGGTGGCTGCTCTGATGCTTAAATAAAAACTGTACTTCCAATGAAAGAATGTGCCTGGGCAGCCTTTATTTCCCACTGTATTCCCCGCTCCCTATCTCTGAAATATTCCCATTCTCCACCTCCAAGCCAGAAGAGGAGCTGCCCCATTACGTCTGAGAAAATCAGCTAAAAAATTTATGTAAAAAATAACTTCAAGATACATTGAAAATAGCAAAAAGCCAAAATCACACAGAAGTGGATCAGCAAAGCCTGGCAAACATTAGCGGCTGGAGCTTCCAGCAAGCAGGGGTTGGCTTTGGCAGGATGGGTGTGGGAGTGCAGTGGGATACCCGGAACATCCCACAAGGCAGGGGCTTGGGTTTGGGTCCTTCCTGTGCCCCTTCACCAGCAGGTTGGGCAGGGGAAAGCACAACTTAGAATCACAGAACGAACCATAGAACAGCTTGGATTGGAAGGGACCTTGAGCCCATCCAGTCCCAGCCCCCTGCCATGGGCAGAGCTGCCACCCACTAGAATCGGAGTGCCATCCTGTCTGACCCGCTCCCCACCACGCCCCCAATCCAGGGGAGCACACTGTGGGTGTCAGTGCTCCCCTCTTTCACTATTCCCCTCACTACAACCATTTTCTGTCCCCCTGTCAAGTTTTCCCTATAAGCCCCCCTTGGGAGCAGAGGCCAGGACATGCTCCATCCCAGCACGGAGGGGTGACAGTGGCTGGGATGTACCCAGCCATGCCTGGCGAAGTCCCTGAGCTGCACACCCTGCATTCCGCAGCACTGATGGAAGGGGGTCTCGCTCTGAGCCCCTTGGTGTCCCCCCCACTGGGTGTCTCATCCCCATAGTATGCATAGCCAACACAGCAGGTTTCCCTTTGCCTGCCTTTCTCCCCGGCTCATTGTGATCAGCCATCACATCGAGAGGAGGCGGGGAGGAGGCAGCCCGGCTCAGAGCTCCTCTTGCAGCCTCTCGACTCGCATCAATCTGCGTCACCCCCAAGCTGGCACCTCCTTGCCCCCCTCGGCCCCTTGCACTGGGGGAGGGAAAGGAGTGAGGGGGCAAGAGGAAGATGGTGAGGCTGAAGGCGAGCGACGGTTCTTCCCCCAGGATAGGCTGAGAGAGATGGAAAACCCCCGTGTCCCTTCCTCCAACTGATCCGGATCGGACCCTGCCCACCGGCTGAGTGATGCCTCGGCACCACGGGTGCGCGTCCCCGTGCTGCCGCTGCCGATGTACCCTCAGCCCTGCGCTCTGCTTCTCTCGCCTCCCGCTCGCTCTTTCTCCCTGTGTTTATTGCTCGCAGGGGATTACAGCTCGCTCCCCAGGCTGCCCTCTGAGTGCGCGGCTCCTCAGCCCCACGTGTGGTGCGGCCAGCTGGCCTTCTGGCCACCGAGCCCGTGCCAACTAGAGCCCTCCCTGAGATTGCTGGGCGAAAAGGCACGTTCTGCTGGATTTGCTTTGGGATTGCCCAGGGTGCGCTGGAAAAGCCCCGTGTCTCAGAGGAGCGTCTGTCCCTGTAAGTAGAGCCGTCTCCCCGCCGCGCGTCCTCCCCAGCCTACCTGAGATCGGTGGGGCTGCCTCTCGGAACCAACCTCCCTGGGGAGGGCCACAGAGTCGTTAACGTGAAGCTGAAGGGCAACTGTGTAGATTTTAGCCCAGTTCAGTGCGGGCAGCTGAATGTACCTTCTCTCAGACTAGCACTGGGTAGGTGACAGATCCAGCATCCAGCAAACGTGCTTTGGGGTACTGTGCATACATGTGGGTGCATGTGTGTGTGCGTGTACAACTCCACAGGCAGAGCTCAGGGACATATCTGCTGACATGAGGCGGAGGCTGCCCTACCATTAGCATGCCCAAAAATAAGTGCCAAGCTGTATCCAGCAGGCTGAGCCTGGGATTCTGAACTTTAAAGAGAAAAGGGCAAAAAATACAGCATGGGGGAACTTTACAGCCTTTCCTAGTGTTGCCTCTGAGAGCAGCTCTGCTTGGGAGAAAAGGGGGAGAGAATTGAGTCTAAAATGAGCGGAAGCCTCCAACAGATTTTGCTTGTGGTGGGAAGACTGTGTGAGTGGTAGCGTGCACGTATGTCTGCATATGGATGCATGAACCAACACGTGCACACACACATGGTGCACAGGGCATCCTGCCCCCTCCTCTCACTGCCTGCCCAGCACATTGCTGCCACCGCCTCTCATCCTAAGCAAGAGAGATGTGTGAGCTCAGGTCTCTGCTGTGCTTGACAGAGGCTACGGCCAAAGAACTATGCCTCAGGACCACCATTTGTATCATCGGGGGGAAACCAAATGTGCTGGCCCCAGCACATCCCAGTTGCGGGCAAGTAGGATTTAAGGTGCAGATCTGTCAGAGGATGGCAGGAGGAAGGAAGAGCTGTTGTGGCAGAAGTGGGGCACCACACAGGGAAAGGAACCCTGGAAGATAGCCCTGGGAGGCTCAGAGGGACCTGTCACAGAGCAGGGGACGGGCTGGCAGGGAGGAGGCGGGCTGCCGTCACTTGGGCCCATTTCGGGGGGAGGATCTCTCTCTAACCGCTGTGGGCAAACAACATTTGCGAGGGAATTATTCCACATGAGCAAAAGGCTTGAGGGAGTTGTCTCCCCATCAGACATCAGCACAGGCTCTGTGGCGTATCTTGTCCACTCGGAGGAATTATGGTAAATCCTCAGCAGAGGGGCAGTTTGCAAGGAGAAGGGGGGAAGTCCTCTTACATAATTTTTATGCTGGATTATGGCTTTACCCTTTCCTCCAGCAAAGTGAATGGCACATGCTAGCAAGGTGCACTCATCCTGGGTATCTCCAGCTCCCTGCCCCTCTTCTGGCTCTTCCAGCCCCAATGCAAAGGATTTGCCGAGCTCTCTGGAAAGCAGAAGCGTCATTCCAGCACAGCAGGGAGGGCAGCAGCAGCAGTGGGCCACGAGGAGACCTGGAGCTGAGAGTCTGGGCAGGTCTGCAGTGACTGATCTGCACCCGCCTGTTGCTGATCGAGTTTCCCTCACTTGCCATGTTTGGTTACAAGCAGCTGCTCACAGTGCTTGACATCTGTCCCAGCCCTGGGTGGCTCAAGCAGTAATTCAGATGACCATACTGGGATGCTCCTGGCAGCTGGGTAGTGCTCCAAAGTGCCACACCACCACATGTGTTCTGGCTGTCAGTGGGAAGAAATGGGCTAGTGTCCCAGGCTGTTCCTGTCCTTGCTGCAAGAAACACCTCCCAACACACACCTGATTCCTGCAGTGGCTGTACTGAAGTGCTGGCTAGCAAGAATGCTCTGTGTGTCTTGGGGGATGCTAAAACTGAGTTGCATGTCTAAATACCAGTTCAAATGCATTTTGGATAAATCAAAGGGAAGGTTACTTCACCTGCGAGCTGAGGATTACATGAAATACAGTTTTATTCATATTGCTAAAACAAGCACTTGAAAGCTAGGAGGTGTCAGCATTCAGAGCAGATTGTTGTCTATGCTGGACTGCAGCCCCTGGTACCATCTCCCTGCATGCTCACAAGGCTGCCTCGCTCAAGAACTGCACTGATGGTGCTGGAGGAGGGAACCAGGAGACTGTTATTTTTTTGGAACAGCTAAGCATGTGCCTCTTTTGTTTGTTTACTGCCTGACATCCCAGCCTTTCAGGCAATACATCATCATGCATTGTCATGTGGTGTTCTGAAGACTTTCTCTGCTGTAGCTGCCTCACTGACAGTAGAGAATTTAAGTTGTTGATGACGCATGAGGATGGTTATTTGCTTGCTGTCAAAAGGGAGACGAAGATTTCCCCTTAGCTAGGCAGGGAAGGAGCAGCAGGTGCAGGACTGGATCCTGGGGCGTCTTGGCTCCCAGTGTCACTAATTCCTTCAGACTGTACCAGTTTGCTGGCTATGCTGCCAGCATTTTGGAAAACAGCTGTGAGTGCTCAGCAGTTCTGCAAAATGGCCCCTAGGGTCTTGTGTGGGGTACCCACAAAATTAGAAATGTACAGACTGTGGCCAGTTGCCAAAACTGCAGTTTAATATCTTGAGCTGTCCGTATAAAAATAGCCTTATTTATTACAACATCTTCATTGTTAGCCTGAGTACCATGTGTTGTTTGTACAGAGTTTGGCACGGAGCCCTGTGAAAAAAAAGCAGGAGTACCTGCTGGGGTGGGCAAAGGCTATGTTGTCATGCATATTTGTATGAATGGCTGAATAAAGTCTGTGCAGATAATTAACACATATAGGTACTGGCTTTGCAAACCATGTGGCATATTTTTTCATACAGCCTTTTTTAAAAAATGAAAATAAGTTTCTTTTTTATGAATAGGAAAACAAGACATACATAATGTATATTTATGCACTGAATCGTAGAATGATGGAATCATTCAGGTTACAAAAGACCTCTAATCTCATCTAGTCCAACCGCCAGCCCACTGACCACGTCCCCCAGTGCCACATCCACATGGTTCTTGAACACCTCCAGGGACAGTGACTCCACCACCTTCCTGGACAGCCTGTGACGATGCATTATCACTCTTTCAGAGAAGAAATGTTTCCTAATATGCAGCCTGAACTTCTCCTGGCATAACTTCAGGCCATTCCCTCTGGTCCTATCGCTGTTACCTGGGAGAAGATGCTGACCCCACCTCAGCATAACCTTCTTTTAGGGATCTGTAGAGAGCAGTGCCTCACAGCCATCACAGGACAATTTGAGACCCAAATTCACACTGGGGTCATCCATGCCTGAACTCCAAGCAAAGGCTGCAGCCTGAAATTAGGCCCCGCAGCTGTGCCCCTCCTTGCTGTGAGGAAGTTGGGAAGCTCCCTTTGGCCACTCTGCAAAGCTGAGGTTTTGCTGTGAGATGCCCATGTGAGGACAGAGGGTCTGAAGTAGGACCTGCCCTGCATCCAATAATATGGATGGGATGTGAATGTTGCCATGCCCTTATCTGTTCTATAGCTGCAGAAAACTAAATTCACCTCAGACCTAAGACATCCTCCAGCCCCTGAAGGCCCTGCAGCATGGGGCTGCGTTCTGCAGGCCCACATGCATACGAGGAGGTGAAGCTCTGGGTTCTGATAGCTGTCACCATGTCCTGAGCTATGGGCAATGTTCCCACCTTGTAAAGAGTGTGTGTCCCAGTGATCCTCAAGTATCCTCAGACCCTGTGTAGTTTGTGATGACTTTGCAGGGACATCCCTCCTGGATGCTCTGGGAGGATGATGGGGGATGATGGTTAAGAAGATTTCCAGGCCAGTCTAACAGGCAACACTGCAGTACTGGGGCCACAGTGGCAACCAAGTGAAACAGATCCATGCAATTCACTAAGGCAGAAAAAGAAATCAGCAAAAGGTCTCCTTCATAGTTCAGTATAAACGCATCATGTGTGAACAATGAGAGCCAGCCGCTCCTTGGGAGGTTTGCCAGGAGCTGTGTGTGTGCTGGGTCGCCGATTCCCTTACGGTAAGAGCAGAGAGGATTTTTACTGCTGGCATCTCATGCTCTGCCCCACCACAGATCATCATGCCTGGTTGATCCCTACCCCTAGGAATACGCCAGGGGCACGAGCTTGTGAAGTGAGACACCAATGAACTCCTTCCCTCACCCCACTGTCTTTGCTGCCCCCTCTCTCTCCTCCCGCTCCAGACACCGAGCAGGAAGCTACTGTCCTTGCAGCTGATGGACTGACTCTAAAGGACTGCAGCCATGGACCTGCAGACAGGGTGCAATGGGAGGAAAAGTGGGAGTGACACTCAGCAGCTTGGGTGGCAGCGATCTTCCATCACTCTGGCTTCTTCACTTTGCGGTATCTCAGCTCCCAGAAGTAAAAGTAGTGAAGCAAGCACTAGGAAGGTTAGTGAGCTTGGGGTCTGACCAATTTCAGAATGCAGACTATGAAAAAAGGCAAAAGCAGCTCCTGGGCTACTGCAGATAAGAGCGGTTTCAGATAAGGAGGTGTGGGATGTTCAGTATGTATGGCATCACCCAGGCTTGCCGAACCTCATCTGACTGTACTGACTGGGAAGCATAGGTAGAAAGGATTATGACTGAAGTACCTTGGTCCAGATAAGATGTAACAGGTTTCTTGGAACTGATCTGGAGGCCCACTGACTTGGCTGTCTGGCTGTACTATTTGACAGATGTCCATCTGCCCAGAGACAGAACTGTGAAGGGTTGATAATGAAACTTGCATTTTCCTATCTGGCTGCTAAATTGATGTACCTCCATTTTGTACTCTGAGCATGTAAATACATCTTTCATTTCAGACAGGCTGGCAACTTCCCTGGTACAGACTCACTGCATCCTTTGCCTCTAATGAGAGACCTAAGGAAAGGACTGGGTCATATTGAGATTTCTGAGCCCCGACAATCCTTCTCAAACATGGGCCCAAACTCTTTTTTTTGAACACAAGTGGAATAAAACCAACAAAGGATTAATTTCAATTTCAGAGTACCATCCAAGTGAGAAACGTGGAAGGTATCTATGTGTGGGGTGGGGAGGGAGATGAGCAGCACAGCACTGGGATTCTCCCACTGAATCGCCTTCTCTCCTGGAGGCTCTCTGTGGGGTAAGCCGCCCACTCACCACCCATCAGGCTTGGCAGGAAGGGAGTGCAGTGCTCTAAATGCCAGCAAGCTGAAGGACACCTGCGAGGTACAGAAATGGAACCAGGAGCCAAACTGGGCCTCTCTCCGATCTGCTGAGCTGGGAGAGGCTGCAGTCCTTCTGCCAAGGGCTGAGTGGGAGGATTAGGGGTCTGAGCTATTACTGACCATGGGATTAACCCCTGCAGGAAATTAAAGTTGTAGAGAACGCTCTTCACAGCTGAGAGAAAAACTGGGATCTGGATTAGAACTGGCAGAGCTGGTGACAAGCCACCACCCACAGCCAACTGTTCCCAGCTGGATCAGAAAATGTTATCTCAGTCTTCAGGCAGAACCCCCCTCCACATCTCACTTGGTTATCAATTTTTGCCAACAGTGAGAGAAGAACAAAACACACATTTTAAATTAAAAAAAAAAAAAAAAAAGAGGAAAACTGGGAGGCCAGCTCACGTGTCTCTCTGCTGAGCCCCTCTCCCACTCCTCACCCGCTTCCCTGCACATCGCCCGCGCTCTGCTGAAGGAAGCACGCACGTGGTCTGTCGCGCTCAGAGAAGACGCTGGCACACACATGGCTGGATTTCTTCCTGCCAGCTGCCCCCTCAGCTCTCCTCCTGCTGCTGCTCTGGGCCTCCTCCATATGCCACACTCTTGCTTTGCTGGGACTTTCCTGTCACTCTTGTGTTGGATATCCCGGTCTCCCCACCTGCTTCCACAGACTCCCAAGGAATTTCACTTCTTCGCTGCAATCTGGGTCTTCCCCAATGATGCTGCCCCCTGGCTCCCCTCAGGATGCTCTGTGCTTTCTCACATGGTTCAATGAGGCTTGGTGCCCTGGGTTCAGCCCCTCTGACCCTCCTCAGTCTCCTTGTTGTGCATTGATCAGGAAGACTTTGGATGCAAATAATGTCTCCTGTTTAAGGTACAGGATGAGGAATCAAGACACTTGGCTCCCTTCCTGATTCTGGCACAGGTCTGTTGGATAACTGTGGGAAAGCCCCATCAAAACTCCTTTACTCTGTGTAACTTTGATAAGACCCACACATTTCTGCAGTGCAGAAGAGCATTCACAAGTCCACGCAATTCTGAGCAATCACTGCACTTGGCAGCTTTGAAAATCCTAAGCTGGGAATTGATGTAGGGCCATGACGAAGTACTAAGAGCTGGGCAGCTGAAACTCCAACAGCTAAACTCAGCAGCCACTATAACCTCTAAGATGGTTTTCCCCTCCATAAAATGAGAATAAAACTGACCTTCCTTGGTAGCTTTGGGGAGGAAATGTTTGTTTTACAACAATCACATTTGCATTTCAGAAGTGCCTACACACTGTCATCTCAAAGATCAGAAGATCTCTGACCTCATCACATCCCAGTGAATAGGGTGAGGTTTATTCACACTAAGTCAGGAATGTGACATTCCCTTACAACAGAGTGGGTTTTGCATGCTTTCTACTTACTTTATAGCTTTCTGTATGAGGTGTTTTGCTTTGCTGTGATCAATTGCTGCAAGTCAGATGGCACCGTTTCTTGTGCAGCTGGGTTTCTAGTGTGAATTTAAAATGTGCTTTCCATTGAGTGTGACAGCACAACACTAATGAATCCTGAACACTTGTGTTAATAAATCAGCAAGTGTTGGAAATGAAGCCCCCAGCTATTTAGCTTATAAGCACACTGGGGCAGTGACACACTGTATGTTTCTATAGTGGTGCTGAGCTTGGCTGCCAAGTCTGGGTGTTTTTGCAATCCAAATAAACAATAAACGAGGAGCTGCTGAGACAATGGGTTTCAGTGTGAACTCACTGCTGAACTGACCCAGGTCAGTGGAGGGATAAAGAATGGGTGTCATATCCCCAGTCCATCCTAAACTCACTTGTGGTACTGCAGAAGAGTGCAGCTTCCCACTAGGACTCGTCAACCAGGTTGCTTAATGAACTTGCAGTTGCTGCAGTCAGATGACATGGCTGATGTGTCTCCCTTCCTTACGTACAGACTCCCATCCTCCAAGTACTGATGGAGGAAGAGAGACAGGACAGCATGCTTTAATCACTGGGCTCTAGGGTACCAATGTTCCCCTTCATTATGGGCAACAGTAATAAAACACAAAACCTAAAAGCAACAGGAAAGGGGGAGGGGGAGAGATAATCTTCTTTAAGTGTACCCCATGCCCTCCCTTGCCTTGGTGCTTTTCTGATAAAGCCTAAAGCAATTCAGCACCGGGAGGGGACTTCGCCATCATTCATCAGGGAGAGCGTGGGGGAGGGATGAACGTCTGCTTGCATTCTGGTAATTTATCACTGGCATCTGTCATAGCCTCTGTAACCTACCCTTTTTTAATATGGGTCACCCATATGCCCTGCCAGTGCCAGTAAGCCAGTCTGTTAGAGGAGTCTGATCCCCAAGCCAAGGTCCAAGCTTGGGTTAGTACAAAGGACAGGGAGGTAGAATCTGAGACAGAGGCTGTGGGCCTTGCTTGTGACCCTAGCTCATCCCAGTGACGTGCTGGGACAATTACTTGTCTCTATAGCCTTCATGTACCTGCTGGAAGATAGGATAATTTTGTCCATCTACCTACTGGCTCTGACCACAACTTTGTTTCTGGGGTTCATTAAGTACAAAATAACAGCAGCAATACTTACTGTCATGCTAAAAGTCATTCGTGAAGCTGAATTGGGAAGATACTAAAGCAGTATTTGGATGCAGTCAACAGAAGCCCCCCTCACCATCACAGTGTGCTCCTTAGGATCCTGCTTAGCAAAGCCAAGGCTTTGAAGTGATACTGCAAATGTGACTGGTATCTGGGCAGGGAGAAGGAAGCACCAGACAGTGACGCTTTCTGCTGTACCTTTTATGCCCTGGCAAGCACTGGAGAGTCATTACAAATGTCCCCAGCACCCCCCCAGCAGTAAAGTTCCCTGGTTAAGCTAATTAGGGGAATCCTCATTAGAGTCCTCTGGGAAGTCTGACAGCAGGCCAAATGTCCAAGTGGCACTTCAGCTCAGTGTATTTTTGGCCTCTGGAGCCCACGGCAAGAAATGGATGATTCCGTTCTGCTGCTTTGAGCTGAAACTAAAAAAAGTTGCGTTTTACTGTCCTATACCAAATGGCAAGAAGCAAAGGTCATCAGCCCTGCAGGCTCTGCTGTTCATTCCTCCAGAATCTGGAGAAGAGATTCAGCTCTGGCAGCTCTGGAAGACAGTGTCCCATGGAGCAGAGGGGAACTGGCTGACAGGTTTTTCCAGGGTGAAGAACTCATCCAATAATCCTGAGAGAAAGATTAACATTGGGTTTGTAGAGCCTTTGGGTATCTTCAGAGTGTTCAGAGCTGCAGCTGTGTATACCATCGCTAGGCTCCAGTCAGTCCCCATTCAGTTCAGAATGGATGGCACTGTGCCTCTCCTCACGGGCTGGGGCACTCCTGGGTCTGGCATAGTCCTCACTGCTGGGTAAGTCCCTGGCTGTAAGGCTGAGAGCAGCCAAACAGCTCTGGTGAAGCTCTGGGGAGCCCGGAGGTGCGGGCAGGTCCCAGGTTGTTCCAGGACCATGAAGTTCCCAGTGCTGCATTTACCGTAGACACGTGACTTCAGAGGAGAAATGCAGAAGCTCATTGGCCCCTTCAGTTAGGCATTCAGGAACCCTTACCTATTCCAAATCTCATGCTCTGCCCCCTGAACAGATGCTATGCTGGGAGAAGTAGGCATTTTCATGCAAGACACGGATGACATGAATATGGGTCACAGAAGAGTCCCAGGTACACGTGCAAGCCCAACTCTATGGACATGTTTGTAAATGCAAGCTAGATTAGCAACTATGTATGTCTGTGTAAGCATATGATGGTATTTGCTTTTAAATCTTAGAAACATATGAATGCACAAAGGTGTGGATGTAAATCTGTAGGACAGGGAGTACTGTGTTTGTGTGACATGCTTTGAAAATAATCATGGGTTTATCGAAGTACCTCCATCTTTGTGCATGTTGCAGCACAGGAGACAGCATTAAAGCCTGAACAGGTGTTAATCACTATGCACTGCAATAAATTCTAAACATAGGGAGAGGGCTTATTTATACACTGCTGCTCCTCCCACCTTGCACTCGGTGCTTGAGCCCTGGCACTGTCTCATAGGAAGAGATGCCTGTGAGGTACCAGGGATGGATGTGGGAGCTGGACATTGCCATCCAGAGCAGAACGGACCAGGGGTACAAACTCCGACCCTGTCACCAATCTCGGGTATGCAGTGCTGCTATCAGCACCTCGGCATTGCCTGGGGTTGGCGTGGTGGAATGGAGCAGCAGGCGGGGGGAAACCCTGGCCCTGGGATGGAAAGGGGGCCTGGGCTGAGGGGGATCACAGTGTCATGAAGCACCCAAGCAAGCTGGGTTTGTTGTTTTTTTTTCCCAAAGCCTAGCCCCCCTACTTGGAGCTAAGCCAGCTGATACAGATGGGGTGTTACAAAACAGAGCCAAAAGGCAAGAGCGCAAGGAACAGAGCTATCTATAACCCAGACAAAGTTAGATGGAGTGAAGGTGGAGAAGAGGGAAAGACAGAGCGTGGCAGGCAGCCCCTGAATGATGCTGAAAGCAAGGACGCGATCAGTCGGCAACAGGATTTGGAAGTGAGCGGCTCCCACTATCCGGCAGCTAGATAAGGCTCTGTGGCTGTCAGCTTAACTCTGCTGTTTATTCCTGTGCTGTAGGGAGTTAAATAGAGCACAAGGAAAGCCTGCTGCTGGGAGTGAAAGTCACAGAGGGAGAGGGAAGGAAGCGGCAGCATCCGTGCGGTGCCCAGGGAGCCAGGTGGAAGTGACTGTGGGCAGAGCCCCTCCAGGTAAGTGCTGGCGGCTTTTCATCATCCTCACTGCTCCTGGAGATGGGAGGCTTCAGGGTGGCATTCAGGACCCAGCCATCAGCATGGGGGAGGCTGGAAGTCTCCTTGTCGAGCCTTCTCCTCCAGCAGAGATTGCTGGAAGGCAAGCCTGGCACTGTGAGTTGCTGGGGGGCTGCGGTGGGCTGGAGTGGGTTGGTTTTGGTGCTGTGAGAGGTCTGTATCTAGCTGGTGCATTCAGTAAGCGAGCGGAGCAGCCTTGCAAAATGCATGAGACCAGGCACTGAGCCTGCTTGTCTTTCTCACCAAGATGCTGATTTAAACGTTTCCCGGTGGTTTACATTCCTGTCCAGAATAAATCCATCACGGAAGCCTGAGGGAGGGCACGTGCATGGGGAGAGCGTCCCAGAGGGAGCACAGCGCCCAGCTGAAATGTAACCATGGAGGCTGTCAGAGCCTCTCAGGGGTATGAGGGGTGGTTTGCTCTGTGCCGTGGTAGAAATGCATCCATTTGAGTGATGTTGTGACTGTGGAGGGCATGTCAGAGAGCACCTGAGGTAGGGAGGGTCTGCGGTGTTCCCCTTGTTCCTGCCCGCAGCTATCCAAGAGGGAAGCAGGAGAGAAGGGGAGACCTGTTGTCAGTCACTATTGTCAGGAGAGAGTTTATGGTCTTTGGATTTCTAATTAGACTGAGCATTTTTCCTTCTTCTAATTAAGCCATAATTCCTTTCTTTTCAACACTCCCACTCAGTCTCCCCCGCCCCAGGCCCTCCCTTCCCCTCAGAGGCTCCTCAGCTCCCGCAGTCACTGCAGTGAGGTCCCCATGCTGCCCAGCCCTGCTCTAGACATCACATCCATTTTACCTTGAAACAGAAAGGACGCTGGTGGGGAAGATGCTGGGGGGGAGGGGGGGGGGAAAGGAGGAGGTGGAGGGGGAAGAAGCTGCTTGTCAGTCCCTAGCGTGCACAGGGGATGCACAGGTGGCTGCAGCCGGCACGGCAGCAAGTGGCGGGGAGCTGTCCTGGCAGTCACCTCAGCCATGCATCAGGATGACCTTGAATGTCGGGCTCACAGAGCTGCAGCAGCAGGCTGTTCGAGCACAGGCTTGTCTCTTTGGCACCTATGAGAATCAGGCCTTATTTCTGTAGTGAGAGGGGAAAGGTGAATTCTTGCTGCGCCTCCTGCAACATCCTCCATCTCTCCCCTGAAACAGGGCTGGTGCCCGAAAGGCAAAACTCTAGCTGGGGAGGGGAAAGGATAGCAATGAGTCCAGCCCTACGTCCAGTGCCAGGAACCGAATCACACCCATTCTGCTCTGCTCTCCCCATCAGGAGCGGGTGGGCAGGCTTGGAGGTCACTCTGCACCCCGGGGCCGAGCGCCAGGCTGGCTGGTGGATGTGAAGGCACACTGGAGTGGACAAAGATGCTGCCTATGAGTGCCGGCCACCGGTGGAGGAGCAGGTCCCTCATGAGGTGGCAGGAAGCTTGCCGTAAGTAATGCCTACTCAGGTACTGAGTACAATGATACTCTTTGTCAAGGGAGTGGGAAGAAAATAGGTCGCAGCAGGGTTAAGAATAGGGGAGAGGGACAGCTAAGAATGGAGATGTTTGAACTAATTCCTGATTCCTTTAGAGGCCAGGCTAGCTGGGAGGGAGAGCGAGAATCTAAAGCTGAAGATGGGCTTAAAGTGGGACAGTATGTGATGATTGCTTCTGAATTCCAGTGGGCCTGACAGGTGAGAAACAGCAAGACAGATACCACTGCACACAGATCCACCCGAACACTCCTCAGATCAGCATCCTGTAAGCTGCAGCCTCCTCGCTGTGGCAGGGCTTTGTATGTAGGCTGCCGAGCACAGTTCCCAGTTCCCCATGGCAGAAGTCATGACAGAATTTAGAAGGGAATACAGGATGCAAATGCAGAATTCTCCTACTGGGCACTGCCAGATGCAGTGAAAATCAAAGAATAAATAAAGAAAATATCTTTCAAATTGAATTGTGAAAGTTCAGCATCTGCATCTTCCCAGTGGACAGAGGCATCTGCCGCAGCACCCCTGAGTGCAGAGCAGAACTGTCAGAGTGATGTGGGGCTTCAGGGGGTGTTCCTGTTTTGCAGAGAAGCTCCTGGGGACATTAGGGAGTGCCTGTCACTGCTGCTTGCTCAGGCCCATAGTTTCCCTCCTGCTTGCCCTCCTGATTGAATTCGGGACAGCCGCTGTAAGAAGCTGAGAGAATTATTTATTTATCCAAGAAACAGGCATTTTTGTAATCCATCCTCACAGACTAGAATGCTGTATGAATTATTTACAATGAATACTACTGAATCTTGACTTAATCTGATATTCCTGGATCAGCTTTCTACCACCTACACGAGTCACCAAACACCTCACAAAGTAACTTCATCTTCACCTAACACAAAAACACATGCTGCTCATCCTACTGCAGGGCTGGAAGAGAGTTTCAGGTTCTGCCTATTGCTTCCCTCTCTTCCCTGTAAAGCTGCATTATAGCCATTTCTTGGTCTCTGCTCACATCTTAGTAGATGCATCTCTTGCAAGGACTGAAAATGAAATCAGACTTTCTCTTCTCTATGATTTTAGCACAATGCTTCCAAGGAAATGATGAAAACAGACTGAGAGGTACATTTGATGCAACCAAAGGAAGGGATGTCATCCAAAGAGATATGGACAGGTTTGAAAAGTTGGGCCCACCTGTGGGTTCTGCTGGATGGAAAGCTGGACATGAGCCAGCAGTTTGCATTTATAGCCTGGAAGGCCAAGAGTATCCTGGGCTGCATCAACAGAGGGGCAACAAGCGGGGAATGGGAGGAATTGTCCCCCTCAGCTCTACTCTTATAAGGCTCCATCTGCAGTACTGCGCCCAGGCCTGGGGCCCCCAGCACAAAAAAACATGGAGCTAATGGGTTCAGAGAAGGGCCATGAAGATGATCGAAGCGCTGGAGCACCTCTTTTATGAAAAAAAATTGAAGGAGTTGGGCTTTTTTTAGCAGCTTGAAGAAGAGAAGGCTCCAGGGAGACCTCATTGTGGCCTTCCAGTACTTGAAGGAAGGGAGACCAACTTTTTATACTGTCTGATAGCAATACAACAAGTGGGAAGTGTTTTAAACTAAAAGAGGAAAAATTTGGATTAGATATTAGGAGGAAATTTTTTACTCAGAAGGCAGTGAGGCCCTGGCACAGCTGTGGAGAAGCTGTGGGTGCCCCAAATCCCTGGAGGCAGTCAGGGCTGGGTCAGATGGGGCCCTGGGCAGCATGAGCTGCTGGGTTGCAGCCCTGCCCATGGCAGGGGTGTTGGAACGAAGCAGAATATGGATAATAACAGACTTTTTTGGCACATCTTATATGGCTGCAGAAACTTGGCATAAGTGCTTTTCCTGAACAACCACAGCCAGCTGCCTGAGATTATGTTCCTATTCACCACTGTCAGCACCCCAGAGGCAAGTGGTAAGGGGCCAGCAGTGGGTAGGTGTTTGGGGAGATAAGCCCCAAACAGAAGGCTACCTGTATAGCTTTACACAGTCTGCTTTTGCCTTTCTCAGTATACAAAGAAGCTAAGAGTTATCTCATCATCACAGCTGTCAATCTATTATTAATAGTGTACTTTTGTTAAGCATCCAGGAAAAGACAGGGTCACTCGAGTGACTCATGGCTCTCTCCCTTCCTCATTCTAGTTCTCATTCTTTTAATTCTCTTCCTACAACAAGAGAGCGATGTATTCTGAATGGAATTAAATATCACCCAGCCAGGCAGTGCCTGCACTGTGCCAGTTCACAGGCTATGATCTGCTTTCATGTCAGTATCTGCTGTTGACCCCAACTTTTGCATGATAAGAAAGCGCAGAGGTGCTCAGGGTAAAGATCTCGCTATACCTTACTGTAATGCTCTATATTTGTCATTAAAAGAGCAGGTAGGCATGGCTTGGGCTGATGTACACCCGAGATCTCAATTGTAGAGCAAAAAGAAAAATTCTTGAAGGAATTGTGAAAAGATGGATTTAAAAAAAAAAAAAAAAAAGAGCAGAGAGATTCTCTCTGAACACTCATCCCTTGGTCCTTAATAAAGTTACATAGCTTAGCATCCAAATTGCGCATTTCTCCTTAGGCTGTCAGTCCAAAAATATGCCAATTCTCACAAGGATCACCAGGAACACAAAAAGAACTGACACAGGATGACAGGATTCAAGTATGAAGGCAGCATCACTGAAAGAAGCCGCGTTGGTACATAAAATGGGCAATGGGGGCTGACTAAACTCCAGACACAGTGGCATGAGGGAAGAGAGGAGAAGCAGACCTGTCTGCAGACCTGTCCCAGACAGAGCTTCTCCTCAATCTGGGTGTCCAACAGCTACCTGGCCTGTGACAGTCTCTTCAGAATTCCCCTTGGGACAAAAAATAAAATACTTGCTGATTGTTTGATGAAAAACAGGGAACGCAGACAGGGCATAGTTTTCAACCCAGGAAAGAATAACAAGACAACAAATGCATCCATTTTTGCTACCATTCACTGCTAACGACTACCAAGCCCAAGTGACTTCTCTGAAGCAAAGTAGTAGGGCATGATGCAGAGACAAACTTATTTCAGTTTTAGTCAAATGCTCAAACTCATCACCTTAAAAAAAGCAAGGGAGCTGAATTTGCTTCCCACACTGAAGCAATTAATCTCAACTTCACAAAAGGAATTGGGATGAAGGATGCAAATGTTTTACACAGTCTGCTTAAACATAACTCCCACTCCTCTAACGACAGGAGGCACAAAGCTTGCTTTTCTGTTGCTGATGCTTCCTTGTCACAGAAAGGAGAGTTTTAAAAGTCACTGGCTCCCAGGAAGGGGTGACAACTACAGCCCTGACACTTCTCACAGGATCTGAATCCATCGCTGGAACAGGGATCCAGAACAGCTCTAAAAAATGCTATCTTGCGGAATATCCAACCTTACCTTTGAGTAGAAAGAGAGTGTGTGCTAACCCTTTTTTCTATTCTTCAATTACAAGTCTGGAATTTGTTCCTCATCTACACTTATGAGTAATTTTGGTTAGAGATGCTTGTGAGGCTGTTGCTGTGGGACTCAGAAACTGTTTTGAGAGCAGTGGCACATACAAAGTGTCTGCTGGCTTAGTGTCTCATTGTTACTTGCTAATAGCTTTCTTTGGTCATCCCTTTGTAAGTTAATCTAATTCATAAGAAAGTCTTTTTCCACAAGGCCCGCACAATGTGCTGTAGATGTGGAGAGCAAATGATAAGCTGATTTAGAGACTAACTTGGACTTGGGTCTGATGTCATAAAGACCATGACACAAACTGCAGGAGTGAAATTGAGATTTAGGTTGTTTTGTTTTGATTTTCCTTAAAAGCTTTTTATTAACCTGCTTACTTCTTTAAGAAATAGAACTTCTTAAGTATATTACACTGACTTCCCTCTCTCAGCCCTGACATTTCGAAATAGCTGTCCTTTATCAGAGGTAACCTCTCTTACAGCTCTCTGTTCCTTTCTCTTCTGAATTCTCTGGCAGCGAAGTCATCTGGTATCATTGGGGACTGGACTCAATGATCTCTAGAGGTCCCTTCCAACCCTAAAATTCTGTGACACAATGTCCTGTGAAACTGGAAGGATATTTATTTGCTTGCTAATTAAATAAAGGCTCACGAGAAACTCATGCTAGCAGGGTACAGGCCAGCAGTAGGAGGATCTGTCTGTGAGGAAGCTCCTTTTCCTTGGGGCACTGTGGTGAGGAGTACCCTTGTGAGGGCCATACTGTGGCTGTAGCTGAGTACAGAGCGGTGCTGGCTGAGGATGGGAAAGCACTGTTCTAAAACATGCATTTTCTCTTCCCTCTCCCTTGCTATCCACCTCCCAGTGCTCGGCTGCTGGCTGTCACTGTGTGCTGCAGAGTCCTTCTTTGCCTGCCCTTCCTCCTGCAAGTGTAACAGTGGTATCCTGGAAGTGGATTGTAGTGGCTTGGGCCTCTCTTCCATCCCCTCAGACATCCCCACAAACACCAGGACCTTCCTCTTTCTCAACAACAAACTCAGCATTCTGCCGGGACCAGTGTTTTCCAATCTCTCTGCCCTGCAGAGGCTGGATCTATCCAACAACTTCTTGGATCAGCTCCCACAGAACATCTTCAGCGACCTGGGGAACCTCACAGAGCTCCAGCTGAGGAACAACAGCATCCGGGCCTTGGACAAGGACCTTCTCCAGCACACGGCCCTGCTGCGCCAGCTGGATCTCTCCATTAACGGCCTGGCCCAAATACCCTCGGGCATCTTTGATGACCTGCCTGCTCTCCGCTCCCTCTCGCTCAGGTCGAACCGCTTGCAGAGCCTGGACAGGGTGACCTTTGAGCCGCTAACCAGCCTGCAGCAGCTCCAGGTTGGGGACAACCCCTGGGAATGCGACTGCAACCTGCGGGATTTCAAGCACTGGATGGAGTGGTTCTCCTATCGAGGTAGGTGCTTGCGCAGAGGGAGCGGAGCAGGCAGGTGTTAGTTTGCCATGAGAAGGGAGGAAAAGCAAGCAGACACAGCTGGCAGATCAGAACAACCTAAATTCTGGATCTTAGCCAAGGAGCAAGAGTACAGTGCGATAAAGCTGACTGACAGCATAACACTGCTGCATCTTCATAAAATAATGCTGCCAGGCTGGAGAATCCTCTGCAGCCTCAGGCTCCCTAGTTCCTCATTTTGTTTTGAATCCCTAAGATGACTTTTTTTTTCTTTGAGAGGAAAGTACTGTTCTCAAATAACTTCGAAACTTTAGGATTATAAGTTCCCCTAACCCTTTGTGCCTAAAGAAAAGAAATGCTTTTCAAACCTGAAAACAACTATCCAGGTCTTCTCCTTAGGCTGGGAGGATTTGGCTGTGAAGCATTGGGTCTGCTTTCAGCAGAAGAACCATGGGAACAGTGTTGTTTTGGAAAATATTACAACTAATACTGGCAAATCCAAAGACTTGACTTAATATGTCAGTCCCTAAATCATTATTTCAAAATCAGTGTTTTTTGACAAGTTTGTATTTACAGCTTATCCTTGGAGGCTAGAAAGGTCTGTATCACGCTGCAGGAATTCTGAAGGATAATTTCAGGACCTGCGACTCACAGTAAAATGGCACATCTTACAGGATTGAAGGCCTGACCTGTCAGTGCAGCCAATGAGCAGGAAAGGGTCTCAAATCATGTGGATAGCAGCAGTCAGCTGTCACATCCCTGCTGATCACAGCCATGCTGCAAAGAGATTATCTATGCCTATGGCTAGACTGCAGTCTGAACTATGCATTTGTGTGAGCAGAATCAAACAAGCATATGAGTGCCACTTTTCTCTTTTTTTTTTTTGTTTTGTTTGACTGTCATATTACACAGTCCATAAAAAGCACACAGAGATTTTGGTTTGGTTGTTGTTGTTGTTGTTGTTTTTCCCCCCAAAAGAAATTGCCCAAACTCACTCAAGCATTTGTTTCAACATCTGTCACTATTTCCATAAGAGGGGGATGTATTAGCTGTTAGAAGATGGTACTGTGAATCTGTTATTTTGAGAAGATAGAGCCTGGCCCTGTCTTTTTCTTTAATTTCCCCCTTTCTAAAATGATTCTGCTGACATTTATATAACTCAGTATAAAGCATGAGACTGACTTAATAGATGGTTTCAGAGGGCTTTCACATCTTGGTCTTAAAGATGCCTACACAGATATCAAGCATCATGAGCCCTACTGTCAAATTCCATCTAGGTAGAAGTATCCTGCCATGGTTCAAGCCATTCCCTTGATGGAGGCCTACGGCATGCAAAACATCTCTAAATCAATCAGAACAATCATTTTAAAGGATATCAACCTGCCTGGTGCATGGAGGTGCAGCCATTGCTGCTGCTCTCCACCCTTCAGAAGGCTGCAGATCTGGTAGCATTTGGAGGCCTGCAGCTCATCTTGACTTCAGCCTTAGCCCTGAACTCTAAATACATACTGTGCAAGACTGTGGCTGCATTTTGGGATAGGGAGAAGATCTCTGAATATTCTGTTTACTCACTAATGCATTCATACATGAGGGACTGGATTGTATTTAAGATGAGAGGTACTGACCTTAAGTTGGGCCAGGCAAGTTTCAGGTTGGATATTAGGAAAAATTTCTTCTCAAAAAGAGTGGTGAGGGATTGGCACAGGCTGCCGAGGGAGGTGGTGGTTTCACTCCCCCTGGAGGTGTTCAAGAACCGTGTGGATGTGGCACTGAGGGATGTGGTCAGTGGGCATGGTGGGGATGGGCTGATGGTTGGACTAGATGATCTTAATGATCTTTTCCAACCTTAATGATTCTGTGATTCTGTATGGCCTCAAAGCTATACTGAAGCAGTCCTCCACTAGAAAACCATCATGCTGCTGCACTTGACTTCTGCAGGACAAATCCTTTTCAGGTGTGAATGGAGACATAGGAACTTTATCTCACCTGAGGATCTAGTTCCGTTGTCCATAAATGCTATGCCATAGCTCTGCATCAGGATGAAGCTGTGGTTCACTCCTGTTATCTCTGTTGGGACAGGTGGGAAAATCGACCAGCTGGCATGCACCCTGCCCAAGGAGCTGAAAGGGAAGGATATGCGAATGGTGCCCATGGAGATGTTTAACTACTGCTCACAGCTGGATGATGAAAACAGCTCCACTGTGCTGGACAATACTGGCCCACCCTGCACAAAAGGAAGCCCGACTCCCTCCAAAACTAAATCGGGCCCAGAACCAGAAGTGGAGCCCAGCGTGGGATGCCCTCAGAAACAGCGATACCGGCCTGTGAGCGTACGCCGGGCTATTGGCACTGTGATCATTGCAGGGGTGGTTTGTGGCATTGTTTGCATCATGATGGTGGTGGCGGCCGCTTATGGCTGCATCTACGCCTCCCTCATGGCCAAGTATCACCGGGAGCTGAAGAAGAGGCAACCGCTCATGGGTGACACAGAGGGTGAACATGAAGAGCAAAAACAAATCTCTTCTGTGGCGTGAGACTCTTCTAGGAAGGAAGGGACAGCAATGAACAAAGGTACCTGAGAGCAGTCAAGCAAGCATGGGGTCCTCCCAAAATACATCTTCCCAGACAGAAAGACAGACTGTGCTATTGTTCCACTCACCCAAGCAGTGCAACATGCTTCTGGGGAGTCAGGGCATCTGACTATAATTTCTGTTCTTCTGCCCCGGGCCCATTTGTGCCCTTTCACCCTTGGGCCCAGACAAATAAAGTAGAGTCAGACCTCGAGTGCTTGCTGTGCCTCATGCCCACGCACAGATCTCCCCTCGCATGCCTGCTGTGGAGACAGCTGGCACTTTCTGGGAACCTGTGTCATCCTCTCAGCCTCAGTCCTGAGTTGTTTTGTATCCCACCAAGAGCTGTCTGGAAACAGAGAGAGCAGCTCTATGAAAGTCTGTGGGAGGAGCAGGACCAGAAGTGTCCACACCTCACTGGAAGGGTCACTGCTGCGCTGTGACTGTAACTTGCTGCCCACAGTGTGCCCAAGAGCACATCAGAAGGGATCAAGGGTCCCTTGGGGGTGACAACAGTCAGAGAGAGGCTTCGTTTCTCACTTTTAAAGGTGGAAAAATACCTAAATCACTCTAACACGATGCCAGAGAGCACAAAGATCCTCTTCTTGCTCCCAGCCAGCACCCAATCTGCCAGTTGCCTCATCATCCATTATAGGTGCACAGAGAGAGAGCCATCCCCCTGTACATGCTTCCTGACTCACTGTGATCCGAATGCACACACATGGTCTGTTCAGCTCCATACAAGCAGACACTATGTCTGCGTATCCAGAGTCCCATTTGCACATACTGATCTGCCCTGTGCATGCAGCCATGAATCCATCTAGCCACTGCAGCTTAGTCTTATTGTAACAGTGTGCAGTATCTTCTGCTTTGGACAAAATGCACAAAGTCTGCCACTAAGGAGCTAACACTAACTTCTCAGCCACAGTAGGGAGCTGGTGAAAATGGGGAGAAGAGGACAGAGAGGTAGAGTTATTAAGGTTACAGCATGAGTCAGTGGAAACAAACGCAGAGCATGAAAAATAAGGAAGTTCTGTTACTCATTTTATGTATTCTCTGATAGATGGAGAAAGCAAAGATATGAAGCCTCCATTTGGAAATGTCTGGTAGACAGAGCAGATGTGGGCCATCAGGAAGTGGAGAACATGGATTACCAGTCCAGGCAGTATGATTGCTGCTATGGGTCGTGTGGGCTGAAGGGGAGAAAAAGAAACAACCTGAGAGCTGACATTACTAGAAGAGGGAAGAGCACAGTGCACAAAGCAGGGCAATGTGTCTGGGCAACTGGAGAGAGGGGCACAACTCTGGAGGGTCTTAAGGTAAAGGCTCAAATCTAGACCATAGTGTGGCACAGGTGGGAGAGCCTGAAAAGGAGTTGGCATGGCGTACAGCATAGCCCACATATTCTCACCTCACCATCACCATTGTGCTCACTGACAGCTACAGCTGCGTGAGCATGCCCATACACAACTGCACTCACTGCTGCTCTCATGCAGAGTGTCTTCCCCCAACCAGATTTTAAAGCCCTCAGACTGCAGTGCCTCTTATTAGTCTCAGCTCTTTTCAAACTGACAGGGAAGGAAAAAAAAAAAAAAAAAAAAAAGTGAGAGAGGAAAAAATGAAGGAAACTCAACATAAGGACTCATTTTGTATTGCTGGAAGTGGATAAAATGCTGTCTCCAGGGGAGAGCGCACATTGCCATGGTAACCTGTTCTAACCCATCACAGTGGGTATTCCTGGGCTAGGAAGATGACACCAGAGGTCGTGAATCCACAGTGCCTGTGGATGGTGTGATCCTTGCCATGAGGAAACAAGCTGGCAGTGAGCCCAGCTTGGCAGGGTACTTTGCGAGTCACCCTTGTTCAAAGGCCAGCAGGCACTGCAGGTGGCACTGCCAGGGCACCTCACCTCTCCCTCCTGCTCCAGCTGGATCCCGAAGCCTTCAGACATCTCACAGCCCTCCTGCTCGCTGCTGCTAGGTCCCCATGGGAGTGATGCATACCAACTCCTACCCCCTCCTGATCCCAGACAGGTTGTAGTGACCCATGGGCATGCAATGACAAGTCTTCAATAAAAGCCTGGATTTGCAAAATTCCTTCTGGTCTACCAGGGACACCATAAGCAAAGAGACAGGATGCTCTGGACTGTGTTAAGCATGATACAGGGCTGCATGGGACAGACGAGGATGTTCTCCAGGAAGCAGAAGACCAGGCTACCCTGGAAGAAGGACTGGGAGAAAACTGTCCACCCACCAGCGTGGGCACACATCGCACTCCCACTCTCAGCACACTGCTCGTGAGGAAGATGAGGAGGAGGAGGGAGGCTGGCAAAATGTGAGGAGGAAGGACTCTTCTCCCATGCACACTGTACAGCCACACAAACCATCCCATCTGCTGCAACCATAGCCCGCTCTGAAGGGCAGAACTGGTGCACTGCAGACTCCTTATGTGTGTTACTGCTGCTCCACATTCCCAGCAAGCCGGGACTAGACTCTGCCTGCTGAATCCAAATCCCCCCCAATCTCCCTCTCAGGGGAACTTCTCCCTTTACCATACTGGACTCCGCAATCATACTTGAAATGGGACTTGAGTCAGAGCGGTATATTTATAGATCTATATTTTACTTGCATCAAATAACGGTGAAACATTGCACAAAACCAATGGGATCCATATATGTGTGTTTGTGTGTGTGTGTGTGTGTGTGTGAGAGAGAGAGAGAGAGAGAGAGAGCAAGAGAGAGAATGAAATTGTTTTTAGAGGGATAGACTAGAGACAAATTGAGTAGGAGGGAGGCAGGGGCTGGGGAAGGAGGAAATCCTCCTTTCTCTGCACCTTCCCTGTGAGCTCCTCCTGTCCCAACAAATTTTAATTTGTTGCTAATAACATTTTCTATATTTCGTGTTGTGGGCTGATGATGACTTTGCCCATCCTTTCCTCTTTGTTTTCAGTTATAAGGCAGAAACTCTGGATTCATCTCAACCCTAGACAAGGGACCGCTGTGTTTAGAAATCCACCAAGGAGAAAGACAGGAAAGGGGAGAAAAGAATGTTGCTGAGAAACATGAAGGCTGAATGCTATGGGGAGTCCCACTGGAAAGCAAATATCGTACTTGGAAGGACAAGGACCCGTCCTCTTTCATGCAGAGCAGAGTAATGGGATTCACTGGGAAATTACCTCCTTGTACCACTGGCAAACAGGCTCTTACTCTTTCCAAGCACACCTGGAAAGGCCTCGCACTGTCAGCAAGCATCTCTAGGGAACACAGTGTCTGACAGGGTCAGAAATTATGCTCTCCTGCAGGATGCCAGGCACACAATGAGCCCCAGTGCTCCCTGTAAGCCCAGGAAATGTGTTCCTCTGGTGTGTGGAGTGGGGGCTCCTGCAGGCATGGGGGAACATCAGTAAATGCACTCTTTGCTGCAGGCAGGGGTACCAATGCCAAGAGCAGGTACCTGCCCTCAGGAAATGGTCTTCTGAGGCAGGCATGCTTTCCTTATGGGCTGGCAGGCCCACCAAAAACATCACCCCTGCTCCCTGCAGCCCCCTGGCCTCACACACCCACCTGTGGTACAGGCAGGCACATTTCTTGCAGGGAACAGATGGCACTTGTAATTTCTTTTTCTTTTTGTTACTGTTTGAGGGAGAGCAACAAGATTTTCTAAAATGACTGAATGGAGGTTTCTTTGGCATGAGACAGAAAATTTTTAAAGGTATATTATATTTCTGGCTTGTTGTTACAGAAGAATAATAAAGAATGTATTTTCCTATGCTCCTTCTTGTTTAAATGAGATCTCTGATAGCAACTTTCCCCCTCCTCTTTTCACCAATAAGGAAAACACTGCAGGGATGCAATCAGCTAAACAAAAAAGCCTCTGAATTTCCCTACTGGCATATACTTCCCTATAAATACTGTTTGAACTTGGAGTGATCATGCACATACATGCACACATACAAATGCTATGAGCATAAGCCCTTGGCAAGCATCTGTCTGCAGTCAGGGTGAGGCTGGAGGTCTGAACACGCAGGCAGTCAAGGTGAGACCCTGGATCTGGAAACAAACAGAGGCAGCTCCAGGGACACAGCCAGGCAAGGGCGATTGTATAACAAGGATAAGATACTGTGGCAATCAGCTCATTACATAAAAGTAGAAAGGGCCAAATTAATCCCTAGTGTAAGAACGCAGAAGCCAATGGATTTATATTCAGGTCAATTTTGATTCCAAAACCCTTTTTTTTTTTTTTTTTTTTTTTTAAATTAGAGCATAACATTCAATGAAACTTACTGTAACAAGCAGTGAGCTATGGGTTGCTGCATCTCCAGATTTCTGCCTCTCCTGAGCAAGGTTATTTTAAAATGAATGGAAATCTCTATCTAATCCTATTGCACCCCCAAGTACACAAGCTGTCACCCTCGGAGCTAGATGAGTCTCTCCACCAGCTGTTCACTAGCGAGGCTTATCACACGCAGCTAAGATGTTTAAATTCTCCACTCCCAGCACTACCTATACACAGTTCATCACATACTCTCTCCATGAGAAACAGCTAATTGTGCAGCACGTGGAATCACAAGGAGTGTTAAACCCCACCACAAGCAAACCCTTCTGCCACTATACTGGCACTGTTATACTCAGTCATACTGTTAGGCTCAGTCTGACCTTCAAAGAGAAACTGTAAGTATCAAGGTAACAAGGTAACAGCCAAGGCATCTCTTCTGCTGAAAAGGTATGTGCTGTGAGAGAGTCACCACTGTTGTTCAACACTGGTGTGTCCATGACGCATAGTTTAATCTAATTTTGCCATGTAGGTACAGGAGCAACAGAGGTACAACTAAGCAGTTCATATAATAATCAGAAATGTAGAACTGAAAATAAAGCAAAGCCAACACACTCATCTGATGACTCTCAGCTCTTTTGGTTCATAGATCACCTGGGAGCAGCCTATGATTTTCTGCAATTTGATTATCTTTTGTTTGGCAAATGTATTTGCTCCCTATACGTACCTATTCACACAGACATATAATTCTATATATATTAACATGTAATTTTGCATATGCCTATATAAAATACAATGCCTCCTCAGTATCTTGTTCATGGGCAGCTCACTCTGCAGCCTTGCAGAGCACTTGTTGGTACTGATAGGGAGCACAGGTCAGAAGATCACTTTCCATGTTCTTATTAGATAAGTGCAAGTCCTAGCATGCTATTTCTAAGGACCAAAAAGCCCTTTCTGAGAATACTGTGTGACACAAAGAATAAGCATTCCTTGAAGAGTACAGTTACAGAACAGGGTGAAAGCGAATAAAATATTTCCTGTGTCATTCTGGGAAGCTTCCAACAACAGCAGCAGCCCTAGAAAGGCGGGGACAAGGCAGCATCCTCACAGCATTTCTCCTTTAAGACGGTGGGAGAGAAGCAACCAAGGGGCCAGACCTCTCCTTCCTACAGTTGCACTGTGCTGCAGCCAGGCAGAGGCCATGTGTAGGGCACCTGGAGAAAGCAAAGCATGCCTCTCAGAATAACAACATGTCTTGTGTGGAGCTTCTGAGCCAGGACAACAACGTGCCGCCCTTTGCTCGGAGCACTAGGTCCAGATCTGGCCCTTCGTGTTTGTTTTTTCTGTGTTCTAACTCGGGAATAGACTTGCTTGTTAAGAACATCTGCAGAAAGTGAACATGTAAAGGGCACAGAAAGAGTGGCAAATGCAGGTATTTCATTTGAGAAAAAACGCATGGACTATACACTGAGATATTCACCCAGCTCTGCATAAAGCTCAAGGGAAATATCCAGAGTAACAGCAATGCTTTGCATTTCTATAGTGCTTGCCTTTGGCAGCTCTCTGGGAGCTTGCAAGCATTAATGAATTCACAGAGGCAGAGATTCAGAGAGTATAAAGGCCAGAAGGGACTTTAGATCATCCAGTCTGACCTTCTGCGTATTGCACGCTATGGGAAAGTGTGTAGGAAAGAACCACAAACATTATTTGAGGGTGGCAGAAAATGCCTTTCTGTGAAAAGGCTTAAAGAGCTCAATCTGTTTAGCTTATGAAAAAGAAAATAAAGAAGTTATCCTGTAGAAAGTCCAACAGTGTGTTTGCATGCAGCTAAGGTGAATTTTCCAGAAAGGCAAACCTTTGATTTGAAAATATTCAAGAGATGACAAAATCTCCTTGCTTCCTTTGGTACCTTACCAGAGCAACTATTCACACTCACTATTAGTGTTCATACTTAATATCTTATTTGAATCTGCTTGAATTTAGTTTCCCATCATAGGTTTTTGTTATGCTTCTCCCCGGTAGATCAAAAATCAACCTTTTTGTAACCAGTATCTCTTACTTTGAAGGTACTTTATACACTAATCACATCATCTCTCAGTCTTTTTTCTTTGGTAAGTTAAATAGATTTTCATTAAGTTCATTTTTGTGATAAAGCACTTCCTCTGATTTGGAACAATGCCATAGACATGTGTTGCATTCTTTTCCATTTTTCCTCCTTGTAGAAGCACACTCCTCACAATCCGTCAAAATCTTTGCCCTGCACTGTCAGCAATGCCTAGCTTTTGCCATACAATAGTAAATATCACCTTTCCCTACACCTGCCCATGTCTCACAATGTGCCTGCTAGGCTATGAGGGCATTATTCTTACTTAGAGATGCATGCAGATGGAAGAGATACTGCAAAACCCTTAAATCATTTTGAGGAAGCTGGTTAACAGGAGACTGGTTCTGATCCCCTCTACAACCACCATTGCTGTAACACTGCTTTCCCAGATTTCAGACAAGATTCTCCACATTGAAGTGATTCCTGGTAAAAGAAAATCATTTACTTAAATCTGATGTTGCCTCTCCAGCAGTTGCAACTTTCTAATTTGCTTCTGGTCTCATACAGTATCTCTCAGATCTCTCCCCAGAACATAATGCATTGGTTCCCATCACTCCTCCTCTCTCCCTGATTATCGCTCTCTTCTGACTGTTCACCCCCTTTCAGCGACTGCTTCTGACCAGCTGCTTTTCAGATCCTCCCTTCTCTGATCTCCTCAAACTGTCACTTCTCAGTTGCCACAAGCATGCCAGCCCCCACATCCCCATCTGCTTTTTAAAGGATCATTATCATAAGCAGGGGCTTCTCTGCTCACTCCTCTTTACTCCACGAATATCCAAATCAATCCAGAGAAACTATCTTGGCCAGCCTTGCGGCCTTCCAGGTGCACCACCACCTTCTGGCAGATTTTTCAAACTTCAGCTTAAAACCATGTGACTTTTTACCTCAGATTATGGCTGGAAAGATGTTCTAAAACTGCATTAGCCTAATGGCTAGAAACCCTTCTTTAGTTTTTCACCCTAAATATCTTCATAGCCTCACTATACGATGTTGTTTTCATATTAGCAATGTCCTTGAGATTGTTTCCCCCAGGATGCACTTATTACAGCAATCCTATCTGCTGAAGACACGATCCTTTCAATTCTCTCAGGATATGTTTATCAACTCATTCTGAACTGTAGAATCACAGAATTGTTTGAGTTGGAAGGGACTCTTAGAGGCCATCTGGTCCAATCCCCCTGCAATGAACAGGGACACCCACAGGTAGATCAGGTTGCTCAGAGCCCCATCCAGCCTGACATTGGGTGTCTGCAGGGATGGGGCACCCACCACCTCTCTGGGCAATTTCTTCCAGTGCTTCACCATCCTGACTGTAAAAAACTTTCTCCTTGTATCCAATTTAATTTCCCCCCCTCATGTTTGAAACCATTTCCCCTTGTCCTATCACAGTAGATCCTACTAAAGAGTCTGTTCCCTTCTTTCTTATAAACTCCTTTAGATACTGAAAGGAAGAATTAAAAAAAAAAAAAAAAATCCTTAATTTGGTAAATAGATCCTGTGAACTTTTGAGAACTAAAGGTTGATGAAGAATGGGGTGGAGCAGAGGAGGATGTGGCTGAGGCATGACCAGAGCTGTTGGGTACCACTAAGTATGCCTGGTTGCCTTTCAGCAAGGATTTCAGGGTTGGACTCGGTAGGCATAGATTCCCTGAATTTTATTTAGGTATCAGAGGGCAATACAGTCTACACTGAGGATCCTTGCTCAGATGTGGCAAAACAGACCCAGCAGCTTCCAGAAGACAAGGGCTGCCTCTAGTCCTGCTTGCCGTGCTCTCTGCCAGATTATAGAGAGTTCCCTGCACATGGATTTCTAATATTAGTTCTCAAGCATATGACCTTGTCTGTCATACTACTGAAATTCATTCTGTTTCTTGTATTCCTGACAAGGTCAAATAAAGCTTTCTCTATGATATCCTGGTCCTTCCCTGTACTAGCAATGCCTTCTAGTGTTGAGTCATCAGGACACTTCCTCACTATCTACTCCTATTTTTGTCATGGTCTCAGACTTACGTTAGCAAAGACTGAATGTGGCTGAACACTGGGGAGAGCTACGAGTAATCTTGTATTAGATGGACAGGTGATGTTGCTGTTGCCATCAAAGTAGACTCAATTTTATCTCCCTTGCCCCTCACAGCTCCTGTGTCTTTCCTGATCTCCTTCAGTGTATCTAATTGTTTCTTATGGGTCACTGAGACACAAATATGAGAACTTTGAATTTTCTTATGCCTTCCAGGAAAACAATCATCTGAAACAAAGATATTGGGTTAGTCCAGCACAATCTAGCATTGTTGAACTCAGGTTGCCTGAATTCCCTTTCCCCTAATCATATGATAATAATTGCATTTTCCTTCATGATCTCCTCTGAAGTATTACAAGCATTACAGAGGTTGCACTGATCTGAGACAGGCAATTCTCTCCCTTCCCTAATCCTGACTGCTGAATTTTCATTTTTCCAGCCAGCATGGAGTCACAACTGCAGGCAGAGTTGCAAAAAACCCTTGCTGCGTTTCCATATAGCAGCTCTGCCAGGGATGGAGTGCACCCAGGCCCACGCACTGAGTGCACTAAGCAGCTTGAGCTGCTTATTCCAGTAGTCAGCTTGTTTCTTCCCCAAGGACAATATAGCTGTCCTTATTAATAACCTGGGTACACAGTCCTCTTTGGTTTTGGCTCAGACTATTAGTCTCCTTGTTCTTGACTGCTCTCACTCCCCAGAAGTAGCCCCATTTCTTACTCTCTTTTTCACTGAATAGCTGTAGAATCTTTTGCTGTTAGTTTAAATTTCCGTTCCAGGGTCTAACTTAGCTTGATTTGTAAGCAATCCTCACTTTATCCCTACACTTCTTGATTTCTAAGACATCACCTTCTTTGCTGTCTCTTCTCCATTCCATGTAGGCTCTGCAGAGCCAGCTTAAATAGCCTAAGCAGTTGCCTGTGGCAGCAGGCAGATGCAGGGTAGCAGAATCACACACTGGCTCACAACATTCCCCTCAAACCCTCCAGCCATGTGCTCTCTGTGAAAGCAGTGCCAAAAGTCAGAAGCAGACCACCCTCCTCACTCTCTGAGCAAGGTGCGGGCAATCTTTTTGGTCTGATGAGCAATGATGATTTCTTGATAGTGCTGAAGCAGAACAAGAGCAGGGAAGGCAGAGGAAAAGAGAGTTGCTATCAGTAAAGCCCCTCCCTATACAGACTGAGAGTCCAGTGTGAATGCATTTGGGAGGAACAAGGAATATTTCTGAGAATATCACCAAGCATATTACTGCGATGAAGCTCTAAGCAAACTGGTCTGACCTCATAGCTAACCCTGCTTGTAACAGGAGGTTGACAAGGGACCTCCTGAGGTGCTTTCCAACAGAAGTATCCTATGATCCTATGAATGAGACTTCTGTATCCCAGTGAGGGAAAGGAGCAGAAGAAAAAGGTCTTGTGAGTGGAAAAGGCTGCAGCAGGAGCCTCATTACATAGCTTTGTGATGGGGAGATTTGTGTCTTAAGGGGATAGTGCAGCAGAAGAGGAAGGAAATAGGCTGTTTGGTGCTAAAAGTCATACATCTTAGGAACAGACTGGAACTGCCTCAGACCTGCTAAGCTTCTCAATCTGTAAAACTGGTTTGCTTATGCCTTGGCTGAATTTAGGCCAAACCGTCTCACACAGTATTTCCTATAACCTGCTGTATTTACCATCCTTATCCCCACATTCACAGACTGCTTCTGTGACCCTTTTAGGATCTTCTCAGTTGACTTCGCTCCTCTGCTGAAGTACAGACCCTAAGACAGCTCATGACATCATCTGTAGCTGTGCCAAAGCCATAGTCCTTGCAAGGACAACACCACTTTACTCCATGTATTCACATGCATAGATAGGAGTTGCTGTGGAGGGACAAGCACAAGTGAGGCAATGTGCTGGCCTTGCACTCAGCTTGGTGAGAAACATTAATTCTCCTTCCTTGGCAGCCTGAGGATCCTCACACTGCTGTGAATCGGAGGACCTGGCTCATCTGTGACCTTCACAGATCTTCTGTCCTGCTGAAAAGTCAGTGCATATCAAGCAACTGCTGCCACTCACCCACACCCACTACAAACTACATCCACACAGATTATTCATGCATGTACCTGTGTGTACACAGAAAACACAAGTGTGTGGCCACACCTCATGTAGGAATACATGCCAGTATGTGCATGAATATACTGCTATGTGTGCAGACAGGTATCACAACCACACAACACACTGAAGAGAAACTGTAAGTGTTTGCAAAACCACACAAACAGCAAAAATTCCCTCACACACTGTGCATCTATGTATTCTACATGCAAGATGCTCTCACAGGTCTACATGGCCTCAAGCAGACACAGATCCCTAATGATTGTGGCTGGGTAGGAGTTAATGCAAGAGAGGATAGGAAAGAAATTAAAAGCAAAAAAAAAGAAAAAAAGAAAAAAAAGTTGAAAACCCAGCACATGATTCTTCTCCTATCACATCTGTGAATCCTGGAGCGCGAGAGTAATTGTCTGCAATGAGTCAGACCAAAAGGCACAAGGAAATGGTTGCTATGGCAACCCTTGCACTGCTCTAATTCGGCTCAGAATTAAAACGATATCAAATAATTTGCAAGCAAAGGGAACACGGCAAAGGCGTTGAGTGTCAATCTAAAAAATCCAGCTATATGCAAGCCTCTCCTGAGTCAGTGTCAAGGGCTCTCTTCCCTTCAAGCGTGACAGCCATAGCAATCAGAGGAGCTACAGAGGCGAGAGAGATGGATAACCTCAGGCGAGAAGATTTCTGCCACATGCAGGCGAGAATGAGCTCCTGGGCTGGAGGTACAGCCTGGAACAGGCTCCAAAACTGGGGATGGGCAGCTGTAGGACCCAGTGGGCTCACTCCCTGTGCAACAAGCAATGTCCCCACACATAGGGACAGTCCCTATGCTGAATTTCTTACCATTGTTGCAGACAGCACATACACCATGGATTAAAAGAAAACTGCTGATGTCCAGCCAGAATGGGTGGAATGCTATGGGAGATGTCTCACACACTTATTTTTTGCATTCTCTCGAAGATAAAATGAATGCATTTGTCCCCACTGTCAGTAGCTACTGTCTGTTTGTGGAGACATCTATACATAACGGAGAATGGAGAGATACTGCTCTTGGCACGTCACTGGCACTGCGTGATGCCAATAACCTGGCCTGCAGAAGACTGGCTCAACTCTTAGTCCAATCAAATGAGTACTCACAGATAAGAGCCTCCAGATGGATCTCCTGAGAGGTGGAGAAGGCACGGCTGCTGGTAGTACTAAAACCACAAGCGCTTCTGCCTTACTGATTGCCCCTGATGCTTCCTATGCCTGAGCTCCAAGCGCTGCCCCTTCAGATGTCTCTTATTTTGTCAGATCAGAGGGCTGCCTCAGAAACTGCTTAGGCTTCAGGGAATGCCAGGAAGGAATGGCATTAGACAGAAACTAGCAGTAGCAGGTAGTGGGATGAAAATGAGTTGGGTGTCCATTCTTTCTGCCCACGCTATGATTGAATGCAAAGAAGATCATGCCTTTCCATAAAGACTCCCATGCAATGCCTCAGAAGCTCTCTGACATCCCCCCACTGGAACCATGTTGGCACAACGTGCAACATTAAAAGAAGGACAGCATTCCTTCTGAATGTGGCAGCACACGTTCAGGAGATCAGCTGCTCTCAGACTTTTTATTGGTAATATCATGCTGGTTTCCAAGTCAATCTAGTAAAATCGCTTTAATCCTCTCGCTTGGATGTGTCTATTTCAGTGCAAAAGGTGCTCATGTCATTATAGCTAATTTCCATGCATCCTAGCTGCTTCCGCAGGTGCAACTCTCTCAACTTTCTGGAGAGGAACAGAGAGGAGGTTTTATCCACCCAAACAGCAAAACAGTAGGAATACAGAATTACGTGTAGATTAGTTTGAAAAGATGCCACAGAAACAGAACTGCTGAAAAAGGCACCTGCATCTCTTCCCTCTGCTTGCTGGTAACAGCCAGCAGGAAGCCAAAATTGGACCAAGGAAGAGGATGGAGAGACGTCAAGCTGGCCAGTAAATGCTTTTCAAATGAAGAGCTTCCATCATACTGATAGAGGTTGGATTTTAACCAGTGGTATAATGGCAAAATTACTTTCCATTATCCATTTTTCAGACTGACTGATTTCAAATACTTTTGAAAAAAATCTAAGCTTTTTTGAAATCTGCTCCTGCTGTGAGTCCAGAGCTCTTCTGAAAATATTGGCCTTAATAACTTGGTGTCCCCAAACTCCCTCTGTACAATAGGAATGATACTTCTTTCTGTCTTCTTTAGGCTTGCCTAAGACTCTTTCCAAACACATCTGTGCATACTGTTATCATCACTGGGTAACAATTTCAATGTGCCATAGTCATTGTAAATAAGAAGGAACGTTACCTTTGAATATAAACAGAGGTGAGAGGTATTGCATACAACAAATCTGGATCTCCCAGCTGCTTGACTGGATACTCTATTTGTTTTACTGGGGACAATGGAGTTTGTGCACACCCCACGTTCTGCTGGTATCAGTCATCTCCCATCCCCAAGACATGACAGCAATGGCATGGAACCAGTCCACCAGAACGAAGACCTTACCTGTCCCTGCTCTGACTGGCAGCCAGCTGACCACCACATAACTCAAACAGACAAAAGGCAATAAAAAGAGACATCATACCCAGACCAAAGTGACAGTTAAACTCCTGCGCAGATTCCAGCAGTTTCACTGGGGCTTTAAATCACTAAAATCTGCTGTCAGCAACTACATGTGATTTCTGCAGCACACCCCTCCCCACCCCCCCCGGAGGACCATAAAGCCTCAGGCTACTGACTCAGTGGAGGGAGCAGATGACAGTGCTATCTGGGGCAGGACTTGGCTTGAGGAGAGTGCCATCACGATTCCTTATTTTTCATTTCCAACTAAGTTAGAGCTTGTGAAAGGTACTGACTGACATCCCAGGAGAACAGCCGCCTGCTAATTAACTATAATTAATCATCCAGGCATTAGTTAATGTTTGCATAGTGCTTTGAACTGCCAGAGCACAATATAGCGGGTAGATAGTATGAACTCAAAGGAACAGGTATAGCTGTGGATTCGCCAGCTTGGCTTCCCACTGACTCTGAGACTAGTCCAATCCAACGCACATAAGTGGCTCCACTGTGTTATCTGAAAGACCTGCGGGTACCTCCAGCCCTCAAAATGTCCGCATGATGTCCCACATGCCCCAGGTTCATGGGCTTGGCTGAACCAAGCCATGCAGAACCAGGGGGACGGAGGCCCCATGCTCCCCCTCCATTTCTATTCTCAGCCCTCCAGCCCAGCTGCTCCCTAATCCTAGCTGACAGCTCCCTCGCTCTCTGACAGAGCCCAGGCCGATGTCATCTTCCTGGACATTTGATTTTAGGAGTTTGCCTTTCTCTGCCTTGGCTGGGGCCTGCCATTCAGCTGCCAGAACAAAAGGGGCCCTGTCACCGGCGTCCTCCTTGCAGGGGCACAGGGGGTACCCCCTCCCCAAAGGCACAGCTGTAAATCCTAGAGCTTAATTTTTCACTGCACGCATAGTGAACATTTCAAAGTGCTTACAAATCCCCCCAAGCACCATCAAGTCAAGGAAATGACAGTAACAATCAGTGGCAGAATGACAGGCCAGTTCATACAAATTGCACTTTTATAGGGGCACTTAAAAAGCCTTCTGTTGTCCCCTCTTTACAGAACTGTGACAGGGTTTATCCAGAAAGTACAAGACTATGCAGATATTTGGCTCTCTGGGAACAAGTGCTGGGTACCAGACTGATTTCTGGTAGTTTCCTGACTCTACATGAGCACAATTACCATGCTCACCAAGGGCTGATGCCATCTGAATAACAATAATAATAACAATCTGCATCCCATTCTGCTCTGATTGTCTCTTGTTGTGCCTCGCTCACCCTCCTTCCCTCACCTCTCTCCTGTACCCAGTGTGGGGGCAGGACCATATTGCAGCATCATCTCTGCTGCAGCCTCCACTGAGGGGTGAAGTTCCCCAGAACCAGGTCCTAGCCACTCAGCACTAGTGTGTAGGGAGCAAAGGGAGACATATACACTTACTCTCATACCTGCTATCCTCAAGATCAAATAGTATTGTAATGGGTAAATCTTTTCATTTCTTTCTTTTTTTTTTTTTTTTTTTTTTTTTTTTTTTTTAATGACTAGTGGAATTATGAAAGATTCAGATGATTAACCTATTCACTACTGGAAACAAAAGAAAAGGTGCCACTTCCCTCCCTGAAGCCCCACAGCAAGTTGTAAACCTCTGCCCAGTATAGCAGATGGGATGTACCTCAGGAAACCCTTGCACTTCCACTGAAGTCAGTAAAGGCTACAGCTGGAGCCCGAAGGATTTTAGACCCTTTGGGAGAAAATGTTTCCTTCAGTGCTGCTGAATATACTACATGTGAAAGTAAGCAGCAGATGACTGTGGTCATGTCACTGAATATGCCTACTTGCGACAAGGACCAATGGTATCTCTACAGTACAAAATCAATTGAGAATTCACTTCTGTGTTTCTCTGATTATGAATGAGGAAAATCATTTGTTCTGTATCATTTCCACAAAGGTCGGAAATTTTACCTTGCGATTTTTGTTTTGACAGTTTTTTTTCCCCTGTCCTCTGCTGCTTTCTCCACCCTCTGTTCCCACAGCAGAGGATTCTGCCCCTTCACACCATGTCCACAGAGACAGTCGATTCAGCATCCAGGATAACTGAGGGGGTGGAAATCTCCACAGGGGTTGTGGGAAGTGCTGCTGACAGAAGAGAATTGGCTCTGTCAGGGGCAGCTCCTACAGCCACTTGTTCTTGCTTTAGCTCTTCTACCTAGAAGTTTCCTTCCTAGTATTTATGTTGAGTGCCAAATCAACTGTCTGTGTCTCTGTTCTAGCTCACAGGTCAGGAAAAGAAACAAAAAGAAACAAAAAGAATCATGAAGAATAATCTTTTTTAAAGAGCATTTTTTTTCTCCTCTCAAATTCGTTGCCAGAAAAATGTCTCAGAGCTGCACACTTAGCATAATCTCAATGCCATTTCATTCTCTGCCAGTGTACTTGTAAAGTGACAGCTAGTATCAGTTTGGGGAGTATTTTCTACGACTCAAACACTTAATTAAAATGGACTGTACTGAAAACACCTCTATTTCACAAGAATCTCTGGACAGGCTTCACTTCCTAATAAATTCCGTTGTTTGGATTTGAAGTGGTGGAATAGAATTGAAAAGCACTATTTTGTATCATCAGTCCCTAAGATTATAAGTACTCTCACAAACCACATGTGATACTTAGAGAGTACTACTCTCAGCTGGAACTTACTGAGAGCCTGGAAATCAAGGAGAAGTTCATCAGATGAAGTTAAAATGCCATAGTTTAACTTAATAGTAGACCTCATCTACTGCACCTGGGTTTACCTAGTCTACGTAAAATAAATGGCTGACAGTGATTTGAAGGTATTAAATAGAGCCTTCTCTCAGAAGCAATTACTACTGAAAATGGTAAAGGTTCGGGTTCAAAAGCTTTTGGATTTTGAGGGAAATACTATGCTTTACAAGTATTCCAAAAGTAGATGCAGAATCTGGTGAAAGTCTGTCAAATGGGGATCAAAGCTCAGATAGAAAGAGAAGTTTAGAAATCTAATATATGAGTTGGAAATCCAGCAGCAAGCCCATTCCACCAACAGAAGTTATTTTTCAGCTGAGATAACAATAAAGATGTAGGAATGTGCTGTTCTTTCGAAACAGTTCAAAACTTGCACAGATTTCTCAACCTGCTCATGCTCCAAGGAAATAGCCAGTCTCAGTCCACAAAGTCACTGGCACTGAAGATAGGAAGTTTCCATTCAGACAGCCAGCTTCCCTTCCAAAGACACGTCAGCCATTTGTACCTTTTTGTTTAGCCTAGTTTTCAACAGGACAATCATTTGTGGCTCCCGTCACTTCCGCTGAATGACAAGAAAACAGCTCTCAATTCCCGCTCTCAATACAAGATGCTACCATTTCATTCAAGAGAGGAAGAAAAGTCAGAAATTTCCTACCTGCAGCAATACCCATCTTCCCATCAACAGATACAGCCACTGCCGTGCTAACTGTCACCACTTTTGGTAGGCCGCCGCCCTCTGTCAACACACAAAAACAGCAGACTTGGTTAAATTCACCACCGGAGATTAGGAAAATGCAGCAGGATTTGCATCCAGATCAGTGCATAGAGATGCCTCAGCACTGAAGGATCCAGAGCTTTGGAGGAATGCATCTTCCAAACCACGCTAAGAGACCTAAAGGGCTAATAAATAAGGAGACTCGTTTATCTCGTGATAGAAGTGGTATCTTCAGCATGAAATGTAAAGGATCAGCCTCTTCCAATCTGAACAGGCAGAGCTCTTAGGCCAGAAAGCTGCTTTGCTTCACATCCCAGCTAAGCTTTGCAGGCAGAGTAGAAGCAGGACAAGGAATTCTGACATTGGCCCTATGCAGCAAAGGCCATGCTTATGTTTAGCTCTGCTACCCAAGACAGACTAGCATTATGAACTGGAGAGACAAACACAGTGCTCAGTGTACTTCCAGAGCGCAGTCCATTTTAGAAACAAAGTCTTATGGGATATATTTGGCTGTTTAAACTTTGTTATGCCCAAGGGTATCCTGTTTATGTTTTAGTTGCTCTTTCAAGTGTCCCTGCAGGTCCCGTGTCCCATCTGCCAGCCCCATGCAGATCTCTTGTATCCCACAGGGCAATTAAAATAGCATGGCTGGATAGACTTAAGCAACTGAGCCCCACGTCCTCTGTCTTTGTTAGTGCAGTTGTTTCAGCCTGCAATTGCCCATGTGACTGATTCAATTTTGTATTTTTAAGTGATTAGGTTAGCTTCAGCTGGGGCACCTATTTTGAAACTGCCAGGGGACAGTTTGAAGGTCAGCATGATCGATTTAATGTGTGACTGACTCCTTCCTCGCATGCTGGATGGAAAACTCCCGCTCGGATGGATGGGTCAGGGATCTTTTCCTTCCCAAGAGCTCAAGCATTTGTTACTGTTTTCCATTTCTGCTGTCATCGTTCTTGTTGGTACCCAGCATATCCTGAGCATGATTCAGTGGCTACTGCAGTTTAGCCTGGAGTCTCTCTTTTTTTTTTTTTTTTTTGACTGAAGTCAGATTAACTTACTAAAGGATGTCAGAAGAACTGGTAAAGCCTCTGTGAAACAATGACCTAGCCAACTCATGCTGACATGCCTTGCTCCTGATCATGCCTTTGTGGTGAACCCCACATTTCAGGCTCACCCCTGGAATGGAACAAATTAGCAAAACACAGCAATAAGCAAAGAACCCCAACACATGAGAGATCTGAGTTGCAAGAACAGTCCTACGCAGCCTGCAGAGCTTTCCCTGCTGTCATGTCTCTGGGACCTCTGGACTCTGGAAGGAGGTACACTGGATAAATTACTCTCATGACTTGCAACCATTCCCCACTGGACTCCTCCCCAACACAGGAGTCATCAAGCTCTTGCCTCTTACATGATCAGAAGAGCATCTGCTGTGAAAACTCCTTGTCACATGGTGGGCATACACAAACTTGCAGAAAGCATGGAAAGGGTATTTAAGAATGTAATCAACAAGAACTTCCTGAGAAACTGGGTGGCCTGTTCTGGCCAAAAGGTTTGCTTCTAAGGATGTCAAATGAAATGCTCAGAATCTGCTATAACAGTAAGCACAGTAACTCATATACTCTAACAGTAAGCACAGTAACTCAGGGGAACTGGGTATTATTTTCTGGACTCTTCACAGTCATCTTGAATGATCCCATAGATCACAGTTTCACTGGGCTGAACTGTTCACCTCTAAAATGACTAATAATCACCTCTGCAATTTAGAGCATGAAGTATTCAGGGGCAGGCATTACTTCTTATAACGTACCTGAGTTGTGGCTATCCCAGAGGGCCCTATAGGGTGTTCCTGCCTGTTTTCCTAGCCCAATATCTACTTCAAAGAACAAACGCTGTTGTGTGCAAGGTTTCTCCTGCCATGCCTGTTTCTTTCTCTTGCCACTTAAGTGAGATGTAAAGGTGCTATGCAGAGAAAGAGGCTTTGGTGGAAGTTTTCAAGTATTTCCACCTTCCACCTCTCTCTTTACATCTTGGTTCATCTCTTGCCTCCCTGTGTTGTTTTCTCCATTTTGCTACTTGCTTTTCCACCTACCAGCCTCCCACCACTGTGCCACAAAAAGCTTTGACAGCTAAAGCGCTGAGCTCTGTGACAGAGACTGAGTGCTAGGGGCTGGGGAGCAGAGGGGATTTCCACCTTCTGTGTAGGAGTCTCATAAGAGGGTTTTGTTTTGATTTCTTAATTTCCAGGCTCTTCTGCTCTCTTCCAGCCTTTGAGGAAGTCCTGGCTGGCTCTGCAAGCTCACAGGAATCAACACTCTAAGCAAGAGACACCAAAAAGCCACTCCTTGCTTTTCTCTGGTGTTTGAACTCTTTTGCTGAGTATGAGGTGATATAGTCGAGTGATGTGATGGAGGGGACATCGGGCACCAATGGCACACTCTCATTGAAGAGGAAACAATGGAAAAGCACTCCTCCCTTTTCCTGCACTTTCTTCCCCAACAAACCCATCCCTTCCTGTCATGGAAAGCAGTGATGGAAAAAAAAAAAAAAAGACACCCTGTGAAGTCAATTCTTGAGTGTTTGCTGATATTCCTCGTCAGTCCTGGCCACTGCCCTGATGGTTCTGACCCTCTGCCAGCACTCCGGGTGTGCAAAACATCATGAGGCCTGACCTCTGCAATTCTCACTGTGCGACAGAGGCAATAAAGGGATCGGAAGGAGCCCAAAGCTTTCTCTTCATTTTTCTTGCATTCAGGCTGAGGTTACCTGAGTCATCTTCTGAAACGATGCTGTAGATGAAGCTCCCGGGGGGATGCTCGGCTGCCCGGCGGTACCACAGAGGGAAGTGGTCCATGGTGAAGATACTCTCTTTGTCCTTCCGAGTCAGGAATTTCCTGCCGGAAGAAAACGGAGAGTCGCCTTTTGCACAGGGCAGCTCTGCTCGGGGAGCCGCGTTCTGCAAGTCCCGGGGCCCGGCAGCCCCCCCGCCAGGCTGCCCGACGCTCTTGGGCCAGCGCGGCCGCCGCGCCGCTGCCAGCCGCCCGCCAGGTGCCGCTGTTGCCCAGGCCGAGGCCCGCGGCGCCGCCATCGCCCCCACGCCAGCCCCGAGGACGGGCAAGGGAAGGTCGCGGCCCTGCGGCTGGACAGCGAGGGGATTGCCTCGGCTTCTGGCCTTGGCAACGGCCCTGAGCGCTGGGAATACGTCCTCCTCTTCCTCCACCTCTCCCCTGGATGCAGCCGTGCGAGAGCGCCGGGCAGGGCCGGGGGGCAAAACGAGATGCTAGATATTGAGCTCCTAGCGATGCCCGGACTAAAGAACCTGAGGAAGCAGGTGCTTCTGAAGACAAGAGTATGGGTGCTGGGGCATGGCGTGCCAGGCAGCTCAGGAGAGCCCTGGAAAAAAATCGGGTCATTGCCTTCCCTGGAGAGCTCTCCTTCCTGGCTGACAAATCCTCTTTGTTTTCAGGCTCTCCTTTCGATGAACGTTTTGTCATAACAACGGTTACTCATTTATACAATTCCTTCCTTTCAAGAGATCCCAAAAGTGCCTCTCCTGTGACGTGTGGGGATCTGTCATTGAAATGTAGTGACTACAACTGTTCAAGCATTGAGCAACGCTCCTGATGAGCAGCGTGGGGTACTGAGTTATGCTATTAGCTTTCTATAGCACTCTTTCTTCCTTGACACCAAAGCCTGAGTACTCCAAGTTATTCAAAGACTGTCTCAGAAACAAGGCGAGAGTGGCTGTCGGGGTGTGCACTTCAGGCACAGTGCAGCTTTCTGCTTTTGACATATGATTCATATCTGAGAAAGTGGGAGATAGTGAAACACCTGCCAAGAAGCTAAGGACCACCACCACCATCCTGTTGTTCCATCTGCCTCTGCAACCTGTCCTTTCATACAGCAGCATGTTATCAGTTTGCATGTTCGAAACTAACCAACAACGAAAATCTATGCCCTTTCCATGTCGAAAACCTCCACTGAACATGCACTTTTGCCTTAAGGGAGGGGACAAGAGAATGAATCATATATGACAGATGTCAGTCACATCACTTAATGCATCACTGGAAGATACTGGGGTAGTAATGTGATGTCGGCCATGTGAGAGCCAGAACAGAATAAAACAGAGAAGAACTGAGACAGAAAGATCAAACCTAGCCAAGCTGGGATGTCATAGGGCACTGGAGTGCAGAGCCTTTACATTACAGAATGCTCCTGGGGATATATAATAATGATGGACATTTTCTCTGTTAGCTGACTGAAGTCAGTGAATAATAGAAGTTTCTTATTTTACAATGAAATTAATGCATTTTGGGACAGCACTTCAGGAAAAAAATCAAAAGGACAAGAGCAACATAAAGGACCTGTACCCTGATTCTGTAAATCAGTTCCCATGCCACCAAGGTCTTGCTCCTTTTCTTTCTGTGTCCTCAAGTACTTTTCTAAGTCTGGGAGTGGTTTCAGAGACACCTTCAGAGACACTGAGAAATCCCTTAGTGCAGCTTAGGGACTTACCTGTTAGAAAGCTTCTCAGAGCCCACATACAGGGCACTTCTCATGAGTCCAGCCCGAGTGCCCAGAAATGCCATCTCAATTCCTGCCTCAGAATCCCTGTGGAATAAAAACACATTAATGACAGCAAGTTTTTACTAGCTAACAATTGGCAGGCTTAGACTTGTGCCTGGATTGACACATTGGAAGCTTGCTCATTTGGCTCTTTGGAAGTAGAAAAGAAGCTGCTCTCCTGCTAGCTCTGCTCCAGGCTGCCCGCATGTAGGTTGAATCAAGGAAGACAGACTGCAGGGAGAAAATGGCTGTGTCAGGCATGCACAGGACAGGTAGGGTAGCAGACTGACTGTAGATTGATTTGTATGAGGTTTTCTGGAGTTACGAAGGGCACTGGTGGGAGAGCTGCACAGTGAGGAGTCTGCCGTAGTGTGGTACGGAACAGATGAGAGAGATTTTCTGGTGTAGCTGCTGAAGGACGGTGCTGGTATTTGGGTGATTTAGCACAACTGCCCTGGCTCAATCTCCCTCAGCAGTAGGGATAGTGGTAACTGAAACAGGAACAGGAGTTCTGTGGCCACACACCTCTATGAATAGCATGTTGTTTGCTGAAAGTAGGTGTGTGACATGATACCAGATACTACTAGCATCAGATGCCTCACTGGGAATAATAAAGAGGAATGTTTGCTGAAGCCAGCCTGTCTTCTTCCTTCCTGAGTCTCAGTTCTCATCAGGCATCAACAACAGAAACAAGACCAAACTCTCTTCTCCACTGCTAGTAGGGAAACAAATTCCATGCCAGCTGGGATGTAGCTTTTGCTACAGTCATGTGGAAGTCAATCCAAACCATGTTGCTGTCATTCAAAGGGATAACTGGTGCGTAGGGAAATAACTCCAATACTAATTTTAAATTGAAGCAGTCTCAAGTGCCCCGAGATCCCAAACTGTCAACTACAGAGATAAATGCTGTGCATCCAAGTTAAACATAGCGAAGAACTGATGCTGAACACCCCCTGCAGTGACACATCTGGATCACTGTTGTCTTCCAGTAATAGTCAGACATTTGGCATTAATATTCTGTTACCAAAACAATCCCTCACCAAACTACAGGCTTCCTTTAGAGAGCCCAACCAGCTGGAGTTTTCTCCTCAGAGACACTTTTGAGCTATTTCTAAATCTACTGAGCTACTTCTAACAGCTTTTTGAGCTATTTCTAAAGTTTCTTATATGCTTTGCAGAGATCTGTGACTGTTTTCCACGCCATCTGGAAACACAGCTTCAACAGTGTGTTACACGTATTTATTTCTCAGTCACTTACGTGGACATATTGAGGGCTAGTGTTGTCCAGTAGGCTTCCATGGGTGCAGTGACCACTGCATCAAACAGCACTTCCTGGACCAACTCCTCATCGCCTACAGAGGAAGGTGAGCAAGAGTCAGAAGAGAAAGATGTGTCCCCATAGATGTCTCAGAGTTTCTTGTTGTGGACCATCTGCCTGACCCTGGGCAATGGAGCAACAGGCACAAATGAGGCCTCCATTTCTAGGACTAAAAATATGACCTACAATCCTAGATGGAAGAGGACAGGACGAGGTGTTACAGCTCAGATTATAACACTGTTTCCCCTGCAAACTCAATGGAAGGGTTTAGGTTTGAAAGTGTAAGCAAATGAGAGGCTTCCAAATGAAGTTATTCATCAGGCTTTGCCTCAGATGCCTGCCTTAACCTTTCTTCTGGGTGTCCTGTTGTGAGGATGCCATCAACCCCATTCCACTCAAGAAGATTTCTTCAGAGCCCCTAGTGACTTCTTGATGGCCTTTAGTTAACCACCTGTCCTTTACTGTGAGTCTCACAAAATGCTCTCCTGTCCTGGTTTCCCCCAGACACCTGACCAGTCTAGACTACCAGTTCAGTCCAGTCTGCATGGGGTCTTAGAGACGTTTAGAAAAGTTTGAGATATCATTATGTGCTAAATGGTATAGTCTAAAATCCTATTCATTTGACCTGCTTCATTTCTATGCTGCCCTATTTCCATTTGTCTCACAGCATGAGGACGTGATGGCTATCGTATTGCAGATGTGGCCCTTCCAGTGCTGTTCTAGGCAGAGCCATCCCCTCTGTTTCAGTGTTTCTGGCTTCACATTCTGGCTTGAGCTTCCAGGTATCCCCTAATCTTTCTTTATCACAGTTTGCATGATACATTTCTCCATCTCCCTGTCATTCAGAACTCAAAATCAGAGGTCACCAGCTGATCTTTTCTTCCTCAGGCCCTACATGCCTAGGTTGTGTCCTAGTCATATTTCTTTCTCTCTTACAGCACTTCCAATCTGCATGCTTCTCCCAGTCAGTTCTCCCAAAACTTTCCTCCTGCTTCCTGGCCTCTTCATCTACTACATCTCTTTCCAGCCTTCTCCAAAACAGTCAGGAGGGGTCTGTTCATACAGTGTAAGAGAGGAGCAATTATCAGATTACAGATTACATTTACGTCTAGTTTTAAGAGATTCAAATCCTTGAAATCCTTGTATCAAAGGTTTCTTTGAATCCTTTTAGAATCATTACATACAGAATATTGATTCAGCACTTTGCATGACTAAGAAGGCTGAAGCCATGGAGAGCGGAGTGAACTGAAGGACATCCTAAAGTACTGTAGGGAGATCCTATGCACAGTTGCCCACTTCTGTCTACCAACAGAGATCTCACTCTGTAGTGGTGCTACATCAGCTGCACTTCACATGGAGAATCAGACCTGTTACAAGGGATGAGCAGCAAGGAAGGTAATCATTCTGCAACATTTTTTTTCTCCCTTAAATCAATTACAAATTATGTTTGGAAAACACAATTAGTAACATTTCTCTGAAAGTGTTCATCAGTCTCCATGGCGTGGTGCAACCCTCAGAGGATGCTAGCTGAAGCTCTGGGGAGCAGAATAGCCACAGCAGCTTTCTGGATCCTCCTCCCATCATCCTTCTTGTCCTGCTGGCTGGCCCATCTGAACGAGGTGTTCAGCCCCCACCACATGCTACTCAAGCCTCTCGATGTTACGTATGTAAAGTTCTCAGAGAAGTCAAGTTATGTGACAGCTTCGAAATGGCAAAAAAAAATATCTCTGCTGAAGACAAGGAAGTGGATCCTCAGCTCATTTCCACTTGTGAATTAAGCTAGGCTTAGATTTAGCCCTGCCAGCATGAACAGGAGCCTCGGGAACTCAGCCTGATACCAATCAGCTTTACAGTTCTCATTCCTTTGTGACAGGTAGAGGAAAACTCAGCAGGGCCTTTGGGATGATGAGAACTTACATTCCAGGTCAGGTTCCTCTCCTGTGAGGAACCGGATTACAGCCTCCAGCTGGCTGAGCTTCCGATGGTCTGGATCGATGTCTGTGATGCAGTAAATCCTGGTGGGTAAGGAAGGAGAAGCCCAAAAAGGCAAAAAGAAATCATCATCAAATAAATGCTTCTTGAGAATAATAACTGCAAACAGGAATTCAGCAAGAAAGCTTAGAGTGCAAAGAGTTTGCTGTTGTTGCACACCATGACTACTCAAACTCCATCAGTGTGGCTTTAAGTGAAGCCCTACCAGTAAAACCAAGCATCAACTGATGGCTGTGCTTGAATGTCCCACGAATATAGTAGGGCTACGAGCATAAGCTCATAATGCAATATATTAACAGTCCCAAACAATTACAGCAGATTTATCAATATTGTACACTGTGTAATATGTGTACCTTTGTATTTATACACAAAAACAATGTGATGGAGAGACCTGAAAAGCAGGGGGCCACATGCAGAGTGAGTAACACTGGGTTGGGAAGAAAAAAATGAGACAGAGATGCAACTGTGAGATGAGGAATGAGCCTGCAGTATGATACAGTGTCAACAAAAACTTTCCAATGGGACATTGCTGTAGGATGCATTTAAGGGAGAAATGAGAGAATGTTTTACAAGTGCGGGTGTCTGTATAATAAAAGAAACCAGCCTTCTAATCCTGCTTCCAATTCTGACTGCTTCATTGTCGGGACAAGGGAAAGGAAGGGATTCTGTGAGAGAATTGCATCTCATTAAGGAGCTGAAAGGAATGATTTATGAGGAAAGTCTAGGAAAAATGAATATGTAAAATGTGGTAAGCTGACACCCCAAGTTAGGAGTAGAAGAAGTCACTGCATGCATCTCAAGTGCTCTGCCTATGAAACTTGACAGTGTAATGAGAGGTGTGAAGGACTGTGGGGCTTCTTGAATATAGTTATTTTGGCTTTGATGCAGGCTGGGTTCACGTGCCTGAGGGTAACTGAATGTTGGGTTCATGAAAATCCCAAAGCTCACAGCAATAAATGGAAAGTGCCATGTTTTACCCTGTCTTCTATCCAAACCAAGCAAAACTCTAAATTATGCATGCTATTGAAACAGCAGTCATAAATCACCTTTGTGTTCTCTAGGAATTAGGTCTAGACTTAGTTCAGAGGAATGTCAACCAAAAATAAGCAACAATTTTAAAAAAACGTTTCAGTTTCTCTCTAAGTTTGCTACAAAATTCACTGACAGGTCTGACATACTGTGAGTTTTGCAGCACAATTCTGAGCATCACGAGGAGGAACAAAATGAGTCGGAGTGCAGAATACTGAGAATAAATCATAGGAGATGGTTCTTGGGTGATGTACAAGGCCTTGGTGGGATCCCCCAAAGGAAGAGGTGGAATAGAGGTTTGAAGGTACCACTACATTGCCCTGAGACTCTCAGTTCTTTCCGAAGCTGTTGTCCCTGAACAGTGTTGCTTTTTTTCTAGGCCACTGAGGGTGGTGAACTCAAGCAAAATTGTTGGGAATTTTGTCAAAATCTCATGACAGAGTTCTCTGTCTTTGACAGGATTTCCTCCACTTACCATTCGTTTGCTAAAGACACATCTGGCTGGAGCAGGTCGTGCAAACCTAAAACCAAATAATAGACTCAGAATTCAATTAGGTAGCAGACAGACAGATAGAGGCTGAGAAGGAGAAGAGAAGTAGTACATTTCAGGGTAGCAACGTTGTCTGTTAGGACAATGGGGCCATTCCAGATTAACCTACCTTCTTCCACTGAAGTGTTTCCCAGCAGAATGTACTCCCCGTGTCCCCTGGATAGCACAACCCCCAGGCTGCAGGGAGAACAGAGGGCTGGTCAGCAAGAAGAGGTGTAATCCTGAAACATGACAATGCATTCCCTGCAGTTGCAACTCTTAAAGACATTAACTCCCTTCACAGCAATTAAAGAAAAGAACATCATCAAAAGAGGATTAAGTGAGATCTGATTGTGGCACATGAGGCTAAGGAACCTGCTTGTAGAGCTATGAGACATTTTTGGTGACAACATATTTAGCCAAAGTTGTAGGTTCAAGTCAACAATAACACATACAAATTCTGTTCCAATTTTAAACCGTTTCAGCCATGGAAAAGGAAAAAAAAAAAGAAAATGTTTAGCTTGATTTCTTATGTGAATTTTTATCATTTTCAGTTTACAATAGTAATTTTGTATTAGAACCAATACTGGCACACAAGAATATTCAGCGGAACTGAAAGTTGAATATATTCCATTTCGCTGAACTGAAACAATGTGCTTCACCTAAAGTGTAGCTTTTGGGCTCTGAACTTCAGATAAATAACTTTCTTGATAGTAATAAGAACAAGTAAGTCAATTATTCATGCTGCTCTAGTCATGAGTCACAGCCTGCTTTATGACCAGTTTGCCATCCCTGATGGCAGACTTCTGATGTATTGCATAGCTGATGTACGAGCCCATGCTCACCTGAAGGGTGTGCCACTGATGTCCGTGAAGAAATAGTCATTTGTGAGGAAGAGAACTCGTTTCTGGAATGAGAATGAATAAGAAAATGAGAGATCATGGACAGATCAAGGTCACAGTGGCAATAGAGACCTGAGAGTAACATCTTTGGGGTTAAGGAAAATAAGTTGATCATCCCTAGTAGAGGACTGCTGGAGGCAGGGATGAATGTGTAGTATTCAGTATATTTAACAACTTGTGACTTTCAAGATCCAGGCAGCCACGCTGTCTTTCCATCTAGGTCTTCAGTGAAATCTTCCTTTGCTCTAGGGCTCCTGCTTGGGATGGAGGAAAGCTGCCTTCCTTCTTGCATCCTCCAAGCTTATACAGTGGAATCCTGCTGTTCTTTTACTGAACAAAACAGCTCTGATGGCTTTGCACATCAACACGGTGCCCAGCAGGAGTTGGGATTCAGTGAGGCGGGTAAGAAAGAGGGGTGGGGTGGGAACAGAGGCAAGTTGGCAACCCTACTCACTGCTTGGGTTGGCAGCTAGGGCCAGCTCTCCTCAGCCCTGTGGGAAATGATGAGATTCCTGACATTTGCTTTCATGCCAAACTGGGACATAATATTAACATATTCCAATTTTGTTAAAAAACACCCGTAAAAGAAACAATTTACATTTTCAAATTAAACAAAAGTGCTGATTCAAATCCAAGCCATTTTGATTATATGAAAATATTTGTTTCTGACTGACATTTCAACTCAAGAAAGCTGCTTCAGAACTTCAGCTGTTTGCCAGACTGGCCTTTTCCTATAGGAAAGTGGAACTCTTTTCCAAAGAAGAAAAGTTTTTGGAAAATTTTTATCCCACCCTTAAGGCAGAATAGGAACCCTAATATGTTTAAAATCCCAGTCCCAGTCTGAAAATGAGGTGAGAGGATGTGTGTGGGAGACAGCAAGTGAATACAGAAAACTCACTGTTCCCCAGGGAAAGTCATGCCTGCTCCAACCTGCTTAAGCCATGCAGCCATAGAAGAGGTACAGTGCACAAAGGACAGGCTAGCACTGGGCAGATGAGAAATGGAGAAAGGCTGGTTTTTTTGTTTTGTTTGTTGCTTCTTTTTTTTTTTTTACAGTGAGGAGATGGCAAACAGCTCAGCCCTTTCTCTTCCCTCTCTCTCCATGTATGGTAATCGTGTACTGCAACAGAATAGAGACTTTTGCTGAGCTGAGATGTTCCAGAAGAGCTACAATGACCCAGACAACATGGCACAGTGGTGTTTTGGTGGTTATGGAGAAAGTACAAGAGAGACTGAGACTCCCTGTTTATAGTCTGATCTGATGGGGAAGAGGCAGAGCAAAGAAAGAGATGTGGGCAAGGATACAGCAGATGACAGCCCAGGGGTACCACTGCTCTGAGATGCTTCAGCAGTGTTTGCTCTGATCATCCTTTACTCCCTACCTGCTGCCCCTCTTCTGCACACAGAATCACAGAATCCTGAACTGGAAGGGACCCACAAGGATCACTGAGTCCAACTCCTGGCTTCACACAGGACCACCCAAAAATCAAGCCCCATTTCTGAGAGCAGTGTCCCAAAGTTCCTTTAACTCCAGCAACCGAGGTCTGGGAACACGTACATTTCAAATTTGGGTATTGTGACTGTTCTAGGCAGTCTCTCCTGACTAACGCCATCAATGTTTGCCACAGGCCCATCCATTTGTCCCCAAGCTGAAAACAAATGCAGTTTTTGCCACCAGATCTCTCTGATTTCACCTTCATTCCTTATACTTCCCTCTCTGTCTCACTCTGCCCTCGATGCTTTCCCAAGATCAGCCTGGGGAATTGCTATTGTGTGGCTGACAGAATAATTCCTATCCCCTCCATTCAGTCCTTCACTCCGCTGACTGCCTCATTCTCTGTGGTTCTAGGCTCTGTCAGCACTTTCTTTGTTTCTACTGCTGCTCTGCTTCATCAGCTAGTGCAGCAACAGTGGGAAATGCAATTTCACTTCTGGTCTCTACTCTGTGTATTCAGATAATAGTAAAATTGTAACTTGCTCAATTTCTGTCTCCTATTATACTTCATAAGGCTCACAGCGTTGCAGAATAAAACACATAATATCTCTTACCAAGGCCTTTTTTTTTTTTTTTTTTTTTTTTTTCCTCAGTAGGAAAGCAGAAAGATGCCCTTAAAATATTGAACTAAAATCTAAAATGCTATCTTTGGATGACTCAGAAGATATGTTATTGAGGGTGCCCAGAGACAGAAAAAAAGAGGTTAAATTAAAGAAATAAGCAATCTAGATTGACAAAGATAGATCTTGTTGGAAAACCCTGTTCTTTTCCAACAGAATAACAAAGATAATGGATGAAGAGAATAAAGGACATGCTCTGTATCTGGGTTTCTATAAAGCACTTGAAACAGCTTTTCATGAAATTTTATTCTAAAGAATCATTTAATGTGACCTTAAATAGATCTGGAATGAGAACAAGAAGCAGTACTCTAAACAGAAAGAAGCAGTAGAAAGTGCATCAGGAGAAGATGACCTACTCAAAGAGAGAGACTGTATTAGGAGCCATTCTGTACTGTATCTGTAAGATAAAATAAATCAACACTTCTTTGCGTATTGTGTTAGCAGCTCTAAAGATTATAAAGATGAAAAGGAGGAGGGGAATTCAGGTTAAAAAAAAAAAAAAGGCAACTGGAAAAAATAGCTAAGAAACATAGAAATGTAGGCAGTAGTTCTAGGACAGCTGTGGGATGGAGAAAAAAAATGAAGGGACAGCAGAAAGGAGGTCTGGGGCTTCCTGTTCAGAAATATCCAATGCAGAGAATAGAAGTGCTCTACAGAGAAAGAAGGAAGCAGCACTCAAATAGTTCAGTGAAGCTCTGGTACCTAGATACTAGAAATGATACAAGAAACAAAGGCAACAAAAATAATTGCTCGGGTGCTTGGACTGAATATTGTGTATTTCAAATGTAGATGCTGGGGAAGGGCAAACCCACTGCCAGCTGACGGTACCTGATAGTTGCAAACATCAAAAACAGAGATGGGTAATTTAGTTACAATATTTAGCAATGCAGCCATTCAGAGGAAATGGAGGGGTATCTTCACTGAGAAATGGCATAATTTCAGCCTATGGCTGTGAGCACTGGCCTATTGGAATTGGTGCTGACAGGCTTAGCATGGGAGCAGACCAGCCAGCTCTATAAAAAAAGATGGAAACTTTTTTTGGAAGACTTCTGGGCAGTTAAACTTGCAGGCCTCTGGAATACTTCCTAAGAGGAAATGATGGAAGCCAAACTCTTTGGGAAAGTTAAATAAACCCAAATGAAAAAGTACCAGTGAACCTAAATATACAAGACAATTTTGCACTGATTCCAGGGGAAGATGTACAACCTTACATTAGAGCTGGTAGGGAACATTCACAAGTCTCCATTTCACTAGAAGTTTTCATAAAATGCTTGTAAATATTTGTGTAGAAATTTAATCCTGGACTTGGATAAAGGAAAACACATTCTGACAGAGTGAGGGACAGTTTTCTTGAGTGTTTTTGGGTAAGGAAAGAGAGTTGAAAAAGCATCCAAGCCTCTTTCTGTCAGCTCAACATGTCTTCCCTATCTCTAAACTCTTGAAGATCTCTGATTTGTTTCACAGCCCTATAAACAATGAACAGCATGCATTTTGGCTTTGCCTGGACAAAGCAGGGAGCTGTGAGGCATTTCCAGTGCCTTTGCTCATGCAGAATGCTAGTAGGTAAAAAGAGTGCTTCTAACTATGTTCTATTTTATGTCTTTAGCACGTGTAATGTATGTGGTGAAACAATAAAATCCTCACACTCAGAAATGCTGAGAGTTAAAACCACATCCTTCATGGTTCTTTAGCATCCATTTCCCCTCCCTTTGTGTGACCTGAGCAGGATCATTCTTACCCCTTTATCCACAGGGACCTTCACATCCATGGAGAGGTAGCCTGTTTCCCCATTGATCATGGCAGTTCTCAGCTGCAGAGGTGAACAAGATCAGCATTAGCATCTCTGGGTAGAGCAGGATGGGAATTAATAGAGCTGCTCATTGTTAAAATACAGGGCCTGACAGGAAAGAGCGGGTGTCATTTTTTTCCCCCCACAGCTTGGTTTTTTTTTTACTTCTTTTAAACGGAAAACCTGTTCTTGGTGGTCAGGATCCTTGTCCAATCAGTGACACAGAATAAAAATGGCTTATGCTGAAAGCTTGTTGATATGTCTTTTGAGCTAAAGGAAAGGATCTGGAAGCTATGAAGCTGTCAGTCCACGTTTCAGACTTCATCGTTTGGCAGCCAGAATGTCATTAGCGTGATTCTCTGAGAGCCTGAAAGAGGAGACACCTGAGAATCCCACCGGCTCCCTCAGGCTGACTACAAAACCCTTTGGCATTTCTTTAAACTGATTTATAAATTATAGACTGTACAGAGTACCACTTCTGAGTGCAACAAAGCAGCTGTTTAACACAGCAAAGCAAGGCTGTGTGATAGCTGGGGAGGCAGTGCAAAGCCCACTTCATTCAATCCAGGCTCCAAAGTCAAAATATAATTTTCTCAGTAACTCCCAGCCTCTTGCGAGCAAGAGCCAGGAAATTTTTCCATAAGTGCAGAGGGTTTGACATTAGGTTCAGCCTGCCAGAGCATATCAGCCTGTTGCTTCAGCTTGGGTAGAAAAAAAAGGTGGGAAGTAGCTTATTCATTCACACAAATTGCTTCCGTGCTTCCAGAGACAGGCTTCCATTCAGGTGCTGGCCAGACTCAACTGCATTTGCTTTACAAGACCACAGCTCTATTTATTATGGCTGTTTGATGTGGGTTATTTACAGTCTTAGAAGCTTGTCTTTTCCGAAGTCCATGTCTTGGAAGTCCAAACAATGACTGGTACTGTAACTCCTTGCTAGCTAAGAGAGCTTGACCTCCTGCCAGAGCCACAGCATACTCTGTTCTGGTCTGACAGCCTGAAGTAATTTCTCTGGGTCCTGGGTTCAGTTTGGTTGTTGTTATTTCATCCATGTCTTCTTGAATGTCAGCCATCCCTCACTGCACCATGGGGCAGTGGAGAAGTAAATCAGTGGGAATGAGATACTGGATCTCCTCATCCCCAGCCTGTCCACAGACCTCCAATGGTGTGGCAGTGGCTGTAGGTTGGTGCCACAGCCCAACCTTGCTGCATCTTCCATGACAGTGTCTCCTGCTCTGAATATTCAAAAGCAGACACAGTCCTGGCACGCAAGATCTCAGAAGCAATGGATCCGTGCTGTCACCAGTGCAGGCCATGAGTGCTGGTGATTCCTTTTCCCCATCTACTCATGTAGCTTCAAACCAATAGACATACAGTTTTCCTGAGGGTTCTCATAACATCTAGGTGTTTTGCCAGTCACAACATCCTTGCATGCTAATTTCCTCTTCAAAAGTTCTGTCAAGGCTGAAGAAGCTCCATTTGGGTGGCAGTTCCTGATGCTGGACATGATCCCTCAACTCTTCCCTGTTCCCCTCACATTAAGAATAGCCCAGAATTTCTTTACAAGCAAGCCCAAACTTCCTAGCTGCAAGTCACACCATTCTACATCAATTTGTCTTTTCCAGACAGTGCTATGTTCCCTCTCTTTTTCTCTTTAGCAGCTGGCTGTATTATACATCATTAGCACTTAGGCATGTTTTTCCAATCTGATTTTGTTGCTTATCAGTGTTGCTGAGATTACACTGCAACTGATGTTGAGTCTGTCATTGATCTAATACCATAGCTGTGAATCTGAGTGTTGAAACGTTGACAGCTTTCTGCTGCAGTGGGTGTATCTTGAGAGACTCTCAACTTGCTGAAGTCACACTGCAGATATTGCTCACGTCACTGAATGTCTCTGTACTCTCAGTGGCTGCAATCTTTCTTTCTTCTGGAAGATGCAGCAAAAGAACACAAAGTGGCTTTGTTTTGCATGCCTCTTTTGGCATTTTATCATTTTATTATGATTGCATAAGGACTGAAACCTTACACTGTGCATTATATTAGCATTCAGATAGCAATATTATTTGATCAGACAGTAACCTGGTAGCCAAATAAATATGGCAGCAAAGTTTTAATTTCCCCCCCCCAAAAAAAAGAACAAAAAAGTGTATACACACACACACACACACACACGTATGTATTTGTGAAACAGCATATTGAGTAGAGAGAGAAGTAGCTCCCATAGTGGCTCCAGCAAGAGAGAAAACTACCATGGGAGCAGAAATGCTAGAAGACATCAGTGAACCCACACAAAACCACAGATAACCCGTATCTTGACAAGTCCACTGCATATAAAACTGCTTATTTTTACCTAATTCTCTATGTTAAACATGTAGATGTAGTACTTATGGATATCATTCAGTGGGCAATATTGGTAGTGGATTGTTGAACTAGATGATCTTAAAGGTCTTTTCCAACCTTGATGATTGTTTGATTTTGATTCTATATTTCAGCCTCATTTCCTTTCTCAGCCTGCCACACTCTTCCACTTTCCGTGTTCCCCTAGCACAGCCCTCAGTGCTTGCCCTGCACTGGCCACAATAGCTGCTGTGATCCCCTTGCTGGGCTCTTTGTCCCACCTAAGTGGGCATCTATAGCACCAGATCTGCTTATCTCAGCAGTCTCTCCTGTAATCCCAAAGCATGTATCCTACAGCTAATTCTATCTTACTCTCAATTCAGTTCTTATCTTAGTAACTTAAGTAGCTATTCTCTCTTAACCCCTTTGAGTAAAAGAAAACCAGCTATGGAGAAGCCTGTCTACCTGCTGTTGTATCTGGATTCTAAGTTCTGATACACTGCAACATGCAGCTGTTGAGATGTATGCTGTTTCTTGTTTACCACTTTTTAATAGTTTTGCTTGAGAGAGAGTAGAAAAAGCATTTTCAAGTCATTTCCCTCTAGTCAGCTATTGTTTTCAGAGGCTCCATGCGTGCAGTAAGGTATTTTCTGGAAAACTATTTTCTTAAGTGATATATCCCATATGCTCTTTGTCTATCATTAGAAATGACTGCAAGCTTTGTCTCTTTTTGAATTGCACTTTCTTCCTTACTGTGAATCTCATTAGTTGAGTGGGCTCTGCTATATCTCACATACTGCATGTACAAGCAACATCATGGGACATCTCCCTACTCCCAAGCTTTTCTGGCTTTGTATTAAGCTGAATCCAGAGGTACAGCAGCTACCACCAGCACGTGGGCCATGTACACATAGGCTGACTCCCTGAAGCATCCTCCAACTTCTTCCCTCCTCCTGCAAGTACTTTCCCTCCTTGTTCCGTGGAGACAAAAGCTCATACAGGTGAAGAAGGCAAGCAATTTGTAGGGAGCGTTGGCCTTGTTCTCTTCTCACCAGCTTCTCATAGAGCCAGTTACACATAGTAAAAGCAGGAGTGCCACTTCCCTCCTCCTCATTCTGTATAGGTATGCTTAGTAAGAAGGAGATACAAAAAGCTTGAATTCATTTTTTGGTACTCACTATTTCATCCTGGTCTTCCCATTCCACCTCTGAGAGATCCACACTGTTGTAGTTCGGCTTAGGCTTCAGTTTCTTTCCTTCTTTATACTGGTATTTATTTATTTACAAAAAGAAAAAGAAGAAAGACAATCAAAGAAGAAAAACACTCAAGTAAGTATCCAGATAAACTAATCTTTTCTAAACTAACCTGTGAAGAATTAAATCGAATTTGAAGAATAATACTGTCTCATTCTCTGACTGGGAAGGCAGCACTTGGGTGCAGGTGCCTTCTCAATCCCATGCTGTGTGTTTCTTTATGTGGGAAAGGCTTTTTCAGGAGAAAGAGACAAGCAAGAACATAGGTGAACTTGCAGATAAAGGGTATGGCCTGGTTTGTGAGAATATTCAGCTAAATAGGTCAGTATGTTACACTTCAATATGCTTACCTCCAGGAAACCATTTTTTTCCTCTACAGCTAAGAGTGTAATCCCATTAACACTATTACACCAGCAGGAGATCTTTTCTGATGGGTATTAGGCTTCAGCTTCACTGAGAAAAAAGGAGGCTTTTCACCTCAGGGTTAACTGATAAAAGACACCTATTTGCCTTTAATCTTCCTGATGAAGAAAAAGGTGTGAAGTAGACTAAGAGAGATCAGTTTCAGGTGGAAGATAAGATAGTAACCTTACCTGGCTTTGCCTTGCCTCTCTGGAAATGTGATATGTTCCTCCTCCTGACTTAATGAAGTAACTCCACACATGTGGTATGCCTTTAGGAAGATGGCTACTGGGAATCCCTGTGGTGGCGCTTTCTTTCACCAGTAGCCATGTTAACTACTATTGCTGTGCATGTGAAGGTTTGTGTTGACAGGAACGCATGTGAAGTATCAAATGTATAGCATACCTGGGTAATGAAACCTGCTGGGTGTTCGCAGAGATGTATGGTCTGGAGTTCCGTGTGGTACCACAAGTGAGAATTATCCTTGCATCCACCCAGCTGGTCTACTGGTCCCTAAATTGTCTCTGACCTACATGTGACTAGGATGCGTGATGCTGGATCCTGCTAGCCTCAGGTTCTCCACATGTCCAACACTACAGCTGCGTGCCAGCTGTTACTGGGATGCTGAATCTTCCCGAAGGAGGTATGAGTGGGTGAGGGGTCCTTCAGCCTAGCAGTGAAATGCTGCATGCATGCAAATACGCATGTACCCACAACACAGCAATGCACAAATATATCACCCACATGCATTCTTACAGAGAGGAAAGGCAGGGCACCTCCCACTTCATGCACATGCATGCATATATACACCTATGGGTGTGGTACTGATTTCTCCGTTCCTCATGTTTCTGAGGCTGGTATGTCAATAAAACATGAGAAGTCAGGAGCACTCCTGAAAGCCAGTTCTTCCACACTAGCAAAGCTTCTTAAATTCTCAGTTGTACATACCAAAGGACGGAGGTCTGGGTGTGAGAGGATGTAGCCATTGTTGGTGTTCAGAAAGGCATATCCGTGGACACCCAGCTGGAGAAAGAGGCATGAGAATAATTAGCTCTGCTTTTGCTAGAAGAACTGCTGCATAAGGATTGCCACTAGTACCTGGCCAACTCAGAATATTCAGAAATATTTTCTTATTAAAGGTATACACTGGTAGAAAACAGGCTTAATCCTAAAGCACTTCTCTCTGCCCCTTTGGCTGCTCTGAGAGGACCAACCATGTTGGAGTGGGGAGCCCCAGATTCCTCCCTTAGAAGCCAGGTCAGTCTGCAGAGGAGCTCTGTTTTACATTTTGGTTGTTGGCAAGAACATACTGAGCCTTGGCCAGTTGTATAGGCCTCCCATTTACAGTGCTTTTTAAAGAGTAGCATAATCAAGCCAGAGCAGGCACCGTCTGACCTGATCTGCAAGAGATTTCCAAGAGAGCAATTACTCACATCAAGCCCATACATAATACAAATTCCAGCTTAACTTGTGAGTTTCTGAAAACCCATGGATAGCCTATGCTTGCCAAAACAAGAGGTGTCTGAAGGAAGAATGGCTAAGGTTTCTATCTTCAAAAAAAATGTAGCAAATTTATGTTCCTATAGAGACAATCTTGGAGGGCTAACAATAGGAAAGCAGGGAGGTAAGTCATTCGCTGCACATTTTTTTTTGAAGGGAATGGATTATGTATTGCACACATCTTAGATCAAAACTTGGACTCTATTTAAAAGATTTTTTTCTTTTCAAATTGCATAGAGCTCAGCATGGCAGATGCATCCAAGGCACTGGATCAGTACTACATCAAATTTCCTTGCTGGCCTATTAAAGATGAAAAGTGCGGACTCAAGTGAGCTCTCAAGGTAGCTCTAGAACTGGTCTTTTGTGGCCTGTATGCCAGGAGAGGCAAGGTGAAGAAATGAGGTTTCCAAAGTGGTCTGAAACTGAAATAGCTTCTGGGAAATCACATCCTGTCTCTGATGTAAAGAAACCCTTCAAATATTTTCCTTCCTTCCATGGCATTGCTTGGAGTAAGGGACCATTCCTCTTCTAGGTCTAGAAGAAAGATTATTGCGACACATGGCTTTTGAGTGACATGGAGGAAGGAAAATGAAAAGGTGTAAGTATTCTGAAGAAAATGAATGTGTATAAAAAGTGAAGCCTCCTGGACAAGGCTCTTACAGGCCGAAACCAGCTGGCATTGGTCTGTTGAGCACAGGCACCTCAATACTCTCAGTTCCTGGGTTGCCTGAAAGGCAGTTTCCTGTAGCAAACGGTCTGCAAATCCTGCATCTAGGTCTCAAGTGCCACACTCATGCATTGCCTCTGACAGCACTTCCATTCCTGTGAGTCTCTAGCAATCAGATTTTGGACAGCTGCCTAACTGGTAGTTGATGTCTAATAGTTCTTTAGGACAAACTGGAAATTGGAAATGATGGCTCAAACTACCTGATTTCTGTGGTGATTCTAGGATGAGTTTACCATCTCCTGGTATGCAGACCGATTGAACAAAATTCACTGCACAGAACTTACAGCAGAAACCAAACTAAACAGCACATCTCTGGAGTGTTTGCCTATTGGGGAATGCTTTTTCTTTTTTAAGATATACTGAGCACAGAACTAGTGGAAACTCTTGGACTAATTCTGGAGAGCAAATACTCTGTCTAGGTATAGCATTAGTGAGTGAGAGCCAACTCCCTGTTCACTGCGTTGCCAAGAAGTCTTCAAGCTGAGCTGGAAAAAAAAGGACAACTATGCATAACAAAACCATTTGGTTTCCCAAGTCCATTCAGTTCTTAAATTTTCTGCCAAGAATATGTTGACAGGGAAACTAGTTCATTTTTTGGCAACTGATATGGCAGCTTATCCACTGGGAACTGGATATAAAACATTAATTTTTATGAGATGGACTATCCAATCCGTATCATCTTTGAGGGATCTGAGCAGGTGACCATAAAGTCAAAACTGGTGACCAGTTATGAATCCACTGGACCATCCAGTCCCTGTGTTTCTGAGGCATCCTAAGGGGTGAATGATTTCCTGTGTTGTTATGATGTATCACCACAACCAACTGCTCTTGCTTTATGCTCATTCTTCTTCCTACAGGCAGAAGAATGACTTTTCAGAGACATGACAGTGGAAGAATGACTAATGACTTTGCTGTATAAAATAGCAAGTTTTATCTCAATCTTACCTTATAACGTGGAGCAAGTTTTAACAACTCCCTCAGTGGCACATCAGAGCCCACCACACCCAGGAGAATGCCGTGAGATCGCTTGAAAACAAGAATTCATTTTCAAAAGTAAAATTTGGGTAGTTTTCTGCCTGAATACACATTGCTGCCTTCCTACTGACCTCTCACGTGTTTTCTCCAAACTTGTGTATGTTCATTTAAACCAGCTAGCATACGTCAGAAAATCTCAAGGGTTGCTCCAATGTTTATGGGTAGGAGCATTTCTACCCAACACTAGTGCACATTTTTTACTGTGATTCAGAAGTAATAGAAAATGACTGAACACAAGATTTGAGGGCAAAAGTATTCATTTGGTATGTGTGAATAACAAAAAGGACAAGGCAACCATGCGAAGCAATACATATTCGCTTGTCACCGGGCTAAGTGAACCAAATGCCAAATACAAAATTATCAATCTAGGACAAATGAATGCATGAAATCCTCACAAAATGGAAAATTGTTTATTTATAAGCGTCTGAGGAAAAAAATGGCTCAGAAGCTCCCACTGCAGTGCTGTGTTAATAAAGGCTAAGGCTGGCCTAGGGCAGAGAAGACAGACAGCTGTTCACATGATCTAGGTGGAGAGTTTATGCCTTGTACAGCAACAGTAAGGAACCAGAAGCTGAGATGAGGCTGAAAAGCTAGAAATGGTACAGAAAAGTGTGTAAAGGGTTTCAAAATGCAGAGGAAATGCCCTCATCAAAGACACCTAAATTTTCTAACCTTTTTACCTTACCAAAATAAAGACAGGTTTGACTTCATTGCAGTGTAGAAGATAGTTCCCAGGAGAAATGCCAAAGGCTATGTGCTTTTTAGTTCAGCAGAGAAAGCCATCATGATGGGAGAGTGAGGCCAGACAGCCTCAAAGTGGAATTTAGACACCAATTTTTAACAGAGTGAGAAAATGCAATGGAGAGATCAAGACTGGATGCCTTTCTCCAAGGACACTTTGACCAAACACAGGTTATTGGACTCATGAAGGACCGTTACATGAAATGTAGAGGAATGTAATAAAATGCATAAACGAGACAAAGTAATGATTACTTTCAGCCTCAAATCTCACAGGGCTGTGAATTAGGCTGGCTTTGAAAATGGAAGGATAAAATGGGGAGGAGTGTCATGTTCAAGAGGTATTTGGAACAAATAGTATTCAGAAGAAATGACAGACTATCATTTTGACAGACAAATTATCATCTGCACATCCTGCCCAAAGTCAACTGCAGTTCCTAATGATCTGGCAGTCTTTCAGAGAAGCGTTGGCTCTAAAACCTCACACAGGTCTGCTGCAGTCTTACACTTCTGCTGGTGGAAAGGAGAGCAAAGGCCATGTTGCACTCACCGTCTCGTTCTTCTTGCTGAAGACTGGCATAGCCACTGTTGTCATGAGCAACAGACTTTGAGCCTGAGATGCAAAGAGCTGCCAGAGAACAACAAGCCATGTGTTAGCGGATGCAGTATCGCAGATAACCCAAGCAAAAGGCACTGGAAATCCCAGGAAACCCAGATGTTGGGTACAATCAGACACCTCCTTGCCTCCCACACCCCTCTGAAAACAGATGGCAGCATTTTTCAATGCTTTGTATCCAAGAGGATCGTAGGATGGATGCTTGCTCATGTGGGGTGATGAGAATGGGCTGAAAGCCAGTGAAATGTGTTGAAGCAGGAGAATGAAGAAACCTGTAGAAATGGTGACACAACTTAAAACTGACACATAATGGTGTATAGACATAGGTACTTATGCAACAAGTGTAAAAACCACCAACACATCAAGCACAGAATGTAGAAAAACAACACAAATATGAGCAAAACACAAATATAATCTATACTGCAAACACATGAATAGCATGAATGAGAAACAGCATAGGCAAATGTTTAAAAGGCACAAATACACACACAGCTTGCTTGTATAAATTTGTCACTCAGGCATCTAAGCATAGGAAAGACAGAGGACAACATAGTGAGCTGTCTGTACAGTTGATGTGCACACGTAATGGGGAAGCAGAGTGTCCCATTACTACAGAAGATAGATGCTCTAAAAACATACAAGAAAGGAGGTAAAACAGGCAAGATACATGCACAAGAGTCTCCCAAACATACCTAGCAGTGAAAAGGACCTATTCTCTTGATGCCAGTAGCATCTCCCTTCCATTTCTGCTTCGGTCAAGTTAGTAGCAAGGCAAGAACTGACTTCCTGTCTCTATTAGTGTGCATGCTGGGAGCCATACAGCAGCCAGCCAATAACCTCTGCAGTTGCTTGAGGGAGATTTGAGTCCAGTGTCTTGAGTTATTGGTCTGGATGCTTCTTTGTAAAGAATTCCCCTGCACAGTAACACTTGTGCTAATATACAACAAACTACTGTCCCCAGCACTTATCAAACACATGGAAGAGATCCAGTGAACTAAGCTACCATACGACACAGACACCCCTATCTACTCTGGACCCACAGCACAGCTCTCCAGTACATCCAGCATTGCCTCCCCTCTTGTTTGTGTCAGAGGGCTCCTCAGAGAAGCAGACTCCCACCCCCAGATGTAGAGGCCAGCTGTGGCTGTGAGTGCTCACACTGACACACCATTCAGCACACGGCAACAGCACGGCACGCTCACAAAACACAGGGCAGCAATTACCTCTTCAGACTGTGGCAGCTAGTGGGAGACATGGATGAACAGGTGAATGAATACACAAATGGAGGAATGAGACAAAGATGAAAGAGTTTGGAGCAGAGGAAAAGAACTGCAAACCAAAGCAAGAGGCAAGGAAAGAGACACAGCAACTAAAGTGCAACAAACATATCCCAGAAGCTGTGGGTTCTCCCCAGTTCCTTTCAGGGCTGTGGCAGACATCCTAAAGATGCTGCTGATCACAGCTAGTAAGTGCAGTTCCACCGTGGAATTCTGTCCAGGAAATAGTACCTGAAAACATTCTCTAGAGAATTTTTTCCTCTGGTCAGTTCTAGTTGTCACAATTATGCATAAATCTCTCTGTGTGAGTACGCCAGTGTATGAAAAAAACCAAAACCAACACATCTCTCTAGAAGCGTGGAAAGCACAGAAAGAAGCGTAACTTTCCCTTTCTGTACTGAAAATCAAAGTGGAGATGAAGACTGAGAAACATCTTCTATTTGAGGTAGTGCAGGGAAAAATAACTTCAGTGGTAATCAATTTTGTTTTTCCCTTCTTTCCTTTGGAAGGTGCATGGCCAACGTAACATCATGATGGCACCTGCTTTGTGGTCCCAGTTTCTGAAGTCCTCCTCTGACACGAGGAAGGGGTGTTGGAAGCCCCCACTTCCTGGTTCTTTATTTCCCTCCCAGGAAGTGAGATGTGCCCATTACCCACAGGCTGAGCACAGGCCAGTACAGTGGGCGACCTTACATCTTACTAACCCAAAGAATGGGAGCGTGAACCTGCCTCCCAAACTGAGATCTGTGTCTTTGTGTGACTAACAGTATGTGCTTAGGTACTGGGCTAGAGGAAGTAAATCTCTGTGACCCATATCTTGAGCTGTAAATAGTCTTTACTGTGAATAATCCTTTAGAAGGTAGCCGTCTTTCACAGGAGAACTTCTTAAGTCATGCTGTGTCTGTGTGATTAGTCCTGGGCTCCTGGGTCACTGCAGATACATACCTGAGTCCATATATACGTCTCAGCTCCAGGAGCAAGCAGAAAAGAAATAGTGCCTGACTCAGCCAGAGACCTGTAACTTCTATTTGCCAGCCAGCTCCTGGTTTTACATAAATTTCAAGACTTCATTTAGGCTCTGATACTACTACTACTCTGATACATAAGATATTTAGATGGGAACTGGGACAAGTTACATGCCTAGCATACTCACTGAAGGTTTAACACCTTTGCCAGATTGGCTCATAGGCCCTACTGTTTGCTGACTAAAGACTTGAGGTGTCATTCCTTACCGCACTGTCCATGTAGGCTTCAGTCCATATAATGTCGTGGTCATGGTTGATGACCATAGGACGGCTGAGAACATGCAGGTACTCCATCACATTCTCCTGGACGTCCGCCAGCGTGGAGATCTGGGTATAGTAGCCTTCATGGAGAAAGAGAGGCATGAGTCAGTCTTCTGACATGTCCCTCATGTTTACAAATGAACGTTCATGTGAAGTCAGAAAAGGGAATGTCAAAAACTACATCTACCCAGACAGTTCTTTACAAAAAGCGCCTTGACATGCCTTGTAGCCATGCTTTTTATGTATAGAAGTTTCCATGGAAATCTAGAGTTTCAAAGCACTGGCTCTGTTCTTCTCAAAGCACTGGACTGGTACTCAAGACCAGAGTCTTGATATAACACAACAAGCAGATGTAAAAGACTGTTTCAGGTCTTAGGCAAAAACATTCACGAATCAGTCTGCCTGTGTTCCTGAATGGCAAACATATGCAAAGAAGGTATTCCACCAAACTACTCACTTCCCCTGTCCCATTTTATGTAAAGCCTAAACTCTCAGCTTCTCTTGCACAGTGCTCTACTCTTTGCTCTGCCTAGCTTTGCATCCAAGGATGGGGACTATGTCTATCCACCCATTGGAAGCAGAACCAAAAAGTGTAAGTTACTTATTTCCAGAGCTTTCTCCTATAGCAGTCTAATATACAACAAAGAATATAAGGAAATAATGTCTTCCAGTTATCAAAAGATTGTCAAATGCTAGCTGCTTAATTGGTTAGAAATGCTAAACATGGATCTCATTGGTTACACTTGGTGTAGCACAGAGTATGTCAAGTATATGGAAAATTGTTATCACTAGGAAATCAATGCCATGTGAAATGGTTCATGAGTTGATAAGCTTTGTGATGTGGAAAATTTTGTGTGCTTGAAAACGAGGATTAAAGAGCAGTATAATATGTTGAAATGGAAGAGCCAAGATCACTGAGCCTTCCTTGGAGATCGAGTTTGCTAAGTGAGAATTGAAGTGCGAACAGTGTATTTTTGTTCTCAAGGATAATCCATTCTCACATTTTATAGTGAAAAAACAGTACTGTGAATTTCTTGTCACTAATCTTACGGTTGAATATGCAATCTGAAATCCTTTTTTTTTTCATCTAATAAAAATATTACTTAAAAATGTTACTTGTGTTCATAGTGCTAACAGGTAAACATTTGAACCTTGGACATCCTCAGCATGTGTACACTCTACAGACCAGCAAATCTTGTATGTCAGTTATTTTCAATAGCAAATATACCCATGTCTTTCACAGAGTCCATTGAAGACACCGTTCAGACAGAAAGAGATCCAATATCCCTAAGTGGTCAGGCCCCAAGCTCAGTCTCTTTTTCCTTTATCTGTTGAAAAAGTGTACAGACGTAGCAAGCACTGCAGGGTGCTGGCCATTGCCAGATGTACTGGGGCCAAGTCAAGCTCAAACAGACAAGACTTTTTTTTTCCTTTCTTTTCCCATGTCTGATTGGTCTAACTGGACTTTTAAACTGGCCTCAAATGGATAGGGATGACTCATCTACTTTGAATGAACTTTCCCATTCATGCCATTTCATGCTGGCTACAGAGAATATTGGTTTTGGGGCCGAATTAGCAAGCTGTCCTGGTACCTCAGTGAAATCACTGGCACACAAAGAATTTGGCTGGCATACAGGGGTTAACCTGCAGGCATTGTGAAAAATGCTGTAAAATCCTTAAAAAATATGCTTGTTTTACATCTGAGTCAAAAGATGTCAGGCTTACTGACAGAGGTTTAGACAGCTTGTCAAAAGCCAGCAGCTGGAACACAATAAGCACAGAGACTTAGGTGGACAACAGCTGGCATGAATTTTGGTCACAGTGTCCCTTGGCACCGAGACAAGAAAACATGGTGGCTCAGCACCGAGGACTTGCATTAGCTGGACATGGGCATATTCCATGCAGACTAGCAGGGCCTGCTCTTTCCTTAGGTCATCTTCCACCCAACAGTTCCTGGGCCCCTGAGCTGGTGTGGGGAACTAGTGGGGGAGTCCAGAGACCTACAGTCACGGTCCACATGTGAGGTGAGTGGTCGGAGTTGGGTAGCCATTACCACACAGCACCTTTGTTGTTGCAGGCGATCCATTTCACATTGGGGGCAAAAGTGACCTCCCGTCCAATGAGGTAAGTGAAAACCCGGACCTGGGAAAGAGAAAGAAAAGGTAGCCTAAAAGAAGCTGGCACACACTACCAAAGCCAGGAGGTCAAGGTTTGACACCCTGCCATGCAGCAGTGAGCGCTTGATTGTGCTGCAGGACAAGAGTTCTGCCTTCATGCAGAAACAGGAGCCTCTCGCTCCATTTGTTTCACATTTTCCGGGCTGGAACTTCATTTCCAATTACAATAAGCTCAGAAAGCCAAGTATCACCCAGGATCATCTGCATAACAAGGCAGAACTGCAAATTCTGTTTGATTTTAAGATAGCAGCTCTGCTAGGCACTCGGCAACAACATGCAGAGAGGTTTATAGCTCACAGGAATCCTTTACCCTGGGGAACAGCCGGTCATGTGAGCATTTAAAGAAAGCTTCACCATTTCTTGTGTTTGACTAACAACAAAGGAGTGAATCCTGAAATAAACAGCTTTAACAGCTCTGGTAGGCTGCTTCTCTCCCTTTGTGCATTGCTGTTAGCTGGGATGAGGTAAACAAATAAATCTGGAGGGTTTAGGATGAGCTTGGTCTATTTCACTTTCAAAGCAAGCAGGGTTGGGAGGTACTGAGAGAGGTTGTCTGGGCCATTCCACTGCCCACCATATGGACTGGTAACAAACAAGGCTTTCCCAGACAGGGCCAATTATAAACAGTCCAGCCTGGCTGCTTGGTGTTAGCAGCGGGATGCACGCAGGTGTTTGGATGCTCAGCTCTGCCCACTCTGCCCAACACCTTGGATCATCTTCTTCCCACCGTGGTTGGATAGCACCTTTCTTTGCCCTATCTGTCTTCTCCCAGACAAACCTTTCGATCTGGCCAGTTGTACTTTTCAAACACAGCTTCATAATCCTCCACTGCTCCGTCTGTGATCAACATGATGGCTTGGTTACACAAGCCTCCTTGGCCAGCGTCTCTGAACTGCAAGCAGAGTGAAGAGGATTAGTTATTGCAGCACTGACCCTTCCCATGTTGCTGCAGTGTCTTTATTCACCAAGGGCCAGATTCTGTCTTTCTCTCGCAAATCTCACCCTGTGGGCAGAAATCTCTCCTTGCAAAAGGACGTTGTTTTGATATTGCATATGTGTATATATATATTAATTTCTACAGCACTTACTACTTAATGTGGTTGCTGGAAGCTTTACAGAAGTAAAATAAGAAGAAAAGCACTGCAGAGGAAGGTGCAATTCACTGCTGCTTTACAGCTTGTGCAGTCACATTCATTTACACTAAATGGCTGTAGACTGACCATAAACACTGCCATTCTGATTTGACAGCAATAACTGTCACTTTTTATGGCAGAAAATGTGAGAGGATGGAGAAATCAGACACATTATTTCAAGGCAAATCCATCAATCTACCAAAAAGTGCAATGAGAAACAGGAACACGTGGAAAAACAAGGCTGCTGCCATCAGCACTGAAGTAGAGCACAAATGCATCAGATAGAGAGACCATGTGCTGTAATGAGGGAGGGCCAGTAGCTGTGCTTAAGTGATACTCAAGGCATATACAGGTAGCTAGGACTTTGGTACAAATGTCAGTGCTCTGTTTCTGTGCTCCCACCAAGGAAAGGTCTAATCAGCATAGAAGGCTGCAGAAGCTGGTATGTAGAGTGAAAAGTACAGAAAGAGAAAAATATGACAGCTCTGCACAGAAAATTAATGAGGCAGTGGCATGAGATGGAAAGAGTATGGGAGGCTATTTGAAGGGTGGCTGAGGTTATATCAAACAGCAGTAATTTTAAGCTGGAGAGAATAGACATAAATTAGGAATAAAGACTTGAAATGGCAAGACTAATTGCATAAAATAAAAGTAAACACTGGAGTGCAGGGTGTGAACTGGGACTCGTGAGGTGTTTCAGGTTTCAATTCACAAGTCTCTTCTGGCTTGGCAAGGCTGTTATAACAAAAGGCAAGCATCTTTACCAGTATGAATGGCACTACTACTGCAGATTGGCATCATGACCATCAGTACCCAGAAACCTAGTCCAAGTCAAGATTTCTCCAGTCAGTTCACCACCCCACCATTACCTCTATGGTTATTCATCTGTATAAAATACCAGAGTTGGTGTTAATATCACCATAATGTCTCCTTACATTTATGTTAGAGGTCCTGTCTTCTACAACACCATTCTTAATATCACTGAAATAAATGTTACTCTACTTCACTGACCATGAATTCAACATCTACTGAGTGACCACTGTTAGAACAACATGTATGGTCCCATCCCCCTCTGTTGCTTAATAATCATGTTATATCACTGACCAGAACCTGGACAGATGATTACAAAAGAGAACCACAGAATCCTTAGGGTTAGTAAAGACCTCTAAGATCATCCTGTCCAACCATCAGCTCATCCCCACCATGCCCACTGCCCACATCCCTCAGTGCCACATCCACACAGTTACTGAACGCGAAGGATGGTGACACCATAACCTCCCTGTGCAGCCTGTGCCACTGCAGCACCTCCTTCTGAGAAGAAATGTTTCCTAACATCCAATCTGAATCTCCCCAGGTGCCACATGAGACCGTTCCTTCTCATTCTAAACAGTGAGGTAATGTGGTCATATGCATATCTTTCTCTGTGGAGTCCCCAAGCACTGATGTTTCCAATGGTCCAGGAAGTTTCTACACCTTGTACCATGGAAAAGCCCTGAGTGCCAGCTGCAGGATAGCTGGAGGCCCCAGGAGTGTCACAGCAGGAGTTTCTCCTGCTTGGCAAGGGGACCCAAGGCAGAGCCTGGTAGTGCTGAACAGCAGCAAGAACAGGATGCCTTTCGGTACAAAGGAGGAAAAGGGAAAAGCAGCTGATAGCCACGTGGGATTGTGCTATAAAACCACCAGATGAGGAAGATGAGAAGGAATCTCAGGTGAGCTATTCCTAGGACAGATATCAACGGTTTCCAGAGAGAATGGCAAATGTAAGTTTTCATCACTGAGGTGCAGGGTTATGGTGGTGCAGGAGACATCAGAATAAGATCCGTATCACAGATACGCAAGCCTTGTAATTACAAAAGCAGCTTATTCAGACCGTTGCAATCTGCAAAGTATTTTGTTTGGGCAATTATTACATTAATGTTTTATTAAGGTTGTCAGCAAACTACTTCAGACATCTCCTCTCTAGCTTCTTTAGACTTCATAATACTGAGATACTAAGAAATTAGATGCTGTATCAGAACCAGCAATCTCCTAATTACTGGAGTAGATGATATTTTCAACAGGGAAAATGAGATCATCACTGTCACAGAAATAGAGATTAAAAAGACAGATTTAGAAAACAAACGAGCAAGAGGTAATCCCTGATGTTTGGATCCTTTTGTGGCTGGCTGCAGCTGTAGCAAATGATCTAGAAACACTCACACAAAGTTCTGAACGTAATTCCCTGCTCTGACTGAAGACTTAAGGGTGTGAAATAAGGTGAGATGGGGAGCAAGATGCCCAGAGACAGATGTCTGAAGGGGTGTGGGCTAGAGATGAGGTCTGTGAATGAGGGTTGGGGCCATGTATTCTCCTGTATAAGTTTGGTCATGTTGCCAGGAGGAACAGGCATGATCTAATTCATTCAGGGTCATGATGTCTTACGCTCACTTATTTGTTCATTGCTATTTACTTTGCAGTTTCAGCCTGGTCAAAACAATGGTGAAGCAATGGGAACATGAGCAAAGCTTAGTGATATATGCACCCCCAGAATAATGGTACACCCATCTGGCCAAATGGCTGAGTGTCCCCCTCCACCTCTGTCTGCCCCACATTCACACAGACATGCCTTCAGAATTATGAGGCATTCAAACTTATTGACAAGTCCCCCCTAGGCAGAAGGTTAGCACTAAGGAAGGAAACAGAAAGTCATTGAAGGAGAAACAAGAGATGGCTTTAAGCAGAATTGCAGAGGCTGGCGAGCAGGAAATTCTGAACTTTGCACATCCTGAAAAATATACTGCAGAATCCAAGCCCAGAAAGATGTGAGTGGAATCAAGAAAAGATTTATAAACTTTCTGGTGAGAAGAAAGGGAGTACAGAGTACATTGGCAGATGGTAAAACAAAACAAACCAAACAAAAAAAAGCCCACAACAAAAACAGCAGAGAAATAATCAGACAAAGATGCTTTATAGCCTCCATGTTTTATCATCAAAAGAACAGTATTGTAGTGGCTGGGTACAGTCTGAAGTGGTAAGAAAGAAAAGAAAGAATTACAGGGAGGGTCACAAAGTGATTGGATTAAAGAAAAAGCAAACTGAAAGCATTCAAATAATCTGTGCTGAGCAGAAAGGGTAAGAACTGTAGAACGTGCTGCTGGACTGCTTGCCCTGTGGGCTGAGACCAGACTGGGACCTTACCGAGATCCCAAAGGGCAACAAGGAACTGCCAGAAAGTACATTTTACATAGGAAAGATGGGTAAGTTGTCCTTAAGCATCTACACCAGTGCTAGAAAAAATAGTGACAGTCCTACCATGAGTATGCAGAGGTAAAGTCCCAGCTAGGTGGGATGTAAGAGGCTGCAAACTCTTTCAATTTCTTACATCAGACAGGTTTACTCTCTCCATGACACTAGTTCTCAGATATTCATATTTCATCAAAGGCCAATTTGTTACCAGTTTCACTTTTTCTTTTTTCTTTTTCTTTTTTACCCATAGTCATTTGGGAATGAGCTAGTCATAATTAATCTCACAATTTCTGTCACTTCTGAGTGCAGCAGTGAGTCAGGGTGCCATTAAAACAGCTTGGTGTTAGGAGCAGAGTTTGTTCCGTGGTGGCCTCAGAGAGCAAAATCCAGGCTTCCTTTTCCTCCATGGGATCAGCTTTCAAAATGCCTACTTACATAGAGGGCCCTAAGAAAGGAGGACCCAAAAGAGCCCCAGATTTTGCACGGCCTTATCCTAAGAGGTTGACTGTAATGAATATATGAAGGTATGTATGATGCCCCTAGGATTTGGGGGAGTGTATTTGCATAGATATGTATGTACATACATATATATGGCATGACTATACAAATATAAAAATATATTTACAATTTATTTACACTGGGAAGAATAATCAGAGGCTCCAGTGCGGAAGAGGAGGCTGAACATTGGCCGGAGAGGAATACTGCGGAGGCAGATCAGCTGCCTATGAATTAACAATGTGACAGCATCTGAAGAAAGGTAACTGTTGTCTTTTGTTGCGTTAACAGAGGGCTGTGGAGTGTAAGACAAGGAAAATAATTATTATGCTCCGCTTAGCCCTTGATAGCTCTTGGCTGCAGCACTCGGCAGTGCTGGGAGCACTCTGCTCCAGGGGGGGCAGAGAGGCCAAACTGAGATGTACACAACTGATGGAAAAGAGCGAGGAGGTGTGCCCAGCATGTGGGAGGAGAGAAGGCAGCAGTGAGACAGACTCGAACTCGATAAGCCAGAAAGGAACTCAGAAGACTGCGCTTGACGCTTGAGAATTTGAAAGCGCTTTCTGAATGCCATGCTTAGCACCATCGGTTCCCCTGTGATGCATATTTCAGTGAAACTCCGTGGTGTGTGGCTAAATTGAAACAGAGAGTGTAAGTGGCTTATGGAGCGTGGCAGAGGCAGGGGAAGCTGTGGCTAACCGTGCTCCTGGAGCTGCTGTGCGGATTGCGTTTGAGATTAAAATATGCCCTGCTTCCCCCAGGGCATCACAGAGGGAAACAAGGGCGGTGAGACACTGTACTCTCCTTCACCCCCCTCTGCCACTCGTAGCTCACCCGAATACGTCTCTGCCAGGCTATTAATTCTAAAAGCAATTGGGCTGAGGAAAATTACCGGGGAAATTTTGCAGTCACTTTCATTATAGATATTATTACTGGTTGTCTATTGTAATCAGCAAAGCCCATTTCATCAGTGTGATGTAGCATCTTTCATTCTCTTGCGTATGCTGCTGTGAACAATAACAGGACAGACAATCTGTGAGGAACAGTTATGATTACATGCTGAGAATGTGGATTTTGTCTGATGGAGGTGGGGTGGCTGCTTCCACCCAGGCTGCACTCCAGCCCTGCCATTGCATGCCTTATCTGCATGACCATGGCAGCAGCACCACAGGTTTGTTTCAGGACAAGGTGATGCAGACCCCTTTCCTCCCCTGTGACTGACTGGGATCTAGTAAAGCCTTGAGAGATTTCAAAGTCCTTAAAGCACACATATGCTTGCAGGGACGTCCTTCTGCAGACTTGGGGATTGCCTGTCCAATGAGGGAGAAGGTGTGCAGTCTAATCTCTCGTGGGAGAGATCATATGCCTGGCAGAGCTGCCTGCTATGTCAGCTGGGACAAGGAGGTTGTCTTCAGGGCTGTGCTCCATTCTTCTCCACTGAACCCTGCAAAGCTGTGCTGGTTGAGAGGGCCTGCAGCTGAACTGCGTTAAGCATCTTCAATCTGTTGTCACTGTACATAACCAGTGACATGTTAGACTTTAAGAAACCAGTTTCATTCTGGGGGAACAACGGTTTAAGTATTCTTATTTATACTGCTCAAGCCTACATATGCTCTAGGTCTTTTGTTATGAAGATAAAATCTATTTTGCCATAAAATGTGAGGATACGTTCAGGTAAATCTAACAGACATCTAGTGCACGTAATTGTTCTAGGTTTGTATCATTACTGTTTCCATGGTCATCTAAGCAATTATCTTCTGCAAAAGATGTCAAATTACATCAGTGATGATGCTAAACTAGTCTTCTCAGGTAGCCGTTAGGTTCATCAAGCTTTAGTTACTGCTGCCAAGTCAGTTCAGTCACCACCACTGGTTGATTCAGCTCTGATCATACTTGCACCAGCATAAATTAGGAACATGGTCACTGCATAGTCAATGAGCTTAAACTTACAGTCTGCAAAATGAGTAAGAGTGGAGTATCTTTCCCAGGATGCCAACATTTCTGTTACAACCTTTAACATCAGCATCCTTATTTGGACCACTGGCATCATACTGCTACATATATTTTGCCAGCACCAAGGGCATGGAATTTTTTCCACCTAACTCACTACAGACAAAGTAGTGAGGAGGATGGGGTATCCAGCAGCCTTTTTTGGTTAATATTTCTTAAGGAATGGAATTCAGTCACACATTTACCTCCAAGCAGAAATCACAAATGTTCACATAAGGCAATGAATTATTTATGAATCTTATCACAGCCAAAATCCTCCTGGCCTGTGATGAGCCAGTGAAACACAGCAATGAGGAGGAGGAGGGGATGATTCAGTGGGGCCAAGTGAGGAGATGTCCCCCCATCTGCGGGGTCTACATACCCACGAGCACTGCTCCCCTGGGCACTCAACTGCCATCCTGGGCAGGTTAGCAGCATTACACACAAACCTACACCTGGTCACTCTTGTCACAAATTCAGAACCCATCAGAGTAGTTTGCACAACCCGTATCAACTCTCCCCATAGCATCATGGTAAATATGCTACATCAGATACAAAGGAGAGAGCAGGGATACACGTGCCCTGTGTGAGCATCAGCACAGAGCCTCTTACCTCCCTCAGGATTTTGAAGGACTCTGTCAAGGCCTTGTTCACCGTTCCCACTCCTTTTGCCTGCAGTTCGTCCACCAGCTGCTTGAAATGCTGTCAAGAACCCAGAAAAGTAGTGATGAGCTGCAGGTAGGCTCATCCTTGGAGGAGGGAAGAAAGGGAGACCTGGAGAGTCCATACTCGTGGACTCCCACCCTTTTTTCATCGCTGGCAGCGCAGTGTCACACCGCCATGGATGAAGGTGGAGAAGCGGCTGTGCTGTTAGCAGAACCATTGCATTACAGAGCACAGCCCTTGGACTGTGAAGTCCCAGTGGACCGTGAAACATCCCAAAAGGGGGAAAAAAAAAATAAAAATTAGAAATTAGACTTTCATCTATCCACTCCTTCAGGAAAAATGACAACAACACCAACAGACATTCCTGTGCATGTGAGAGCAACAGAATAAAGAAGAAGAAAACAAGCATTCAAGCTGGCTTTGATCTGGTTGAGACAAAACCCTCAGAGAGTGCTCTCCACAAAATGGACAAGGTCCAAAATAAATGAGGGTCCGCTGGGAAACGCTGCAAGGAGATGTCACCCTCTGAGGGCGTACTCTGCAGCCCAGAGCTAGGCTGGGAAAGAAATTTGGAGAGAAAGTTGATGAATGATGTGAAGTGGTTGCTGCCATTTAGCAACAAATTAACCCAATGTCATGGTACCTTTATGCAAAGTTGAACCAGAGCCAGTACACACCACTGAGCTGGTGCTTGCTTCTGAAATACAGACCTACATGCTTCTAGGAGATAACTGTTTCTTGCTCTTAGAGTTTCATGTTGAAGCATCTTAACTCCACGCACTTACCACTTATCGCTGCCTTGTCTAGATAGCATTAGTGGAAGCCTGGTACTTACCTCTCTGTTGTCTCTGTCTGCTTGGACCAGGATACCCTTAAAACAGGGTTCAATAAAATGAACATAATCATTGTACTGCAAAGATAAAATGAGAAGAAAGTTGGTGCAATGTCCTGGGTGAAGGCTGAAAAGCATTATTAATCGTTAACACATTTTATAAATGTTTCCCTTTCAAATTGTTTGCAGTAATCAAGGAAAAATACAATTTTGATAAAACCCATGTATGTTTAAATAATTTGTTAATTATAGGGTTTGCTGCATTACATTTGGGCATATCCACATATACAATAATTTTTTTCCCACTCAGACTCTAGAGATCTCCATGCTCTGCAAGCTTGTGCCCCTTCTTACAATTGTTTATAATATTTGCACATATTTTTTGACTTCTGTAGACTTCGAGCCCCAGTCATAAGATGAACCTTGTCAATGGTTTTATAGCCCAGCAGTCAATGTCTCTGATACTCAGCTAAATAATGATATATTAAGTTACCCCACATCCACTGAATTACAATTATTAGTGCAGTGTCTGCTTCCAGCCTGATATTTATGTGAGAAAGGAGATGCCATTATAAACCCTTTCCTTTAAGGTTCAGATGAGTACATTTGTAATGGACTAAGGTGGTAATTACTGATGGTTACCAATGCTCAGCTTATCAATGGGACCTTAGGCCAGGCTGTAATATATCTGAACCAGAAGGCTCTTAGTGTAGGTGTAACATCACCTGACCTTTCTGTGATTATTTTTTTTTTTAAGAGTAGATTATATTTACATCTTTTCAACAATTTCCTTCCTTTTATCTGCCAACACTATTCATCTCTCCCTCCGTTCATCCATATAAAGACAGAGCTGTCACCACTGGAGTTTCTAACCATGTTACACAATGGGAAAGCTGCCATGAAAAGTAGATGTTATATCTTGGTGATTGTGCCTTGGCAGACTCGTATAGAAAGCCTGGTGAAAGAGGCAGTGCTTGAATTAGCTTTGAGAATGAAAAGGTGAGCAGTCATTTGTCTCTAACCTGACTCAGAATCCCCCAGTCTCACTGTGAATCATGGAAAAAAATTCCTTTTGTGTTCATTGGTGCTGGTTCTCTCTGGATAATCAGACCATTCTTATCATGGCCAGGGTCTTGAAAAGGGAGAGAGTAGCACCAGTGCATCCCGACCAAAGACATACTTACTGCAATGATATTGACAAAGTCATTTTCCCCAAGGGTATCTAGAATGGTGACAATGGTGTGTTTGGCAATGGTCATCCGCAGGCCCTTCATGCTTCCACTGACATCCACAATGATGACAATGTCCTTGGGAGAGGTGGCTGCTTGGATGTACCTTGGTAAAAAGAGGAATACAAGAAACCATGAAAGAGTGGAGTGGAGGATTTCTGGGCATACGCATCTGGGTGATGTGAGCCACAGCATGACATGCACTGTGAGTATGGCTATCCCATAGGGTCCAGCTGTTCAACAGCAGGGCTCTTGCTACCCACCTGCCTCTCCCAGTGGCTCCAGCCTCTTCACACATGGACAAGAGTTGGGACAGCTGCAGACATATGTCCAGGTTTCAGCAAGAGTGACAACTGCTACTATACTACACTTATGCCATTTAGCTGTGCTGAACAAACTGAGCAAATGCCTGCCTTTCTGTGTAAACAGTCCCATTCCTCTAGCTGCAGGTTAAGAAGGAAGCACATGTGGTACTTTCTACGTGGCACAGGTCAGATCCCCTATGGAAAGTTGGCACTGTCTAGTGTCAAGCCTCTAGTTATGTACCCTTCTCCTTCATGAACAGCATGGCACAGTGACTGCTGCTCAGCAGCTCCTCAGGTGTCACTGTGAAAAAGAGGAAGAGGGGAGAACCAACTTTCTCCACAATGCTTACCAGCCACGATTCCTGCAGTCAAAGGAGATGACCCCATTCTCATCTGGTAGCCACTTTATTCCTGAGGGGAGCAGCAAAGGGAGCAATCAGCATGTACATAAACAGGCGTGGACTCCCTGCCAGTGTATCCAAAGCACTAGCAGAGTTCTGTGGTCTTCAGCAGTTCCCAGAAAACTATTAAAATTTTATTAATGAACATTGTCAGGTGTTGGCTGGTGTCTCCTTGTAGTCTGGTAAAATTTGAGGAGCAGTTGCACTTACTTTAAACATTCTGATGTAGTTCTCCACATTTTTTTTCTCATCAAGAGCATAAGGCAGCAGCTGCAGAGAGAGCAATGTGTCCTATGTTCCCTGCTGGAGGCTCTGCTCAGCCATCCCTCTGTTCCCTTCCATAACACTTGGCAGACAGGTCATAGAGCAAGGGCACACAGCCATCTCACAGAGAGGCCACCAGGTCACGTTGCAGCTGTGGAGGGTCTCCCAGCCTCCTCCAAGTGTGCGTGGGCCCTCCCTCTAGTGCTGTGACCTTACACAATGCTCAGAACTGGTGATCAGGTAAGTCAGGCTGAGCAACTGTTTTGGGCATGTGTGGCCTTGAGCATGAAAAAGGGCTGTGGCACTGTGACTGCAACTAAAAACAGCATGGAAGTGAAAAGATTACACCCAGTCCAGTAAGCTTCTTTGTAGGGCAGCCTGTCCAAGGCACAGTCCTACAAACAGGCTTCTCTGGGGCTTTAAGTGCAGCATACCTGGTGGCCAATCCGGGAAAGAAATAAGGCTTTATGCCCGCTATGGATGCTATTGCTTCAGCCTAAGGTAGCAGTGAGACTTTTGGTTCACCACACCTTGTCCTTCATGAGGACATGCTATCCCCATCCTGGGCTCTCACACAGCTCTGCTCCATCCTGCTCTGTGCTGAAAGACTTGGGCTGATGGCTGTGCTCTTACCTGGGTAGAGCCTGAAGAACCCTGTAGAACTGCCAAAGTACTGCCAGGTCAGCGTAGGATCCCTTTCAAAGTTATCCACAAAGACAGGGTTCAAGGCTTCTGACATGTAAACACCATTCAAGATGTCAGGATCTGCAGAGAAAAAGAATAGAAAATGAGCAAAAAAGGGATATATAGGAGGGGAGACTCTCATGCCTCACCCTCCTTCAGGATGCAGATTGGGATGGGAATGAAGATGACTCTGGAGGAATACAGCCTTCTCCAAAGGTGTTTCTTCCTGATCTGCCCAAAATCATGTCTCTTCATCACAGTGCCTCACAATGATGGATGTCCCCTCACCAGCAGCTCTTCAGTAGAAGCAGTGGAGGGAGTAAAATGCATAGTTTAAGCCAGCTATGGAGGGCAGGTCATCCCTGGTGGCTGGAGGTGTTCCCAGCTGGGCATTATCCCCATTTCTGTTACACGCAGTTGGAAGAGGGCTCTGAGAGACTAGAGATGATAAGCAAGTGAGCACAGACAGGCCTGAGCTGATGTAAGCAATTGCTTACCACTAAGTGGAACAGCCTTTCTGCAGTGTTTAAATTTAGTCCCCATGATGCAATTCCCCAAGACAGAGGAGCCCTAGGTTTTACATGCTGTTTTTTGTCTCTCCACTTTTTCCTCACATTTTTCTTCCTTGCTTTCCCTCTCCTTCAGAAAGCTTGAGCTGTCCTCCCTTGCCCTCAGTCTCATCAGAACCAATAAAAAGTTGCAGATTTGTGTGAAGTCGTAGGAAGCAGTGTACATGCAGTGTCTGTTTTGAGTCATTGCCTCAGGGGACCAAACAGAGCAGCAGCAATAGAAGGGAATTGCAGGAAAATGGTCACAACAGGATTAACAGTATTAATGTCAAACAGGATAGGAATTTGACCTACCACTTCCTGTTTAGTCATTTCAAAGTAGGGGCAAAATTTAACAGTGGCTCCCCAGTGAGAGGATCAAAGTAGCTCATGCAGGAAAGGAACCAAAGGAGCTTTGGAGAGCAAAAGCTTGCTGAGCCCACTGTCATACATGACAGAAAGAGCAAATGCTGCCAGGCCTGCTCCTGAGAGGAGCCCCAGGTGTGGAAATGGTCTTCACCATCTCCTTCTCCTTATCCTGCTTGTTCTCCAGTTGCAGCAAGAGCAGCTGGATGCTTTTTGTCCAGTTGTACAGACAAGTAATCAGATAGTTGGGTATAGCATCGCTGCTGTCTCCGACAGAAGCCATTTGGCCACCTTTTCGTGTGCCACTGCAGCCAGCTCCCTGCCTCATGCTCAGCTGCAGCCAGCCCTGCTGGTGGCTTGATTGTATGCAAGTTTTTGTGTCTGGGGGTCTCAGACCAGATGAAATTAATTTAAAATCTGGCGAGAAATGAAACTCCTTCTATTGTCCCTCTAAATAATGTACCAGTTGTAAGCTCAGTCAACAGTGCCAGCCCCATCTGGTCCTGAGGCTTGTAAAAGAGCTCCATCTATGAAAGAAATAATGGATTTTTTGTTTGTTTCCCAAATGCATTCAACAGGAAGAACCAACTGGGTGCCAGGCAAGGAGCCAGTTCAAAGCATCTTTGTGTGTTGACCAAACACAGCAGCAAACTTAGGACAGTCACAACTAGATTCTAGCCAGCAGCTTCTGCAGTGTGTGCACTGTCTTGAAGACGGACTATTCCCTGGTGCATAGGTGGAATGGCATCAGTGTGCAAGGGAGAAAGGACAGACTGGGCTGAAATGAGGCTATATGAGCCTCAGGGTCTTCCTGGTCTCCTGCAGCTACTAAAGTCTTATTGAGAAAAGCAAATAGCCCAGAACAGTCATGCTCCAGTAGTAGCTGTGAATTGTCAGCATCCCTCTTTGAGTGTGCTCACTGGGAATTAAGAGTGTCTCCATGAGTTGTTAGGCTCTCATAACCCAAAAATACTTGGGATCTATTTTCTCAGCTGAAATCAATGAGATCCTTGACACCTAAACATCTTGATAGATCAGACTCTTTGTGTAGAATAGCAATTTCCAATAAATCCACATCACATTTCATTTCATAGCATCTCTGGTTATAGAGATGAATCCTACAGACTACACTGCCTACCTAAAATGAAGGACAGTGTATCACTTAGAGGCCTTCCAAGAGCAGATTACACCTGAGTCTTGTCACAGTGATAGACTGCAGCATGGGCATAACTGTGTCTTCAGAAAATACCTTTCCAGACCTGGTTTGTTTGTTTGTTTTTCCTTTCCTCATCCTTTATTCTGGTATTATTACTCCCATTTAGATTTCACACCATCCTACTAGGACTGAGAAAGTAAAGGCCAGCCATCCATTACCTTTGTTGTAGACATTCGTAGGGAGCTGGATATCACTGTATGTTGTGTTTACCAGCAGGTTATTGAAATGCTCATTTGGCTCCAGAATGAATTCATCTCCAAGCTCCACATAATTGTCATTTTCATCCTTCTCATTAATCAGGAGGGAGTTGTAGTAATCAAACTGTTAATGAAGATAATGAAAAAGACTATGAAAGTACAGAGATCAGTACTACCTGAAAAAAATAATGTTCTTTCACCTATAAAAAAGAAGGGAAATCTGGAGAATGCGGGCTTCAGCTAGAATCAAGATGAGTACCAAATGACAGCCTCTACCAATGAAACGTGTCAAGCTGCCCAAATGATGGTTTCTGCCAGTTTCTTATTGGCAGGTTTCAAGCATAATCAAGCCAACTGCCAAAGAGCCTCCTAAGAGCAAAGGGATGCAGTGTTAGATTGCCATGGTCACTCAGCAGCATTTGAGCTGCTGTCCGGAAAGGTGGAGTGCCTCACTGGGTCTGGCTCTCAGGTTTGCATGCCTTTTCTGACCTTAGTCGCCCTGTCTCTACCACTGTCATGTACTGGAGTTAACTCCTGATGTACATTCAGATTGGATTATCCTCTCACTGTCACTCCAGGCAGCAGAAGCTCATCAAAAGCAAAGGACAAAGCAGAAGGTGCTCAAAGACAACACAAATCTCCCCTGTTAAGGCCCTCTGGGGATTTAGCAGCTGCCGACATGTTAGAATCTTCAGGATAGTCTTCCCTGTTGGATAACAGCCATTTTTAATGTGTTTTTTTTTCACTTTATCTGAGGCAAGAGGCCCTTTAAAGTCTTATTATGTTCAAGTACTATCAGTACTCAGAGGTGTGAACTGTGTGTGTGAATAAAGGGCCATGTGCCTTGATACTGCGAGTGCAGCTGATGCAAGAAATATGACTATAATGTGATTCTTAAACAAATGAGTAAGAGAGGCAAAACTGATATCTGGGTTGGTTTCATGAAGCGTTTTCAGTCCCTGCCTTTCCTAGCATTAACAGTAGCCTGCACTTCTGCTATGCACTCATTGCTTACAGTGTGGATAATGAACTTCAATAATCAGTTTGCACTCCAATTCCCTTCACCAGCAATAATCCCATTGCTTAGTTACAAACAGTTACTAAAGGAAAGCCAATTATCCAAATTGCATAGACAGAACCAAACTTTCATCCAACAGGAAGTATTGACAAGTATGTGTCTGCAAGCTGGAGAAAAGTCAATGGCAGCTGGTGAGAAACTCTGCTCGTTGGGATTAATAGTTTGCTACAGGTATTAATAACATTACGACCTTTGCAGCAGGACCCTCCCTGTTGCTCATACACCAATTTTTAGCTAATTTCCCAGGCAAGTAAACAGGGAAGCACCAGATAATTTGCACTAATGCGTCACATAATGACAATGCTGGTGTGCAATAAAGGTAAAACCTTAATTGTAACATCGAGCAACCCAATGTCTTCCCAAACCCTTCTCATCCTAAAGAGACTAATCCCCTAGGTGTTACTTAGGCTTGGGATCTGCCCAAAGAGTTGTGTTGATTTCTAGATGAGCTGAGTGTTCTGAAGACAAGGATACTCCTAACCTGGCTCCAAGATAGAGTGTCAGGTGTGCTGCATAAGGTGCCAGAGATGGGAGGTTTCTGCTAGATCAGCCTGTTGCCTGGTCCTTATGAAGATATGCACCATATTTTGTCACTGACGGGGACCAGCTTACCTCCAGTGAGGAGTTGTACTCGTGGTTCAGATCTGCATCCTCTGCTGCTTCCACCAACCTCTAATGCAAACAGATAAAGAAAGACGAGAGAGGCTGTGGGAAGTCCCCAGAAGCTTTTCCACCACCAACTCATATAATGAAAAGACATGTGACTGCCCCCTTCACTACAACAAAGACACAGGGCTGCAAACACTCCCTGTCCTCTGCTGTCATCCCATGCTGCAGCTTTATGACTTGGAAGTTATAGTCACATCTTTTATTGCTGAGTGCATTTACACCTGCTTACTCTGGAGTCCCTAACAGCCTCTCAAAGAGTCTCAGTCATTGGAGGACATGTACACACAAATAGAGACATATTCATTTAGACGAAAAACAGATATATTTCATTGTCCATGAACCCTTTCAAAAAGCCATGGGAAAGGCATTTTGGACCCAGACTGATGTCAGTAACTTGTCAAAAGAAAAGGAGTCTCAGACTGCCATTGTTGCTGAGAAAAAAGACTGTAACTTGGTTTCGTAAAGGACTCCGTGATGCTATGGCTGTTTATGAGATCTGACCATTTATGGTACCAATATAATCACTAGCATTCTCCAATATGATGCTTCAGGGCACTAATTCTCACTTCACATGCAGACTGGGAAGGAATCCAGATAAGAATGCACATGTTTTCAGAGTTGCACAATTAGTGACAGTTTCAGCAAAGATACTTCGTGCTCCTTCACAAAGGGTAAGGCAATCCAAATGCTGGAAAGGTCTGGCTGTGAATTTAACATTATGAGCCAAAGCCCTGGATCTAAATATGTCCACATTTCACTTCAAGATTCAAATGATGTGTTTCTGAACGGCTTTTCCACATTAGATGTCTTAAACAGTCAAGGCTCTGTGACTACAGAAATATGCTTTGTATAGTGTGTAAATACAAAGGAATATGATAGATACTTAGATGTGAGAGGGGCCATAATGATTACCTGCTCTCCTCATCTACAACAAAGCAACATCTGAAGCCCATTTGCCACCTACTCCACATTTCCCCTTGTACACTGAAAACCCGTGTTTTACTTGAAGCTCCTGCTCAGGGGCTGCAGGAATTTCCCCTGAGCTACAAACAGCTGAAACAAGCTACTATAGTCTTCAGTGGCCAGAGGGTATCATGCAAGGGTGAACTTTATTTTCAGTTATCAGAGGCATCATGCAAGGATGAACTTTATTTTCACTTATCAGAGGCTTTTCCCTTTCTTCTAACAGCTATAGAATTAAACACCTTTAAGGAGAAAAGTGTTAATTCCCTTATATTTATTCCCAGACTTTGTTTTTGTCTTATTTCTTACTCAGGGCTGACAGAGCAGCCAGCATTCCCCTGTCTGAACGCCCACGTCCTCCCACCAGTGTCTACTTAAAGCTCAGAGAAGCCAGCTGCTCTGCTCAGCAAGGAAGTCCTCACACAACCCCAGTGCCCACGTACCCCTGGTGCAGGCAGAGGGAGGCCAGCACTGGCTGCTTTGGAGCCACTGGGAGGGGACTTCCTATCCACAGCGCCCATGGTCATACCTCAACAGCTTCCACCTTCCTGCGGAGCATGCTTTCCATCTGCTCTGAGAACTTCTTTACAAGCTCCAGGCCATCCACCTCTTTGATCTTCAGGGTTGGCTCCACGTCTTTGTATTTCTGCCCAAGGGAAAGCAGAAAACCCTGCTGAGCAGGAGGTCCTTAAGGAGGGGTGAAACTATTACTGCTAGCTGGACACTGTCGCTGGTGACAAAGGATGTATTGAAAGAACCACCACAATTTACCTTCTTCTCCCATTTTTACGTTTCTTCCCTTTTTACTCTGTAATTTGTGCACATGCAGATCCCTGATCAGAACCTGAAGCACTAAGTAAAAGCAAACAATCCAATTATGAGCTTGTGGCTGCTTAAAAAGACAATATACCTAGGAATTATCAGCATAGCTCCCTCTAATGAAGACATTAAAAGCCTGGGAACACTTCTGAACTGGGTAATTGTCCAATCTTTATTTCTCCTTTTCAAAAAAAGTCCCATAGCTAACAAACAGATAAGCTGAAAGAAAAGGGAAAATCAAGCAAAAAACACAATTTGATTAATGATGAACAGTTTGGTGGAAGGGCACAAATTGAACTTCCCCCATCATCATATCTCTCTTTAGAACAAACACATGCCCTCCATTCTCATGCAATCATTAAGGTTGGAAAAGACCACTGAGAATTTCTGGTCCAACTGCTGACCCACCACCACCATGCCCACTGACCACGTCCCTCAGGGCCATAACCAGACGGTTCTTAAACACTTCAGGGGATGGTGACTCTGCCACTGCTCCATGGGCAGCCTGTTACAGTGACTCACCACTCTTTCTGAGAAGTAATGTTTCCTAATATCCAACCTGAACCTCCCCTGCCACAGTTTAGGACTATCCCTCTCATCCCCCCTCACCATAATTTCCTGTCAGGGAGCTATAGAGGATGATGAGATCTTCCCTGAGTCTCCTCTTCTTCAGATTGAACAATCCCAGTTCCCTCAGCTGCCCCCATAAGACCTGTGCTCCATATCATAGCTCCACTGCCCTTCTCTGGACACACTCCAGAGCCTAAACATCCTTCTTGCAGAGAGGGGCTCAAAACTGAACACAATACTTGAAGTGCAGCTTCACCAGTGCTGAATACAGAGGGATGATCACCTCCCTAGTTCTGCTGGCTGCACTATTTTTTATACAAGCCAGGTTGCCTGGTAGCACACTGGCTACCTGGGCACACTGCTGGCTCATGTTCAGCCAGCTGTTAACTAACACCCCCAGATCCTTTTCCTCCTCTTACAGATTTCCAATCACTCCAACCCAAACCTATAGCACTGCATGAGTTTGTTTGTGATCCAAGTGCAGGACTTGGCACTTGGTCTTGTTAAAGCTCATACAAGCTTCATGTTCTGTTGGCACCACAGCAGCAATCTCACTAGGGATGTGCTCTTTTTGCAAGTACAATATGAGGAAGTGAAAAGAACGAGAAGATGGCAAAAGCTTTAGTGGCACTTTTGAACTAGAGGCAAGTGGTGGGGAAAGGACTTTGCATGTCTTGGGGGTGAGTGGGCACAGCTCCTTTTGTTCAAGTAGCTCGCTGACCACTTGGGAAGGCAAACAAGCACAGGCAGAGTAAGAAATGCCCTGGAGGCTGAGGTGGTCAAACAGAAATAGCAGCAGCAACCAGTCTGCAGCAGGCATGGCGGGGAGGCTGCTAGTTCTGTCTGCAGTGATTAACAGCAAGGGTTTTACTGGATTAAAAATGCCTCACATTCCCTCTGCTGCAGCTGATAGCTGGGCCAGTGGTGGATGAGGAGGAGGAGGAGGAAGAGGTCAGGTCGAGCAGAGAGGTTGGCATAACCACACTGCTGAAAGAGGGAGGTTCAGCAGCCCCAGAGGGAGGGCTCTGGCTGATGACCAGCCTGCAGCACGCACCCAGCTGGTGCCTGCCCCATTTAGCTCCATGTCATGGTTTCAGCAGGAGGGAGGTGATCTCTGCTACGGTTTAATCAGGCCTTCCTCGGGGGGAGGAGACTAATCTCTCCTGGGAGAGCAGTGATGGGGGGAGAATGCACTAGCACAGCCATCGTACACTTCACAAAGTGACCTGCCAGCAGCTACCTTGGGTCAGTCCTTAGATTAAGAAAAGCAGGGTTCATTACCTCTCAATTATTTTTAGTGTGCTTTTAACACACTGAAAAGTGGAGGTTAACAACATAATATAATCACAAGCTAACTCAAGCAGCCTGCTAATATCATACACATCTCAGCCTTGGGAACTAGCCAGTGCTGGGAAGATGTGGCAAATTTTTTGCAAAATTTCAATTAGCTATTGTGAGGAATAAATGGGGTTTGAGCTCAGATCCCCCTTGAGCTTTTCTCCTAGAAACAATCCATAAAACCATTTTGTATCTGTATTCCTGCCACTAAAGGCTCCTGCTATTAAGGAATATTCACTGCAAGGCTTCCCAGAGGTAGGCAACAGGGTTGTACCTTTAATTTCAGTATTGTTACCAGATTCCATGGCACAAAGAACATGGTAAGTGCCATCACTGGTACTTGTTGCCAACCAAGTTCAACCAAGCTGCAACACAAGTTCAGGTTATCAAATCATTATATTTTCCAACATGGGAATCAGCTATAGGCTTGGGAGAATGAGCTGCAGTCAGCTGATGTTGAGAAGGCACCAAATAGGTAATTGAAATAACACATTCTTTCACATTCCTCTGGTGCTTCACTCCCTGAAATAGCAGGGACAATTCATTAAGATTCTCCTTCTGTGGGGGTGGCAAATTGAAAGCGGAAGATCTAGAATTCAGTACCTAAAGTTTTAACTGTGAACAGAGACATGTCACCAAATATATTTTCTTGTTCCCACCTTCTTAAAATTAAGCCCATTGAAGTATGTAGTGTTGCATTACTCACCGCTAGTGAAACTATATTAAGGGTGTGAAAGACATTGCTTTCATCTTCATCCAGAAACATGTCTTGATTGAACTTATTTTTCTGTTCTCTGCTTTGTAGTTACCTGCATTGCTTTATAGTAATCACACATCTGGAACAAAGTCTTGCTGTCCTTTCTAAGCTCTATCTACCAAGGAAGGCAACTGTCTCCTCAGCTTCAGAAGGAAGCGAGAGGAATTCCCAGAAATATCTATATCATGCTAATGTAGCACAGGAAAAAATAAATTCTGGGTCTGCTGAGATTGATTAGTGTTTGCCTCACTCAGAGGCAAGCTGAGCTCTGGGGAGAAGCCTAAAACCACACAGGGACCTCCCAGCATGGCTGCAGCTGGTGGCCCCAGGCCCTAGACAACAGCTGCAGCAAGGCTATTGCCAGCAGACATAACAAGCCAAAGGTTAAAGCTGTGGGAGATGCTACTGTCCTCCTACTCAGCCTCCCACATCATCACCTGACCCCAGCTATGTTGCTGTCATCTGTCCTAGACCCTAGCCAGTGTTTTGGTGTAGATCCATCAGCAAGCCAGGTTCACATACCAGACTGGTACATGAGCTTCTCTTGACCTCTACTGCATAATGTCCAAGTGAATATGAATGCTTCAGCCATCAAATCAAAACAACTCCTAAGCTTTTGTTTCTCTGAGGTTAAATTTGGTAGCATCCTGGCTGCCTGAGACCAAGAGCCACCTGGGACTTTCTCAAAGCTGCTTGGTCCAGGATGAGAGCCTGCCCTTCCAAAACCAAAGGATATCTACTGCCTCACCAGTTCTCCAGAAGCAATAAAGCCTGGTGGGAAATAGAAGATTTGGGTTTGCAATATAGTATTTAGTTTCTTCTGGAGGGAAACAAAAAAAATCCAAAGAAATCCAAGCAAACTAAGCCCAGAAGAAAATTTATGCTAAGTAAGGAGAAGGTGCAAAAACATGCAAAACATTCAGATAACGAAGGAATTACAGGTCTCAGAACAATAAACTAGCTATTTTAATATACTACCTATAAGTCACAGGGGAAACATGAAATCAAATTTGGAAGGTGCAGTTGTCTCCATATTTTCTCAAAGAGAAAATGCCCATTGACTTAAAAAAGCCCCGAGGACACAATTGTTGGCACTCTGCATTGCACTCCCCACCCTTGTACTTAGAGAATCTCTTGCACAAAGAGAAATACTTCATATGAACAAGAGGCAGTGGTCCCAGATGAGAGAGGTAACTGGGGAGCACGCACACTTTTATCTCTAGGGCACATTTGGCTCCTCTGGCCAGGCTGCCTTGCACTCTTTGCACTGGGGCAGCAATCTCCATGAAGCCACTTGGAGTCTGAAGCCACTTAGGTACTGATGCATGAGGCACGAACATTTTGCCTGTTAGCAAGAAGTTAGTCTGCAGCACTGTGTTAGGGACTAAGGGAAGACCTACAGAAGTGTCCCTGCTTTGGGAAGTGTGAGAAAGTGTCCAACTCTGTGCTTGATTAGGTTGTTAGAAGGACTGAAGATGCCTTGACCACCCTCAACATGAATTCTAGAATGGATTTGGCTACATTGGGCCTCTTCTTCATCCGTTCTTTTCTCTCACAACGAACTATACTAAAAGCCAACAGAGCTGTGAATTTTTATTTGAGATGGTTGCTGTGACTCCTAGTCTACTAGCATCTACAGGTCTCATACAACCCCTACACCAAAGAGATCAAGATCCTGAGTGACAAAGTAAACAGTGTGAACAGAGGGAGGTGAAATGATCCTCTGCAACACCTTCATGAAACCAACAAAGCACAGCTATTCTGGAACCCACTTCAGGATCATGGCTGCTATCCTTGACCTCCACCATTGATTTGTAATGACATTGGCATTTCCAAGCTATAACCTGTCCTCTGAAGTCCCACTGACTTTTGAACCTTAAGGAGTGTAAACCCCCTAATCTGCTAGCACTCTGCTAGGGCTGGGGCAGGTTGACAGTGTCGGAGCAGCATGGAGAAGACAGTGACAGCAACAGTTCTTGACACTATAAAGTGGCACCCTTAACATATTAAAAAAAAATAAATCTACAGTCTGCAGACTTCTTATTGGACATCAAATACCTACACAGCACCAGACACAGATAACTGACTATTTGATAGCCTCATTTTGGGTGTGCACTGTCCACTGGTGACTGGGTGTCCACTCAAACTGCTGTAGCTTTGCTGTCACTTTGACTCTAGCTCTACTGCTTGAGGACGTCATGCAATTGAATCCTCAAAATTGCTAAAATGCAAACTTTTGCCTGTATCTGCTGAAAATTATTTATTGTACAGTGACACATCCCTTCTAAGAAGGACTGATAATCATCATGTATCTTTGACAAATACTAAAGGCCTTTCTCAGGAAAGCCTAGCAAAGACTTTCCCTTTCTCCAGATGTGGGGCTCATTAGCACCTAGATTTTATCTATCTATCTATCTATCTATCTATCTATCTATCTATCTATCTATTTATTTATTTTTGTGCTGGGATGTGGGTGTTACTAAAGGACAAAAACCAGTCACCCTAAGGCACTAATAGGCAGTGCGTGGCTTGTGTTGAAGAGAAGAACCAGAGAAAGAAATGAAAAGAAACCGGCTGGCCACACGAGATTGAGCAGGGAACATATCCCCTCGGATGTGCTCAGCAGCCATCAGGCCCCCTGAGTAGTAATTAGGAGGGGATGGTTAGTACAGCCCTGCTGCAGCACTGTGCAGAGATCAAAGATCAGAACAGGAGCAGCCATTCACCTCTGACTTTAGTGATCAAACACTACAGGGCAAATTCTATATGAGCGTAAATGGGAAAAATTATTTTAAGTCCCTAGAGCTGCATCCTTTAATGTTGGCAGAGAGCTTAGTGGAGAGGTCCTTATTCTTCAGGAAGATCATAGCTTCCAGGACACCTGCTTCAGAGACCCTGTCCAAACGATGATTTTAAAGGCAATTCAAATGCAAGGAAAGTGCTTTGAAGAGTTACTGGAGGAATACAAATGAGGAGGCAGAAATAAACAAAAGCACCAGCTGGAGAGCTGCAGGAGGGCATTGTGGGGTGATGACAAACGGATGAGCGATGTGCACACGAGGCGGGGACTGATGTGCACTTAAAGAGGACTGAAGGGTTAGCATAAAAGAGAGTGAAATAATGAGAGGGTGAACTTGAGGAGTACTGCTAAAGCGCATTTATTTTTTTTTCAACTGGACATTTTTGTGGCATTTGGCCATGGCTAATGAAAGTAGGGAAGATGTGGATCACCCTCTGCAGTTTGGCATAGCCATGAGAGATTACTATTCTCATGGATATGAACTCACATGGTTTTGAAAGTTGGCTGTGTACTCGCCTTATTCCACCCCAGGTTTTCAGTGGAGGGGGAGGGTGCAAGGCTATGTGGGGAGTGGGTGCAAGGCCAGTGGGATCCTCACAGTTTTAACCTACCTTTTGCAATAGGAGAGAGCCTGAATACTTGGTCACAATTGAGTACAGCTCACCACCAAAGACATCTGCCCAAGACTTAACCCTAAAAAAAAAAAAAAAAGGGAAAATCAGTACTAATAATCCAGAGGTAGTAAATTACTTACTTCTTTTTACAATGAAAACTCCATTTTTCTAAGTATGAAGCTCCTCATATTTCTCAAACTTGTAGAGTGGCAATAGTAATGCTTTCTTGCCAAGCAGTTAGCAAGACAAGCAGTAAGGAAGGTGAAAAACGCTGATAAGCAGGACATTTGTCAGCAAGGAGTATCAGTGAATGCTGGCCCTGGTCACTGCCTGTTGATTCCAAGTGGAATTTGTCTCAACTCCCTTTAGAGGTGTGAAAGTCGTTTGTTTGGTCTTAGACATCATCTGGTTTCTTCTACTGTTAGCAAAGCAAAACAAATAGTTCTCTGGAGATACTTGTCTCCACTGATTACAGACAGAGCCTAGAGTGAAGGGCTCACATCAAGGCTGCTGAGCAGATGTAAGTATCAGAGTTGAAAGAAATTGTCAGGACTCACCACTGGATTCAGTCCCCAGAGCTGTGTAGGGTACAGACTAATGAGCCAGATGAATGTACTGCTCTTAGAGGAGGTACTACAGCTTCATAATGCCAGAGAAGATTATGCACTTCCTCCTTGTAAAACACTACTCACATTTGTGCCATCCTGTAAATAACTGATGATAGCAATTCCACATGGAGAACATAAGGATGTTGAAGAGCAGTCTGAACACTGAGCCATCCAAATGAAAATAGATGGCTCTCATAATTGACAGAGCACTTCATCAGAAATCTGTTACATGATTCACATTAGGCAGTTCCACCTACATGCAGCTCCTTCAGCAAGGATTCACTTAGGAGAGATTTATTTAATGAAATAAATGGGCCTTCACTTACTAGCATGCACTACTTATTTATGGGCTGCAGCCTTACCTGGGGCTCTCAGTAGGTACCTCCCAGCCCTCAGCAGGCTTTAATCCCAAGTCCTGATTGCTCAGCACATTGCACCACTGTTAAGGCAGGGTAATACGCTGACAAAAAGATGAACACAGGAGCAAAGGCAGCGCAGCAATGGTGGAATAACCACAACAACTAACTTTAGCCTAGGAAGCCTGTCTGTTAGGCTCTGCTATTGTAAATGCAGGCAGACATGAGGGATGATTTGAAGCCACTGTAAAACTTCTGCCCTGAACAGTACCCCTCCTCAGTGCCTATGAAGGAGGCACAATGCGAGCAAGAGCCCTTCGCAACTACTCCTCGATTGTGAACAAGGCACTCATTTCCATCTGCTGTAAGCCAGCACCAGCTGAAATCAGTAAGTACAGCTACATTGTTTGGACACTGTGGCCTAGGTCTTATTTTGACAGGCAGATTTTATCTCTTCATTTCATTCTTAGAGCAAAAAGACCACAGGTACCTGGTAGGAGGCCAGGATTTACTGCTGCAGTTCAGTCATTCTAGCAATTTCTAGAGAAAGGAAAGAGAAGAAGACACAAAGAGAGATGAGTCCCTCCTGGATTGCTTTCCTGACTGTTGCAGTGATTAGCTTATTGCCTGAATATCTATGAACCTGTATTTAACTTGACACAGCAGCTAGTTTCATAGTTCTTTTTTTTGGTGTGAGATGTTCTGTGCTGACATTAACTAATACTCTCTAGATCTCACCTTCCACTGAAGAAAGAAAGAGCTTAAGCATGAAGTTTGGAATAGTGATTTTTACCCTATTTTTCTAAATAAAATAAATCAGAGGCATGTCATCCTACACTTTCTGTTTTGTGCTGTGTCTGTGGCCATGCATGTGACCTTCTTCCTATCTCTTCTTGTAATTTTTCTATTCCACAGGGTACAAGAGTCGGAGATATGAAGTTCAGACCAGTGGGTGTAGTTGGACAGCTTCAGCAGAACGATGCTGCTATTGAGACGATGGGTCTGCAATATGAGCTTAGCAATTACTGGTTGGTAGAGAAGCCAACCACAGGGCTTCGTGGAAAACCCAGCCTCAATGCTCAGGGAGCTGCTGGGTTGTAAAATCCTGAAGCCACGTGATTATGTGGGATTCTCAGCTTTCATAGAAACGGGAAAAAGGAAGTTCATTTTTTAGCCTTTGAGGCCATGGTAAAAGAAGCCTAAACACATGAATGTTGAAACATCCAGTAACAGCATAACTTAGGGGAAAGAATGCATTGGGATGTATGCATTTTCACAGTTCCTAAGCCTGTCCCTGAGGTGCTGAGTGTTGGCCTCAGGCTGCACACTATGGCCAAGTCTGAGCTGCCCTTCCTGTTGGGGGCTCATGTTCTGCTGATCCGCATGGCAAAACCCACTATGTGAGGGACAGGCAACAGTAAGAGGAGGAGCAAAGGGAGAAGGATGAGCAAGGCGGGGAGGGCCAGCACCTGGAGTGTGGGAGCAGTGGTGGGAAACCCAGAGGAAAGAAAGAAAAGAGAGGAAAAAGAGGAAAAAGCGGAAAGAGAGGCTCTATGTGACAGGGCTGATGAGTGGGGAATTAAAATACATGGTGCTGTTTCATGGGGGATGAAGAAAATGCATAGAGGTGGTTACGGCAGGAGCCTGTTCCAGGTTGAATTTCACCTTTCCCCACAGAAGTTCCTAACATTTCTGGCACCCCAACAAAGAGAGGCTGAGAAGCCAGCCCAAACACTCAGTGCCCTTGCAGCTCAAGAAATCCTGTGCTATGGCCAGCTTATAAATCAAGTGGAGGCCAGGAGAAAAGGGCAGGTGGTTTCTGTGCTGGATCTGTATCCCAGAAGCTAGCAATGTGCTGAGCAGATTTTTGCAGTGCTGGAATTAAAGCCAGCAAAGAGGTAAGTCGGTGATGAGCCGAGGGCAGTGCTGACTCTGGGGAGGCATGACTCTGGGGGCAGAAGAGGGTAACTAAGTTTTGTGTCACTTCCAGTGATCAAACCCAGCTGGTGCTTAAAAGCTTTTGGTTTCGTGTCCCCAAAATGTCCTCATGTAATCTGTGGAGCAGCTCCATTTTCTACTGATTTACTTTCTTTTCTCCTCTGGCCAATGTCTTCCTCTCCTGAAATTATATTTGAAAAGGGCAACTTTTGTGTTGCAGTCAAATTCATGAGTGGATTTGAAACACAAGGGATTAATTCAGCTGTTGGTCTGGTTTTGGCACCAGAGGAGAAAAGCTCTTTTTCTATTGTTTATTCTTTATTCTTGTATATGAACAAGTTCCAAATTGTGCAAAGTGACGCAACCATTTTCTCACTAGTAAAGGGCTATTACATTATAACCACACGCATCAGAAAAGGATTTGGCCAGAGATTGCCTGCCTGTAATCCCTGCACTTGTATTCAGTGGTGAAAACAGCAGAAAGGACAGGCTGTCTTCTTAATGCCACCGATTTCAAGGCCAAAAGGTATTTCCATGCAGCATTCACTCTGGACACAGAGAGTCAATTTTATTTTGCATAGCCTGAAGCTGTTGGGGGTTGAATTTTATTCTACAATAGAGGTTTAATTCTATTTTTGAGTTTGAACTCTAATTTTATTTTACAATAGAGGTTGAAATTTATCTGATGGAGCTAAGAGAAGAAAAGAGGGGAACAATTTTAGGGAGAAACCGCCTCTTTTGCTGGGAAGTTCCTTTCAGCTGGATTTTTGAAGTCCCATAGAATCATAGAATGCTTACAGTTGGAAGGGACCTTTAAAGGCCATCTAGTCCAAGCCCCCTGCAATGAACAGGGACACCACAGGTAGATCAGGTTGCCCATGGCCTGATCCAACCTGACGTTGGTTGTCTCCAGGGATAGGGCATCAATCACTAGGCAACCTCTTCCAGTGCCTCACCCCACTCACTGTAAAATATTTTTTCCCTATATCTAACCTAAATCTACCCATCTCTATTGCTATTAAAGAGCATAGGGACACTGCTGTAGTTCAAAGGGAGCGAAATCACCCATGGAGACAAATGGGCTGTGCAGATGTGTGAAGTGGGCCGGCATCACTCTGTGTGGCCTCTGTGTCTTTTCTGTGGCACAGCATCAGGAGCACTTTGCTGGTATAGGGTTTGGTGCATGAAACCCTGGTGGCAAAGCATCCTGGAGCCCCCCGCATGAAGTCAGTGCCACGCTTTGTAATCACAGAATCATAGATAGCCTTACTTAGGTTGGAAGGCACCTTACAGATCATCCAGTTCCAACAATCAGGAGGGCTGTGTTGGTGAGCATATCTGCAAGGGACCTGATGGCACTTTTTGAATGCAAAACATCTTCTCATTCTCCGCAAAAGGCACTGAGATGACTTCGGTTGGTCTAGCAGACAAACTTGACAGCAGCATTGTCCCCTCCACACACTAACTACTCCCCTACACTAATCATCTCAGCCCCAGAGCCACTGCCCCACCAATTCTCCTACAGACGTTTTTAATCCTGACAGGATTTAACTTGCCTAAGTCAGCTTAACAAGGTGAGGCTTTCACAAGCTTGGCCTGCCAGGCACTCTGAGCCTCCTGGTGGACACCAAGGCAGAGCAGAGCAGGTGAGACAAGGAGCTGTGGGCCCCGTCCTCCGCTCAGATTCCCCTGCTGACATCCACATGGAATAAATACAAGTGTGCATAAGCACATCCTTGCTTTTATCAGCTTCCAGTGCACTTAGCTAGTGCTGCTGATATATAAGGTAAAAGCAGCAGCAGTCTTGCTTTTATGCTGAGATACAAGCCCTCACCCAACCACCCATCTCCTGTGCCTCCTGAGGCTGGATTCTGGCCACAGCTATCCCTGTAGACTGCAAAGCAGCACTCGTGAAAGCAGCCCTGAGCGAGGGCTTTGGGCTTGCCTATGTTTGCCTCCATGGCTGTATCACCGCAACTTGCACCTGCACTGAGATGAAGGTGTCCATCAGCTGGTTTTGCCTTCCACATCCTGGAGCATTAGTGGCTGTCCAGGTGCTTAACTAGAGCAGATGGGTGTCACTGCCCTGCGTAGCGAGTGGGGAAAATGAGGCTTCAACAGCAGTGCTAGTGCTGGGAGCTGAAGTTGTGGCTCCTGTCCTGTGTCCTTGCCAGCATCCATCACCACTGCTATTCGCATCACCTGGAGGGAATGCCATCCCCCTCCCACCCCCCCCCACCTCAAAATGAGAAGAAGCACTCACGTCTCCAGCGGTATCTTGGTCTGGAGCTGGGCGGCAGGCAGGAGGCAAAGGAAGCTGAGCAGCAGCAGCGGGATGGCTCCACGGTCCATTCTCCATGTGCCAATCATCAGCGAGGGGCCCGGCCGGCGGGATGTGCAGGATCCATGCCATTCCTGCTGCCCTGCGGGGGTCCCTGTGCAGCCCTGGCCATGCTGCTGGCCCCGTGCCCCAAGCAATGGCTGCGCCAGGAGGCAGCTCTGTGCCCCGAGCTGCAGCGGCTACGTAATCCCCTGGCAGCCCCTTAATCCCCTGGCCAAGCAGCAGCAGCCACAGATTTAGGGAAGTGGAGTGGGATAAAATCACCAGGGATTACTCTGATTCCTGAAGACGGGTTTCAGCTTCTCGAGCCGGAGGTCAGTCCGGCCTGCTTTAAAGGGTTCACAGCTGCGGGACCAAAAAAGCCCCCTGACCTTTGATCTCACCCACCCATAGCGTGGGATGCTGGGTACCCACTCCAGCACTATCACTTTGGGGTACAAATGCTGTGTGCGGTTGAAATGTCCAGACACCTCATGTAGGAGAGATGAAAGGGATGGGCAGTCAGAAGGACTACCCATTACCTGATCTCCTCCTCATGTGAGTGATGCTTTGTTAATAGCTGAACCTCTCAGTTTGGGAAAGATTCAATTGAGATTGCCGTCCCCTAATCAGTGTCTGGAGACCAATGAATCAAAGGAAGACAATGGCTGAAAGTGAAGAGCAGCAGCGAGCAGCAAAGTGCACAGTCAGATGAGGGGCACGCTTTGAAAGCTCATTATCATTGTGAGGAGTATGAATTATAAATAACTGTAGATATAGCAGTGGAAAGATATAAACGAGCAGAGTGACCTGTTGAGCAGCCTGACTCTGCGGCTATGAGTTAACCCACTCTTAGAATAACTTCCAGTCCTCTTCTCCACGTTTTAAATGGTTTGTTTTCTATAAAATGCAAAGCCACAATAGATCATTAGGTTTTTCATAAGAATGTGAGGGGGCAAAGTGACTTCAAACAACTGAAGTAAAATCAAAGCACATATTATAGATGTGCTGCTGAATGCAGTGTTGGTGCCACATGTTAAATGGGACAATAGAAGTGGCAGAGAAAATACAGATAAGGGAATTAAAGGGTGATACATGGAATGGAGGTTAAATTGTGTGATGCAGAGACTGAAAGCTCTGGCTGAGCAATTAAGTCATTACAGAGCTGACTCACCTCAGGATAGGCTGGTTTCTGCATTTACTGCAATCTTTACTCCAAACCAAATGTCTTTTAAGTTATGATCCTATTCAAGCAGATGGTGGGTCTGACAGGGCTGGAATCTGTGCTGTGCAAAGGGTTACACAGGAAGGTTGAAATGACTCTTTGAGACTTTAAAATCTACAAAAAAAAAAAATCAATTTCTGCACATATAAACTCACACTCTTGTGACAGTGCCTTTGGGGTACCACATGGCTGTACAGCAAATGGCATTGTTAGCAGTTGAAGGTGACAGGTGGACAGGTCTAGATCATACCAGTACCTTTCTTAAATGGCCAAAACGTGCCATGGGGGCTCTCACCCTGACAAGGAGTCAGCACAGATCTGGACTGCCCCAAGAGGACTCTTTTGGTGAGCATAGCATGGAGAAATGTCTTCCTCCAGCAATTACTCTCTGCAGACAAGGGGTGTAATATATTGCCTGTGAGAATGGATGGAGCTGATTGCTCTTCCCCAGACTAAGAAGATGGTGCTGGCACCAGGGATCATGGGGTCAGACAGCTGCTGCTTCCTTTTCCTCCTCCTCTCTCTGCATCCTGAAAAGAGGAGAATTTTATTCTAACAGGGACTACAAAGACTGATCATCAAGGTCTCATTTCTCATTTACCAAGATTAAAAATGAGGGGTAGAGTATAGGCCTGCTGGGATACTTGTCTGGATACTTCAGGAAGGAGACGATGAAAGTTCACATTCTGAAAAAAAATCTGAGTGCAAGCTGAAGGCAGGAGAATCAGGGTTACATACAACATTTTCTCTCCACTTTGCAGGGAGCCATAAGCAAAGAGTTATTGTAAGTGATTTTGCAGCATCTTTGTGCTAGCCTTTCCAGTCATTGTGTGCTATTTGCAGCGGGGACCCAGTGTAATCCAGATGGGTTTGGAAAGAGTCCTGCTCTGTGTTGAGCAAATCCTGAAACACCCGTAGAAAAGGCAATGAGATGTAGCAACACGCTAAACAGGGAGACCCAAATCCCTTTATTTGGATTGATCTTGTTTAATGGATATCACCTGACAGGTATACCTCACTTAACCCCTTAATGACCCAAAGTTGCAAGGGAAGGGAATTCAAAGATGAAATGAAAACAACAAAGAAAACTGGAAAATATCAGGTGCCTAGAGAGCCCTTAATGGGATTATTGTGTGTGGAGGTGCTTCTGCAGAGCTCAGCACTGTGCTGTGTGAGCACAGCTGAGGCACAAGAAGGAGATAAATGACAGCAGGTCTCATTGGGGAAGAAGAAAATGAGTCCTATGAGAAAGAATGAGAGAAAATCCTTAATGAAGTGTGAGCATCTGAGGAGGGTTGCAAGAGACATGGGGGCAGAGAGAGGAGCAAGTTAGAAATACATTTGCTAGACCATGAGGCAATAAAAAGTGCCAGTGTGATTTTGTGCTGTGTTCATAAATATAGGGAAGATTTACCAGTTCTGTTTGTTTCTGGTTTTACTAGAAACTGAGGTCAGTTTGGATTATCTTGCCAGAAGAAGGTGCTGGCAAGTGTCAAGATCAGCCAAAGAACAAATATAGTCAAAACACTGGTTTAAGCAGTGTTGTAGGTGAGTTTGTTACAGACACCAGAAATCCTCATTTGCTTAATGCATTCACATGATGACCTTAATCTGGGAATGCCTGAGCAGACTGAAGTGCAGTCTTATAGCAAGATAAATACAAAGAGAAAGGGAGAAAACAAGGAAAGGGAAATTTTACACTGAGCACCATAAAAAGCTGATCAGAAAGTTCTGCCGTGCATGGCACAGCCTTTTGAGGCAGCCTCTCTCCTTGCAGCACAGGTTGCCAAGACACAACTGGTAGCAACCAAGCTTCTCTTTGTCAGAAAACCAGCTGGAATGGGGGACAGGGGACAGCCCTGAACGAAGTGTGCAGCTTCATGAAGATGAAGAGCAGATGAGGCAGTGTCTTAGACCCCTTGGGCATTAAGTCCTCCTGATGCCAGGCTTATCTGCCTGAAGCTGGTCACCAGATACTTCCTCCCCGTGGCACCATGATATGTGTCTCCCAGGAAGCCCAAGCAGCAGGGCAAGGATGAGCCCTCTGTTCTTCAGGACAATATCTTGGGGCCTACATGGAGTCCTTTCTGCACTGTGGATATCAGGACTGGGAAGAGGTTGTAGAAGATGGGTACTCCCTTGGTTTTCATTATGGAGGCACTTGCTGTATGTCTGCCGGCACCTCCAAGCAAATCTTTGCTGTACCATTACCCTGAGCTTAAACCAGCAACATAGCCTAATAAGAATTCTTTGCTTTGATTTTCAATAACTTAAAACAAAGAACGATGGGGACAACATACTTGATCTTATTAACAGTAGATACATTTATCTGAGCTCATAATCTTGTGCCTCTCTGTCTCACACCAGGACACCAAATGTCTGGGTATAGAAATTCCTTTCTACCCTGCTCAAACACTGTGCTTGAAAAGCTCCTTTCTCAACAGTGCTGGAGCCTGTATCCTGTTTGGGAGATATGAGGATGAAGTCTCTGGCCTGTCTGAGGAGATTTAACTGTTCCCTGGCGTGGTTTGGAAGGCAGCTGTGAGGTGTTTCTCCAGCAGCAGGGAATTTGATCTGCCTGTCCAGCAGCTGCCAGGAAAAGGGGACCCTTGCCAGAGGCGGTGTCGGAAAAGCACTTTTATTTGTGGGCTTACTGGCTGGCCATGCAAATCTCTTCTGATCAGGTTTCAGAGGAGGGTTGAAACTGCAAGCTGACTTCACGGAAGAGTGGATTTACTGGGTGAAAAGGGCTGCAGACTTGCTCCTACAGTAGTGTTGATGCTGCAGACAGGCCCCAAGGCTGGGGGCTGGGAAGCGTCCTTATCCCTATCCCCACTTCTATTCCAATCCCTGCCCCCTGTGTGCGCTGCCCTCTCTCTGGTCCGACAGTGTCAGAGCTAGCACTATCCCACTGAGCCTCACATGCTGCAGCTCACTGGGGCAATGCTGTTGAGTGACCAGTCACATGGAGATCTTGGTTTGAATACATACAGCACGTACAGAGTGCCTCACTGAGATCTCTGCAGAGTACAGATTCACCCTTAGAGTAGCTCCGGTGGTACAGGCAGGTGCTATACCCCCAAATCTCTCCATTTCAAGTTGCCTCAGAAGCAGTGAATGATGGATGCATGTTTGGCCTACAGAGTTTCCCCATGTCAGCAGGACTCTGGCCAACATGGCCTTTCAGACCTTCCTTCCATTCAGTAGCTCTGCAAATATCTGCCTGCAGATCGCTCATCTCAGCTGCATGCTCTACCTGTTGTTTATAGAAGCAGACATGTAGGTGTCACATTAATTAATGCCTTTGCCTGGTTACATTGTCTTCTTTCCTTTTTTTTTTTTCCACAGCTAAATTTCCACTCTAAATTTAGACTTGTTTAAATACTCCATGTTGAAACAAGAAGAAAGGAAAAGGGGAAAAAAAATGAAAAAGAAATATGAACAGAGGTGTTCAATTGGGAGAGAACTGTGAGCAGACAGCTGCTTTCCTGGGTCTTGACACAAGGTAGCTAGAATGAAAGTCAATTTAAGCCCTCTCCCTCTACTACCAACGGGTTAAACTTAATCTTTTCCATTTCAAGTCCGCATGATTTGAAAGAACTTGATTAGGAGAAAGGGAAACCCCATTTTGAAAGGGATTAAAGCTTTCCTGATAAAGTAGCTGCACTAGAACAGCTTTTTTGAGGGAGGAGGCTTTGCTTCTTGGGGAGCCCCAGGAACTGCAATGCATCAAGTGACTAAAGAAATGATGCCACTTAATCTGCTAATCTCCACAGCCACGAAAACACTTGACTCAGTGCACGCCTCGCAGCATCCTTCGTGTTGCCAAATCCTTTGCGTTAAATGTGTCATGCAATGACCCTGCTCAGAGGATGTGCTGCAAATACCTACTGCTCAGTGTGTTAATAAGGATGCAGAGGTTAACAAGGTTATCGGCATCGAGGTATTTGGGTCAAATTAGAGCAGCTGTCTGGGCCAGAAGGAAGTCTCCTCTGCCCTGTGTCCCAGCCAGAGTTGGCAGATCATAGAAACAGAGAATCATGGAATCAGAGAATGGCTTGGTTTGGAAGCAACCTTAAATATTATCTAGTTCTAACCCCCCTGCCAGGGGCAGGCCTGCCACCCAGCAGCTCATGCTGCCCAGAGCCCCATCCAACCTGGCCCTGAACACTCCAGGGATGGGGCACCCACATCTTCTCTGGGCAGCCGTTCCTCATCACCCTCTCAGGGCAAAACTTCCCCCTGACAGATGTGGGAGCAGAGATGAGTTTCTTTCCTTCATGATCTGATAATAATGCCCCATGTACATGCAGAAATTCTGACAAGTATTTACTGGCTAATGGCTGCAGGGTGCTTACACTGAAAGTCTGGGTGGGTGCTATTGTAGAAAAGAACAGCATGGCTGGAATATTCAGAGGTCAATTAAAAATCTCAAAAAATTGTTTTTTTTTCCCCATCCATTTTGATACCAGAGAATGGAGCAGCTCTGCCAAAATTCTAGGTCAGAAATTATAACGTTTCATGCTTTCCTCCTTTGAAAACAAACTATTTTTTCCCCATAAAAATCAGAGGTGATCCAGTTTCAGTGCGATTAAACATAAAAGCTGGGCTTGAGATACATTTTACCAAACACTGATGTAGGTGTAGATAAAAACAGTCCATTCTTTCATGAATATTAATGAAAACATGTTTGCGAGTTTAGGCAGCCATCAATTGTTATTAAAAATATCATGACAGTCTTGAGGAAGAGAAGGACTGTGAGAAGGTTTCCACACCAGATCCACAGTTTCCAAGCAGCTTGCATTTTGCTTTGTGATTCCTCCTGCAGTGAGAGGAAGATGTCTCCCCTGACCTATGACTACGGAAAGAGGGCTCCTTCAAGCCCCCAGTGACTTGAACCACTTCCCATCAGCCCTAAATTGCCTCCGAGCCTGCAATTAACTGTCTCACCTGTCAGCTCCTTCGATTTCCTTCAAGGGGCACAAATTAGCTGAGGAAGAAACTCAGACTCTTTCAAGCTGGCCCCCCACACCAGCAGTTATCATCCCCCCATGGGATGCTGGGCATACAGGAGGGCATCAGATTGAGAGGGCATGGCAGCTCACCAGGACATAGTCTCGTCTGTGCACATATGGGAGCAAATCATCTCTCTCTTCTTGCTGTAACATGTAGCAGCATGCAAAATCTATGTTTGAAACAATCAGTTTCTAGCAGCCTCACTTATTCTGCTTCCTCCTGGCATTGAGCCAGCACATGTGGCACTCAATAGAGACAGTGACAACTCAGCAAACCATTTAGCTGAGCAGAGCAGTCTGCAACGTGCTTGAAATTAGAGAAATGCATCCACTTCCCATGACAAAAATTGGGTCTTAGGTTCACCAGGGCTATTGATAAATAATGCATGCATATGTAATGAAGAAGAGAACTCTTATCCCAAGTTTGATGTCTATAGTCATGTACCATTTGCTGAAGAAACACACTCCAGCTGCCTGCCTCCTGCTGAGCACAACACTGAGGTTGAAGCTAACACCTGAGATGGAGGCTCCCAAATCTCAGACAGAAGCTGTGCAGCCATGCCTTGGGGATGCCTGCGTGGAATACCTGATTCGCAGCAGTCATGCAGACCTGCACTGAAATCTTGTTAGCAATGGTTGCTTGTTGCAGCTCTGACTTAAGCTTTACACATGCAAGTGATGCCGGAGTTAACAGGCATTCCCAGTTTGGAGTGATTCCTGTTCTAGTTGTAGTGTACACCTAGGCCTGCTCTGCTCAGGGTGGCTCCATCATGCGGTGAGGCAAGGAGCAAAGCAGGAGAGCTGGTAGCCCTCATCACAGCCTGAGATGGAAACAGGGCCCGGGACTCAGCATGTCCTTTGCTGGGGCATTTCCAATCTGTGCTACCTGCAAATCCTCCGCTTCGCGTCAGCTTTGTCTTTCAGTGCTGTAATCTCATGCATCTTGTACGGAACAAGATGGAAGTAGAGGAAGCATTTTAGCTTCAGGTAACTAAAAAATCCTTATAATTAATTGTAATTAATTGTGTAGGACAGTGAGAAAAAACTGACTGGTTGGAATGGCCACAGGAAAAAATGACAACAATCAGCTGGATTTATCATCGTGCTTCATATGGTAGCCGAGTAGAAATACGTTATAACCACTAGGAAAATTGCTGTCCATGTGGGTGGCTGCCCAGGGCCAATAAGCTGTAGAGACAAACACAGATGTCAAGGAGCACACAGTTCAGCCCTCAGGAGCCGGCAGCCATTTTACTGCTGAGGGGCCAGCAAGCAGTGCTATGCAGGGCTGCAGGGTGTCTCTAAAGGCTGTTGGGACCAAAGAGAGGGGTAGCTGCAGGTCCTGATAGGAGGTGGTCATGAATCAGTATCAGATTTTTGTATCACAGATTTGTGTCAGAAATAGCACAGCCAGCAAGAGTAGGGAGGTGACTGTCCTTTTGTACTTGGCACTGATGGGGCTGAATCTCAAGTACTGGGTTCAGTTTTGGGTCCCTCTCTACAAAAAGGACGTTGAGGCCCTGGTGTGTGTCCAGAGAAAGCAATGGAGCTGCGATGGGTCTGGAGCACAGGCCTTATAAGGAGTGGCTGAGGGAGTCGGGATTGTTCAGTCTAGAGAAGAGGAGCTCAGGGGAAACCTCATTGATTTCTACCATGACCTGAAAGGAGGTTGTGGTGAGGTGGGAGTTGGCCTCTTCTCTCAGGTAGTAATGGCCTCAAGTTGCACTAGTGGGGGTTCAGGTTAGATATTAAGGAACAGGGAGGTGGTGGGGTCACCATCCCTGGAGGTATTTCAAGAACTGCATGAATGTGGCACTGAGGGATGTGATCAGTGGGCATGGTGGTGTTGGCTTGGGGTTGGACTAGGTGATCTTAGAGATCTTTTCTAACCTCAATGATTCTATGATTCGAATAGATCCACCTGTTCTGGCAAAGCTGCATCTGCAGAGAAACAGTAGCACATGGGAGGTTTTTCCTTTTCCTCTCTCCCTGAAAAGGGACTTTCTGTTAATCCTGCTTTTTTTTCCGAAGCAGCAATTGCTCACCTCTGAGCAGACTGTCAGAAAGCCCTTAGGACACCTGTTATGCTGTTGCAGTTGTTTGGTAGGAGAAAAACATTTTCAGGGAGGAAGTAGCTCTGTCGGCAGCACTTCACACATCCCATCAGAGGCTCTGAGAAAAGCTGAGCAAGGAGCAGCTGCCAATGGGCTGAGAAAGGTAAGGGGAACAGCCCCTGGTACAGCTCTGCTGCATGGCTGGGAGAGCACATCTCAGAGCATTGTGACTTATTTTTTGATCAATGCAGTCACTGCATGTGCAAATACCATCACTTTTTGTTTGCTTCTGCTGACTGTGTTAGCTCTTCTGTCCTGCAGCAGGCTGTCATGTGCAGGCCACCTCAGCTGTCCAGCCCGTGGGATGCTGCAGGGGAAGGGAACACGGCTGCTGCTTCTCTTTGCTCCGTGATGTTTCTTGTTTTCCCTGCCCACACAGCTTGCTGATTCCTTCTGAAGTGCTGCTGATGGGGGAGGGGGACATTTGGGCTGGACGGAGGGATTTATGTTTGCTACAAACAGAAATTGCAGGATGCAGAAAGGACAAAGACTCCAGTGGTATGTGGCTGAGTCTCTGCCCGTGCCTCTCTACTTCTTCTGCAACTGCCATAAACCCACTGTGTAACCATTTGTCACTGCAGTTTTAGATGGAGATGATAGTATTTCCTTCTCTCCTCTTTGCAAGGGTAATTTTTATAAAAACGCTTTGTATCTATCTAGGTCTTTGCAGGAGAGCATTCTTACAGTGACGTTGGAGACATACAAAATATACACAAGAAACATCCTTTAAAATCATGTAAGAGCTCTCATCCAAAGATGTTTAAGCGGATTATGAAATCACCGCTATTGTCGATATTTTCTGAAAAAAAAAAAAGAGCAGATCACAGTGTTTTAAATGTGGGAATGGAATGCTGATTCTGCATTGGATACTGGTAAGGGCAACTGATCTGAAGAAGTAGCACATAAAGTGTTTGTATTCTGTAGCTTGTCCTTAGAAATAGCTGATGTGGAAAGTAGAAACACCATATACGTATTAGTAACATATTTTAGAAACATAATTACTGAATTATGTGACAAACTCTTTCTCACAAAGCTGCAATACATTTTGAGTGTTCTAAACAAGCTTTCAAGGAGCCAAGGCCTTAACACAAAGCAGGACTGTCCCACTCTGTGGGAAGGTTAGGATGTCACAGGCAGGCTCCAAGATACTCCCCTCTATCCTCCTTCCAAGCTTATCTGTATGCAAGGACAAACAAATGATCAACACAGTGACCAAGTGTGAAGGGAGCAAATGCTAGAGGGTAATTAAATAATTAAGAGGTTTATGTTTATGTTTGAATTGCAAAGCAGGTGTCTGAAAGCAATGACCAGGTGTTGAGAGAGCAATTGTTAGAAAGTAATTAACTAATTAAGAAATCTGTGTTTGGATGGCAAGGATTTGTGTTTACTGGGTACTTGTGTGATCAGTGAAGCGTGGCAGAAGAGTGTGAACCTGCAGTATTCAGCCAATGAGGAACCAGGGGAGAAAGAGATAAGGGTCGGGCAATAGGGAATAAAAGATGTAAGGCTGTTTTCTGTGTGCACTCCTGCTTGCAGGAGTTGCAGGAGCAACTGCAAATGAGATCTGCTTTATCAGAGATACTGTCCTGGAAGATTATTTGGATATTTCCATCAATATTGACCAGAAGTTTTGTGTCCCTTTGTTCTGTACTCAGTCTTCCCCATCCCACCATCTCCATATTCAGACCTGCTTCCTCAGTGCCCGTGTTATTAAGCATGTTGTTATGCTGTGACGTGAAGAAATCACAACCTTCCTCCTTGTGTCACCTCTTAAGCTGGTATTTGAATTCTTCTCACTTTGGTAGCTGATTCCTTCAAAGTATGCACAGAAGCAGTTGTGAAGTGCTCTGCTTTGCAGTGCCTGCTCTGTTTCAGCTGCCTGCTGATGGCTCAGAGATAAGCACTCACTGTCTTCACCTTTGGTTACCTGGCTGCTTCAGGGCACTTTGCACTGAAGAACTTTCAACTGCTGGATTTAACAGCCCCCTGCAGTGAGGGATTAGCTTAGCTCGTGTCTCTTCTGAACTGTAACCTTCAAATTTCTCCTTTAATACAATGGAGTGAAAGTTTTCCTGGATGAAATTGAGTTTCATCTGTGCTTTTCCATCTCCCTTCATCCTTTTCCAATTTTCGCACCCACTTCTGTCCCACAGGTGAGCTGAAAATTCCCAGCTTACCTTTCTGTTTATAATTCACTGTCATTTCAAAGAATTCACTGCATTTTTTTGAGCATATTGCCAGCATACATAACTGTCAGTCAAGGGAGTGAACTGGAGATCTTTGATCTTCCTTGCATTTCCGCTCATTCCTTCTAACCTTCCCTTGACAAACTTCCTTTATGATTCCTGCAGGGACTTTTTTCATAGATAATGATTTCATTTGTTACAGTAATCACCAGTCTTTCTCCGATCAGTTCTACCAATACTGCTGAGACATTCCTAAGATGCAGGACACGTTTTTAGTGGGATGTGATCCATCTGAAAGTAGCACAGAGTGAGCACTTGTGATTGCTCACATGGAAGATGTGGGCAAACATCCCCCTGTGATCAGCTGCTTTGGAGGAAAAGGAGGTGGAGATTACAAGAACTGTGGCTGGGGTAGGAAACAGAACTGGAAGCACTGGGTTTGGGTCTTTAGATAGAGAAATATGGAGACAGTAGATCCCAAGAGGGTGAGACAGCAGGGACAAACAGCAGATTGTGCATTTCTACCCTGTTGCCAAACACTAAGCATTAAGTACAAGAACCCTAGAAACAGGCTGTGATTCTCCAACCTGGCTGATCCTCTCATTCCAACACTTGGCCATAGCTCCATAGGAGAGGATAGCAAGTGCAGGACTGGCCCAGTAAATACCCAAGCATTAAAAAAAAAAAATAAAAAAAAAAAATCCAAAATACCACTTTCTTAGAGGAATGAGAAATGCAGGCACTTCTGCTAAGTGGTAGGTCTGGGGCTACTGCTCTAAGGGGAAAGGAGGAGGCCGTTAGTGATCCAGGCTGCTAAGCAGCAGTAAAAATGAAAGAAGACAGAGCTTTTGTCCCCAGCCCTGCGCTGGGAGTGCTGCCAGGAGTATGCACGTTCCTTCCTGCTCTCCTTCTATCTGTAGTATTTACAGGCAAGTGCTGGAGAAAACCACGGAGTTGTATCTTTTTGTAGAGACATAATATCTATCATTATTTCGTAGGTTTCATAAGTAGATTTCAGATATCAGGTGAAGAAATGTGGTACTGATAGCTGCATCCAAAGCTCTTTGCTGTAAAAGAGATGCATACCAGCAGTGTTCAAGAGAAAGCACAGGAGTTCTGCACTCAGCTGATGAGCCTATGATGCAGGCTGGCAATATGTGGGCAAGAAAGGAATTAATAACTGTGTAGGATCCAGCCAACATTCAGCATCCCTCTGTATGCAGGGTAGCACCTGTAGAGCCTTGGTTCCTTCATCATTTGGAAGTGAACCACTATCTTACTAGTAGTAAAATGAGTTGTGATCCTTTCTATTTCTTTTGGCTTTTGTCCACATGATCTGAGGGTTTTCTTTTTTTCTGCCTATTTTGACTAACATTGTTAGTGCACACACGTTGTCCTGAACTCAGAGCTTGCTTGACTTTCTGTGTCCAAATATAATAAAAAGGATTTTTATTCGTGACTCAGTCTCAAAAATGTTTCTTTTTTTTTTATTTCTTGTCTGAGATTGCTGCCTTTAAAACACACACAGTGTCTTCCTATTGTATATACCAACTTGTTCACCCAAGCATCTGCTGTTTTGTGAGGCAAAGTAGGGGCTGCCTTTATGGTCAGCAGTTTCAACACAAGATGGTGGTGGTGCTGGGGAAGGTGCTTGCACAAGCTAACATTAGATCAGTCAGTCTAATCTCCCAGGCCAAGTTAGGTCTGTGCTCAGGCTTGTCCTCAAGACAATCCTGTCTTTCCATTGCCTCTACAGGGAGATTAACCTCATGAACAATGCTTATCCTTAGTAGAGCTATTGCAGACACTCGCATGGACCTCCACATACAACCAAAGCAGGGCACAGCAGTGAAATCACATTTTGATCTTTGTGATATCTTCTGAGTATGAAGTGAAGAGGCGAAAGGCCTTTTGCTAAGTTTCACAAAAGCTGAAGTCAGCTTTAAGCAATAGATCAGCTCAGTCCTCCTGCTTCACTCTCTTCTCTGCAGACCCCACCCATGATTTATATGTAGGTCTGCTCTTCTCACAGTGACTCCATCAGCAGCTGGGCAGCAAGCAGGAGAGCTGTCAGCCCTCATCATACCCTGAGGTGTGACTCAGCGTGTCCTCTACTGGGACACAGGTTGCCCAGAGAGGTGGTGGATGCCCCATCTCTGGAGACACCCAAGGTTGTGCTGGACGGGGCTCTGAGCAACCTGATCTACATGTGGGTGTTCCTGTTGATTGCAGGAGAGATTACCAGGTAGCTCCAACTGAAAAGCTTCTGTGATTCTATGAGTACATTTACCCCCTTGCCTCACCAATGCAGGTACCTGCACTGCTGCTCACCAAACTGATCTAGATTTAAAGCAGCATTGGTGTGGAGAGAGTCTTAAAATGCATCGTGGATAAACAGGTCCAGGTTACTATGAACCTGTCTTAGTCCAAATGAAAAGAAATATATTGGGAAAAGGAAGGAAAGCTGCACACTCCCACACCAATCTAAGGGTGGGTAGGGGCCAGTCTGCCTCTACAGCCAGTTTAAAGTGTTTATAAAGCCACAGTCTTTGTTTCTTCATCTGTGTCTTCCAGGATCACATTTCCTCCTGTTTATACGTGCCCAAACTTCCTCCTTTATTCCCAGTTCTGCTCAGCGCAGATTCATGCCCAGAGGTCAGAACAAGCTTGTTACGGATAACCATAGCAGTTTGGAAAAGGCCAGAAGTCATATGAGGCTCTTAAAAGTCCTTAGTCAGGATGAACAGTAAAGTCTATAATATGTTGACTGAGGATTAATTTTTTAGTGCATTATTCACTTTCAAGACTGGAATTTTATCTTTTCTCTAGGTTTCAGGAATCCCTCGGGGTAAAGCTGCTGCCTTCTCATAACATTTTCAACATTAGAGCCTCAAATGCTTGATGAAAAATGTCTTTTAATCTCATCTTTTCCCCAGCAAAGATCTCCAAGTTTGCTAAAATATTAACTATGGTTTTTAATATCCTAAAGGGACTGAGTTATCTAGAATTCTACTGCACTTATGACTGAAATTCAAAGCTCAACACATTGTAAACAGGCTGTCAGAGGAGATGAAGCATCCTGCCTATTCAGCCTCATGCTGCTCCTGGAAAATTTTTATTTTGTTGTACAGTTTTAATTATCCCCTTTGCAGCAACAACGAGGAAGCACAGACAGAGGAGCAATGAGGGCTAATGAATGAAAATCAAATTAAGGATTTGAATTTTCTGTGAAAATGGCCCGAGGAAAGGTTTGGATGACTTCACAGAATATTATGGGTTTCCATGATAAACACTGGCAGAATTAGTTACAGATTATGTTTCAGTATTTGACTGACTTATCTCTCCAGTTCAATAGGAATGGAATTTTTAAGAAAGCAAACAGTACTGAAGTGGAAACACTCTGAAATCTAGTATCAATTCAATGCTGAGACTGGGATTAATGTGTAAAGCACTACTGCAACACTGGAAATTCTTGCGAAGTATCAACTCCCAACATATTTACTCTACTGGGAAAAAGAGAGAAGAAGAAAACTTAGCAGTATATTAAACACATCAAAGAAAAAAAAACACATGGAGATACTGTGGAAATGCCTTAATTAAAAGTACTGCTAGTGGTGTCTTACAACTGTGGCAAACAACCTGGGAACCTGAGTGTTCAGAACCACTCTAGTTTCAAGGTAAGGATCTATAAAACCTGACATAAACATTCCAGTGTCATGCACAGATCTGACTGCCTAAAGAGACAGCCCCAGCTGATAAAAGGCCATGAGGCAGAATAATGTACATTTTCATCACTGCGTGAGGATCCTGCAGCTTTTCCATGGTACTGGAAGGTTCTGGCTGTATTTCTGAAAAAGTGTCTTTCTGTAATGGACTCTTCAGTTTACAGCAGAAAGAAGAGAGAATAGGGCAAGCACTTCTCTCTTCAGCATAGCACAGAACCAAAGTTCAGCCTCCAGCTCCCAAATGTCCCTGAAGAAGCTGATTTTGCCATCTAAAATAAAAAGCTGAACAACAAATTTGACTGCAATTCAGTTTTATCAATACTTTTTATTCTTTCCTCTGTTGTCTTAGAATTCAGAGCGTTTCTTTCTGTTCTACCTTGTTACTTCTGTTACTGTTGGTAAGTATGCAAAGTCAACTAAAATGGCAGCTCCCTTACAAACTACCCTTATAAACACCCAAAAGGCAAGTGTACACTACCCAGTCTCAGATACTCCCTAGAGCTCTGAGGATGAGAGAAAAACAGCTCCGTTGGCGTTACATGGTATAGCAGTAACTCAGAAAGAGAGCAGTGAGAAGAAACCTGGAATTAACTTTACTCTTGTCTGCTTTAAGATATGCTTCAGCTTGTTGACACGGTGCCAATATTACCATTGCCATGTGCATCAAGAGTTAACAGATATTTTTTTAGAAATACACCTTTTTAAAGTGATGTTATTCTGAAAAGCAATAAGTAAGGATGTTCTTAAAATTCGTGCATCAGATTTTGTGGATTTGTGAAGGGGTTTTTTTTTGTTTTTGTTCTTGTTTTTTTTTTTTTTCCAAATATAACTGTTTCTCCCATGACTAGAAAACCAATCAATCACAGACACAGTCAGAGATACTCAGGGATTATCTTTACCCACCAGTTACAGAAGGTTCTACATGTCAAATTAGGTCATAACTATGCAGCCCCGTCATTTCTAAATTGTACTCTCACAGATAATCCAGAGTCACAGACATTTTGCATGTGTTTCATTTCATACACACTCCTTTGTGCAGATTCCAACTTCTTTCACAGCAGAGAAGAAATTAGGATTAGGTCTTGCTGCCTTTAAGGTCTTTCTACCTGTGCAACACATTCTTTTCAGGGAACCCATTTGGTAACTAATGGAACAAGAACACAACTTGCTCTCTATGAGCTACTTTGGAGAAGTCTAGCAGTTTGGTAGGCACAAATCTCTTGGGATTACTCACTTGTGTATAAAACAAGTAGTTCCTCACTTTTTGTTTGTTTGTTTACAAATTTGCCCAAGGAATGTGAGCAATGCTATTATCCCTCCCCAAAAGCCATATATATATGGGAAGTGGGGGTAACTATATAAACAGAACTATGCTAATTGAAATGTATGCCCCTATTTACACTGAAGAACCTTTCCCTCACAGCTGAGGCAGGTGAGCTATGCCTACATACCTACATCTATAGCCCACCCAGACAAGTGTATACTCATTTGTGCATTACAGGTCAGACTCTCTGCAGCCATAAAGGAAATATCTCCTCAGCAACAACTTGTGGTTCCTAAACTGTGGCAAACTTGCACTTAAGCAGGAGATGCTGATGAAAATATAGAGAAAATTTCTTTCAGCCACTTATTCTAATCTCATTAATGTCTCTTCTGCCAAGCGTAAGAACATTTTAAAGTCACAGAAATACAACTGATCCCAACAATTCTATATATATAGTCCACTGTAGAATAAAAAGAAAACACCACAAAGTAGGGACTATCCATTTTATTTTCTTTAGAAATGGATCCATGAAACCACTGTGCTCCAGAAAAAAAGAAAAAAAAAAAAACCCACACTTAAAAAAAAACCCCAACTTAATAGAACTTTTACATCAGGTAGCCTCCCCCTTAACAAAGCTGCACGTTGCTTACAGTAACGCAGATTGGATCTGGAGTAATAGAAACATGAATCCAGTGCCACCCCAAAGCTATGCTGATAGCAAGTACATTCACAAACAAAACCCTCCCCCCTAGTTCATCAAAACACCTGCAGAGTTCTACAGCTAGCTAAAAATATTTCTGTTAAAATAGAAAAAGATTTCTCTACAAAATTTTGGGGGATAGTCATGACATTTCTTCTAAATCTCTCTGCAGACAACTAAGTGAGGTGACATAACAGTTTACCTAAGACTTTCAGTTCCAAAATTTCACCGATTTTCACTTTCCTAAAAAAAAGTCCAACATTGCCACCATGTGGTCAGAAACGGGCATCGTTCATCGTGGAAGTCGCACGTGATATTGGAGGAAACGCACCCAGTCAATGAATAACCATGCTGTAAGTCAAAAACGAAACTGAACTCTGAGAACGGTGACTTTATGCAGGAAAACCAATTCTAAGTATGGGCCAGTCTACGAAAAATATTTTGCAATTAAGTCTTCAGCATTGTGACACTCCTCTCCCTGAAGGTACAATCCATTTCCACCCACTTGCTAACAAGCAAATTCTGTGTGTATGCAAAGCACCCAAGACCATTCATTTCTTTAAATGTAACATTAGTTGAAAATTTGGAAGCCTTTTTTTCCTGGGATTCAGGAAGTAAAATTTCGTTGTTTTTTTTTTTTTTTTTAAACCAACAAAACATCTTTCACATGGATTTCTTCATTGCTGCCTTTCTCACACTGAAGAGATACGCTTCATAAATAATGTTTAAGAAATTGTCGTCGTTCTGAAAAACAAAACAACTGTTACTACAAAGGAGACATTCTTGAGTACACAGATAAGGTTCTTTTTTCATTTCACAGACAAAATACTTTTCAACCTTGCTCTGTCTTAAGAAGCACACAACAGAACGGCTATTTCCTGTACAAACATATATTCTATGGCTTGAACGTAATATATAACTGGATGGGAAGCACAACTCTATAAATAGTAATGGATAGACAGAAAGTAAACTTTCTATCTGATTTATCATGACTACACTGCTCTTGCATGATACTGCAAAGAATACAGCTCAGAGCAACCTGATCTAACTAACCCGATCTGATGCCCCTGTTCATTGCAAGGGAGTTGGAATAGATGATCTTTAAGGGTCCCTACCAACACTGAGGATTCCATGATATAATCCTCTGATTTCTTCTCTTTGCCCCCATTTACCTAACAGTTTCCTTAAGTTTCTTCCATTAGTTCACTGATTATTGTAAGTGTCTCTGAAGGAACAGTGGAACACTTTGGGTTTTGCTCCTATGCTAAATCCTACCTGGACAAACACTTCCATCTTGTTTATCACAGAACACCTTGGGCTTGAAGTAACTTCAAGTTCATCCAATTCCAACCCCATCCCAGAGGGAGGGCTGCCACACATCCAACCTGACTGCCTGCAGGGATGGGGCACCCACATCTTCTCTGGGCAGCGTGGGCCAGGGCCTCACTGCTCTCTGAGTAACAAACTACTTTCTAACATCTCACATAAAATTCTTTTCTCTTAGTTTAAATCCATAAGCCCTTGTCCTATCATCATTAGACTGTTTAATTATTTTAGACTTAATGCTCCTACCACAAACTGCTTCTTTGGCTCTGCTACGTGTTTAACTTTCCTCTTTAGAAGACCAGTTTTTTCAAGAACTGGCAAACTCACATTAAGAAAAAGTGTCTTAAGTAGCTTACGTAAACATATGAAGATAATTAAAATCAGGGCAGTCCTTGAGGAAAACCAGGAGAAACTGAGATTGTAGTGTTATATAACTGAAAATGCTAGCTAAGAAACTAGCGATCAGCATCATGTTATTAAGCAGTAAATAATTTCCAGGTAACACAGTTAATCCTAGCTGTCATCAAGAACAGCGGGACTGAAAATGCATTTTACAAATATAATCTCAGAGCACAGAATCTAGTTTTCTTTCACAAGTAGTCTCCTTTTCAATTTTGTACACAGTTTTCCTATTATCCAGATATTCTATGTACATAAGACAAAATATTACAATACTTTTATTTTTAAATCCAACATAAAAATAAAGAAAAAAATGAGAAGAACATCTAATGTCTAAAAGATGCTATTTTATTTCTAGGTCTATAATTTAAACTTCATTTTATGTGAGTCACTTCAGCATTCCAATAAAGACATATCGTATTGCCAAGCCTTACAGGCATAGTTTGGCCTACAAATTAGACACTTCAACCCGTGCCTCCATTCATTATGTACTATAGCCAGTTCTTTAATTCTACAGTCTCAACCTCCACTCTTCAGGTATTAAGTTCAGAGCAAGTTACTGAAAAAAAAATCATAATCATTCATATAATCGCAGACCAGGAAACAATAATGTCCTATATGCTGTTAATGCTTTCTCAGATTTAAGCTCGAATAATTCTAGCAAGAGGAATTTTAGCATTTCAAGTAGAGAAGTACATAGAACAGATTAAACTAGCATGTTGTTACTTATAAACATAAATATGTTAACCTGTATTTTAAAGTTGCTCACATTTCCCATCTGAGTTGTTCTTGCTGCTAGCATGCCTCTTTGAAGTATTTGCCTGCTAAGATAACCAACCTTTACTTTGCTAAAAATTCAACAGGTATCTTTCCAGCTCTCAGGACAGCCTTTTGAAGCTTTCAGTCATCTTTATTCTTTTCCTTCAACTGTATCACCTCTTCCTAATCTCAAACTACATTGACTAATCACAGTGCATTTAAGCTAGCAGTATGCAAGAAGAGGCTATTACCTCCCTGGTCTATGGAATAGTGCTCAATTAACACAGCAATAAAAAGCACGATTCCAGCACATACTTAATTACCCCTTAGTCTCTAAACAGATGAATACAACTCTTTAGATGACCAGGTGCTTAAGTGACCAGGTGCTTATATTAAAATGGGAATAAAGGTTTAAATTGAAGTAGAACTCTTGGCACTTTACCTGGATCAGGTGTAGAAGTGTTTCCTGCAGCTGCATCTTTGTCACTGAGCTGCTGGTCATCACAGGTGGCTCTGGGGTTTGCAGTGGTAGGAGAAGGTTAGCAGAGCTGGCAGCAGGTTCTTGGTTTGATGCTGCTAACAGCCCACTTTCATTGGCTTTTGGTGCAGCAGGTGTGGGCTGAGTGAACACCATTGGGGACATCAATAAGGTAGGAGTCACAGTGGCAGGAATGCGCTGAGGTGAGATTACCTGTCCACATAAAAATTATCAATTAAATAACCTATTTAATTAATAATATATGATTTGAGATGATTAAAGCTGCAGACTGATTAGCAACAGGTACAGAAACTGTGGGAGACTGGTATAGTCACATGAACCTCCAAGTTCAGGACTCTTATATGATTCAATTCCAGATTAAAAGGACCTCCATCCAAACTGTGAATGCAGTCATGAGTTCCAATACAATACAGTCTACCTGTCAGGCAAGTGATCGGAGTACAAAAGCATGTTATGACAGAAATTAGACTATTGCTGAATAATGAGCATTTTCAGAGAATGCAGCTGTGAAGTTTTCCATAAGGTCAGTAAGCCCTGAAGTTTGATAATATTCTTTCTTACTTGCAAATACCAATAATAAAGCTCAGTCTTTGTATCTAATACTAGAAAATACTTGCCAATTATCACTTTTGATATATGTACATATATATGTGTACACATACACATATATATGTGCATACAAACTCCTCTATATTCTCTTTTTAAGCTAGGAGAAGTGAAATGAAATGGAGATTAAATGATTTATGTAAAGACCTGCAGTGAACTAGTGGCACTGTAAGAAACAGAACTGATTCCCAACCAATACTCAGCTCATCAAAATGGCCCTCAAAGAGAAGGAAAATCCAGACACTGAAGTTCCACAAGTTGTCATATCCATGCCAACATGCAAATATGGGTGTCAAAGAATTTTTACATTTCAAATTTGCGATACATCTCAGAACTGAAAAACCTGCAGGATTAGTCAGCACTAGCAGATATAATATATGGCATAACAAAGTTTATTCACTAAGTTTGTAGATATTGAAACTTTCTGCTGGTAATTCTAGTAATAAATCCTTATCAGCTGTCTCCTCAGCATTCAAGCATCTAATCTTTTTTTTCAAGGAACAGAATGCACAAAGAAATTAGTTTGAGCCCTCCATGCTTGGAGCTGGAACATGATTTATTGCTATTCTATGAAGGTGAAAGGCTACAGCATCACTCCGCTCTGTGTCCTGAGTTACATTTCAATTTTGAAGAGAAATTAAGACTAAGAAAATAGATCTGACGTTGATCTCCTAGGTGTGCAAGACAATGCACATGAACATTAAAAAGCATTCTTTCTTTCACTGGTTCTCTTAGCCCTAGCCACAATTGCTCTACACAAGACATTTCTGAGCAATATTAGGCACCAGTACAAAAAGAATAGAATAATGAAGACTGAGATTTCATGCTCGCTGGTGCTAAATTGAAGGAAGCAGAAAGACTAGGGGCCAGGACACACCAACACACATTAGAAAGCATGCAATATGCGTCTCAGGCAAAAATCTCCCAGTACACTTTCTAGGTAAACATTGTTCCTCTGTTTCTCAAATACAGAATATTAGTTAAAAATTCAACTCTCTACCTGCTACCTTTTTTTCTCCCCTGTGAGATAACAAAGTAAATAATCAAGTCTGTCTTACAAGCTCCTGAATGAATTAACAGTATTTCTAGCTTAATGCAGGTTTGCTTCAGGAAGTAAAGTGGCACAGACGTTTGTGCACCTACGCTTAAAAACCAATGCTCATTTTAGAGGAAAACCATCAGAAGTCCAGGGGGACATACCGATGTAGATTCAGACCTTCAGCATGTGCACACACATCTCCTGCAGATGTGCCTGTAGAAGATTGGCTGCCTCCGGACACTCATGACAGCATCTCTGACCTATTCATCCATGCAGCTTGAGTAACTTCTCTTTAGTTTATCCCAATTAAAACTGGTGGGGTACCTGAAATCAGATGATTTTTCCTAATGTGATTTAAAGAATGCATATGCTCTGCAGGGTAGGAGCCTCCAGCAAAGGAGTGGTGGGGAGCAGCTGGAGGAGGTAAATTGTCTCACTAAGACAGGGAAACCTAAGACTGATGATGTCACGGATCTAAATGATGAGTCCTTTGAAATCAAAAGACACTTACTTCTCTTTAGGAGTCTGAGACAAACAAACAAAATTTGACACGAATTATGTAACATAGTTACTACTGTCCAACATACATGCGTTTTGTTTTAACAGACATATAAAAAATTGTTTATTTTGTTCTGGATAGAAACAGGTTTTTGGAAGAGTTTTCCAATCATATGGATGGTATATGGAATAAGCAATGCTGCCATCTACTGGCGACAGAGCTAATATCTACAGCTTACTGCAGTATTTCAAGTACTTGCCTCAGAAGAATACACCTATCTTTTATTCTCAGCCCATACCAAGTGCTTTTGTGTGCAAACATTAAAATGTATTTTCTTTTGCTAAGAGATCATGCTCAAAGCTTCTGCCATTTAAAAAACTTATGTGTAAAAAAAATACGTTTTAAAACATAAGGGCAAATTTTCAGTTTAAATTCAATTCAGATCACCTCCAGCCACCTGATGATTTGCCCATCAGCAAATGTAGGGCACTGAACTGGCATCACTAGTGTGATTCCTACAGAGCAAAGCTTTTGCCAAGAGCACTGGAAACACTCTGTACAGACATACAACCTTCAAACCAGTCTTTTAGCCTTGAGTAATTTTGTACAAGGTGTAACAGCCTTTCCAAAACACTACAGATCCCCTTCTTTCTCACAGAATCTAACAAGAGCAGCTTGTGCATCCAGCCTCCCCTGAATTAGCTCCAGCTTTTTCAGGTCAACACTTACATCTCTGAGTCACTAATAACAGAGTGGGAATCTACTGTCAGTTGTGCAGCAATAAAGTAAGAACAATGAAAAAATGTGCAAGATAGTCACTGCAGCACGTACTATTCCTCTTCTGAAGCACAAACGCTCACTAAGATATGTTTGATGTTGTGTATGGCTGCTAGCAGCTAGACATTACAGCTGGCAAATTCACATAACACCACGCACTAAGAAACACATGGCGTTCCTGTAATGGGAGACTGGGACCAGGCCCTGCTTCCTCTTTCTGCGTGTGCAAAATTCCACTTGCATCAAGCACTCCTGTGGAACATCAGCACCCGGGGGATGCCATGGGCTGTCTGTAGGGGCACTATTTAGAGCTGAGAACACTTCGTCCAGGAATGGCTCCAGAATTTTAAAAACAATTGCTGTTACAATACAGCCAATTATAATGCTAATCGTAACATTGTTTTGTCTCTTGGGTATCATCCAGAAAATTTTAATTGATGCATAACTATCGAATCTGAGATTACATTTCATGACAAGTTTAACATATCTATTGCATTCTTCCTCAGCATGCTTATAATCTCATGCTGAAACTGCAGTTATGGTAATAGGTATCTTTGATGCAGGCATCACACCACTAGCTACTATGTACAGTACACACATTCAGAACATGTAACACAGTAGGTTTATGACATTTTTGATGGAAAATGCTCTACGAAATCAAGTGAGTGGTATACAACATAAGTGGACTTCTGAAGAAAAGATCAACTTGTGTCAAGGTTATTGTAAGCATTCTCCAAATCACAATTCTGATTAACATAAACACTTCAGCATGCATGAATCTATAATTGGCATAACTCATGCCTAATACTAAGCACATGTTTAAAAGCCCATTGCAGATTAATGCATTCTCATTGCATCCAAAGCACGTGTTACTCACTGTCTGCATAAGGAATACTTCTCAGAGTAGGGCTAGCATCAGACGAATGCTTCCAAGCATTATTCCTTAGCTTTTCATGTTTAGTTTTATTTTTTATTCTTTTGTAACTGGTCTTTTCCTCTCCACGTGGGAGAGCGCAGTTCTTACACCATATGGAGATGCAGAAGCCAATTTAAAATTGGACTTGTAATGTGTCAATTGTGGAAAAGACTATTGCTTTAATTTTCTCAGCACTGCTGATAGATCTGGGATGTTCCTGTAATGTGATTTTTCCAAACAACAAAGACACTGTCCAGATACCCTTCTATTCCTGTCAAGCGTTTTAGCATTCACTTTTTTTGTGTGCTGGATTACAGTAAAAGATGCAATACCAAAAGATAAGTAATTACAGAGAACAAACCTTTTGCCATATTTGTCAGCAGAATCTACTTTGATCAATTTTGCATGAGCATGTGCAGATATATTGATGCCAACTCAATTTCACTCAAATGTCTGTCTGCAGGCGTGGCAGTGCTTAAAAGCTTTTGTCTATGGTATGGATGCGATTATAAAAACATTAACATTGGTTTTAGAAGTTGTTTTGAATTGTTATCTTCAAGAATCTCTTCATATGGCAAATTCATGGTAATCTACGGGAATAAAGACTTGTTCCTTAATTCCTATCCTTTTTTTCCTTTTTTTTTTTTTTGTGGGGGGGGGGGGCGCTGGGGAAGGCGGAATCTGCTGCATGTCAGAGAGGCCATTCCTTCCACACTGCAGATATTTAGGGTCCCAAACAATTATTAGTCATACTTTCATCATTTTTAGTCTGTTCATTAAGTCTGATTATTATTATTTTTATTCTATTTATACAAAAATGTGTCAAAAACTGATCTAATGCTGTTTCGATAGCAGCTGTAGCGCTGTCAGCATAGCCACTCCTAGGCAACTTCAATCTTTTTGGACTGCTCACAGCCATGCAAAGTAGGATTTAGAGTCTCTTCAGGTTTTTTTTTTGTGTGTGTGTGAGTGTTTCTGTTTTTGTTCCTCCCTTTTAAAGCAAACTTGCAGCAATAATTCTAGTGGATGTGACTTCCAGTAAAAATTGTCCCTTCTCTCAAGCTATTGCTTTGTTTATACTAAAGCTGTAAAATTATTGTAACTGCATTATTAGTGAGATCCTCAGCTCCCTTTTCATACTGAAACTAATACTGACATCAGTTTTTTTCTCAAATATACACAAAGTCATTAGCCTCATCAGCATCAATACGGATTTTTCATTTGAAAACACATCAAGATTTTTTCCCCACTCTCTACTGCACATACTAGCTTATTATGCATAGCCTGGTACTTGCCTCATTTCAGTTTTATCTTCCAAGTAAGAATGTCTTAAGTCTCCATTCTATACGCGCATTTCCCAGTGAATTGGACAATTTCTTTCATTTGTAGCAGGCAAGTTCCATTCCCAGCAAAAACAGTAAATCACTGTGACTCTAAATCCTCTTTCTATTCATTAGCATTTCACTGGAAAGTCAGATTGCCATCTGTAAGCAACTGATCCTGAAAAATTTCAGTGACTAATCCACCAAACGCTCCTTCACACAGATTCAAAATCATGCTAGTTTAATTGAAAGAATTAAAATAATGGTGGCTATTCGTTCTATCAAATTCATCTTCCTCTGACCTCTCTCATGAAATTAGAAATCATGATCTGTCAGTGTTTATAACAGATGGAGCCCACGTGGCCCTTAATTGTTAAATGGCTATTTCAGGCTCCTCAGGTGAAAAATAGCTTTCTAGCAATAAGGAGGATATTTGGAGCAATAGTGTTTCATTCAGCTATTTAAGAAGTTGCAGTAGATAAGCAGCAGAAAAAATAATGATTTATAATTTGGGCAAGTAACTAGTAGACTCCAACACAATATAAGGCTTATGGATTCTGTATCTCCTATAAAGGAAGTAAAAGGGACTTTAATGCTCATCCTCAAGCAAAGCACACATGAAGACATTCAAACGTGGAAGTTCCTACAAAGACACTGTTAGCAGTGAGCAGTTGTCTAGGATTAGACACTTAATAATCACATTTGAGGTTCTCCTAAAGGACAGAAAAATGTATCAAGTAGAGACACGTCATCTCTTGACGTCTCCTGAATTTTCTGGCCCCAATATCAGGGGCACAGTCAAAAGAACTCAGTATTTTGGAGATTTGCTTTTTTTTTTTTTTTTTTTTTTTTTTTCCCCCCTCTTTTTAAGACTTTCATGCACAGGGCAAATTTTCAAAACAATATTTATTGAATAAAAAACCAAAACTGCTGTACAGTTTGGAGTAATGGTTATGGTCCAAGACAATGAATTCAGCAATGTAAAAATAATTTGAAAGCCTGTTGTTAGAAAGCAAGCATCCTGTCAGCATCTTTAGCACTTTTAGCAACTGGCACAAAAAGGAACACTTACCTGCACAGAAAAAGTTATGACTAATTTTGTGAGGAAGAAATACTATTATACTCAAAACATTACAAAGAACGGCCACTGAAACCTACATGCCATTTCTAAACATGTCTGAAAAACAAAGAAAAGCTACATAAATACTACCCCTTGTCATTACTGATGTACAAGAGACATCTCCTTTGGTATTTACAATATCACTGCTTAGTAAATTAGAACTTCCTTATGCTGTTGATAAATTGTCACCTGCAAAATGAGTCACGTGTGCAAGACAGCAACACATAAGGCAGAAAGAAGAATATACTGGCCAAAAAGAAACAGAGAATGGGCCTTAAAAACTTAGAAAACTGCTTCTGAAATTGTTTATTTACCTGAAAGAGAGAGCTCTGCTTTTCCGTACCCGGTGCCTTTTCTATCCAGGAATCCAGTGGTTTCAAGGTGTTGGTGTTCTGAGTAACAACAGGAAACTTAGCTGCCAAGGTTGGTCTGCTGGATACATGCAACTGTTCTTGTTGCACGATCTGGAGCTTCTTCAATAACTCCTGAGGTGATATCACCCCAGAATTGGCTGTCTGATTGCCAGAGAGAGAAACTGGCTGTCTAGGAAGTTTGGACTGTTCTTTACCAAGCGTCTGAGACTCTAAAGTCTGACCTGGCAGGGAACCATTGAAATATACCAAAGGTGGCTGGGTCACATTATTCATCTGTGCTGCTGGTGCTCCAACAGCAGCAGGAGTCCTGCTGAACACAGAAGCCGTTGAGTTCACAGATCCTGTTGCACTGGGATCCATTTTAGTCATCGACCCTGACTGACTCTGCAATTTCTGTAACAAGCTCTGAGTACCAGCAGCATCCTGAACTACGTGAGATGTTGCAATGCCACGAGAAGTCACAGGCTGGAAGAGTCCTGTGAAGGTCTCACCCACAGGGTGGATATTGCCATTTTCACAGAGTCGGTTCTCAGGAAACTCAGCAAGCGGGTGAAGGTCTGTCCCACGCACCATCAGCTTTTGAATAGCAGGGCAAAGCTGTTTCTCTGCACAGGGAGAATGCCTGCTAGGTTCTTCATAGGACAGAGAACGTACCACACCCTGCCTAACAGGAAGGTTCTCTTGATGCTGTTTATTAAGTGGTTCTGTGACATCTGTTTTCTCTTGTTTTCCAAACAGGGCTGTCAAAGACAAGTGTTGTGGTTCAGGATCCGCATTCTGCGAAGGGACAAAGAAAAAAATTGTAGTTATGCCATGCATGATAAATAACATTAAGTGGTGACAACGTTTAGCCAGCAGTGTTCAAGAAAAAGCCAAGAGAACTGCTATGCTCTTTTCTCCCTAGAGAATTTCTAATAGTTCAGTCACATCAGAAGGGCAAGAAAACAGTTGTCAAGCTGCTAATGTGGGAGAAAACCAGTGCATCTGAAAGACAGCAGTGCTTTCACTTTAAATACCATAAAAGAGCACCTACCCTTCCAGCCATCCATACAACATTAATAAAGAACAAAAACCTCCCCCTGTGCAGAGCAAGGTCACTTCTGGTACATCTCCTTGTCACAGTTGACTGAATTCAGCTTTTGCAATATGGTATAGTTTGAAGATGCTTTTGTAAAAGCAAAAGACTTTTAGATTACCTGAAATTCCCTTGAAGACAACAAACACAAAAAATGTGGTTCAGCAATTAACTACACCAGCTTGGGATCAAAGCAGCATCTCAACATTGAAGAACAAGGTGGTTTTTAATTTTTTTATTTATTTTTAACTGCTGCATCTGGATGCTACGTCCCAGTACTCAGATTGGTGGGATGAAAGCAGATTTTTTAATATATAGATTAGTTTTGCATTTAAAACATAATCCTTACTGTGGTTTTACCACAAATTCTTGCACTGATCTTCTGATCTAATTAAGTACTCTTGGTTGGCTACTTGGTTATAACACTAGTCAGAACACACACAAAACACTTTACCTTGCTTTGCTGAGATATTCGTTGATGTTGATTTTCACTAGGCTTCACTGGAATTGGTTTGATTAGGTTGGGGTTGCTACAGATTGCAGAGGAACTAGTTATTTGTTTTGGCTCAGAACAGGTCTTACACTGAAACAGAAAATCAGTATTTTTTAGTAACTGTTATTGTACTTTTCGTCTTAGTTCTCTACCACAGTAAAATCCAGACCTAGCTGGGTATTCAGTTAGCAAAAATGACAGCCCTAGCACCATGAGGTGCTACGCTGTTGAAAGAACTACAACCTGATTTTCTAAAATCAAAAGACATATGTAAAAATAAACACTTAACTCCAAGGTTTTTTTGAGCACAAGGTTTCCCCTTAGCTTGAAACTCAGTTCTCATCTTTGGCTTGTCCTGCACTTAACACAAAATCAATCTGACACGTTTTTCCTGTATCGGGAGTCAGCAAGACCTTTAATAGTCTCAAGTAGTTTAGATACAGGGATTTATGTACACACAGAGTATTTAAAATGCTTTTTGCTAAATGCTGAAATTTTAAAATCAAATTCTATTATATAAACATTCCACAATGTGGGAACTCGTATACTCACACAGAAAAATAATTAAAGATTTAATCAAGTTGTAGATTAGCATGTTTACCTATTATATATGACGGAATTAATAACTGTATTTATAAACGAGCAGGCAGAGACAGACGACTAAAAGTAGTCAGAGACACAGAGAGGCCATCGTTTAATTCAGAAAATGTGCAGAAAACACTGCATGAAAGAGAAAGAAAATATGGAATAGGAAAAAGTGAGTAACACAGTTCTATTTACACTGTATCCAAAACAAGAATCTAGTCAACAAAATTAAAAAGTACTGGATGTACAAGGAATGCTATTGTCAGTGTAATAGAAAATAGTACTTCAGAAGTCACTGTCTCTAGATATGACTGAAACCAAGAAACTGTGAAGATTTATATATATATATATATACATATATATATATTTTTTTTAAAGGTACCTACAATTTAGGACTAGAAGAAAACAAGTACTCCTATCTTCAAGGAAGGGCAAGAAGGAGTATTTGCAGAACTTCAGGCCAGTTTGCCTCACCTCAGTCTCTGGGATGGTGATGGAAGAAATCTTCCTGGAAGCCACTTCTAAACATGTTAAGGAAAATAGCACGAGCAGAAGTAGCCAGAATGGATTTACTTGATCAACCTAATAGCCTTCTTCAGGGAGATGAGTGACTCAGTGGGTAATGGCAGAGCAGTGCATATTGCTTAGCTTGATTTTAGCAAAGCCTTTGACACTTAACATCCTCAAAGACAAACTGATGCAAAAATGATGCAAACTGAAGATAAAAATGCAGGCTAGGTAAGCAGACAGTTAGGAATGAAAACTGTCTGGTATACTGGACTCAAAATATTGCTGGTATCAAGTCCCACTGGTGACCAGCTGCTAGTACTATTCCCCAGGGCTTGATATTTGGGTCAGTACTGTGTAACATAAGTAATAACCTAACTGATGGAACAGAGCAGGCAAGTAGAGGATGTAAAATGAGACTGTGTGGTCAGTAGACCCGGTGGTTGTAGTGCCATTCAGAGGTACATCATGAAGTTTAACAGAAGAAAACTGAAGATGAATAACCCTATGCACCAATACTGGGCTGGGACCAAATGACCAGAAAGTAGTTTTGCAAAATTGATCCAGGGCTCCTGGTAGACATAATCATAGAATGGCTTGGGGTGAAAGAGATCCCAAGGATTATGAAGTTCCAGCTCCCTTGCTACAGGCAGGGTTGCCAACTGCTAGATCAAGCACCAGATCAGATTGCCCAGTGCCCCAGCCAACCTGGCCTTAAACACTTGGAGGGATGGGGGATCCACAGCCTCTCCGGGCAAACTGTTCCAGCATCTCGCTCTCTCTGTAAAAAATCTTTCCCATCATCTAATCTAAATCTCCCCTCCTTCAGTTTAAAACCATTCCCCCATGTCCTTTCACTATTAGATTGTGTAAGATTTCATTTCCCTCCTGTTTATAAACTCCCTCTAAATATTGAAAGGCCATAATGAGGTCTCCCTGCAGCCTTCTCTTTTCCAGGCTGAACAAGCCCAGTTCCTTCAGCCTATCCTCATAAGAGAGGTGCTCCAGCTCTTCGATCACCTTTGTGGCCCCCCTCTGGACCTTCTCCAAAAGCTCCACATCTTTCCTATGCTGGGAGCCCCAGAGTTGGATGCAGTACTCCAGCTGGGGCTTCACGAGAGCAGAACAGAGAAGGACAATCACCTCCATCACCCTGCTGGCCATCACTCTTCTGATAGAACCCAGGATACCACTAGCCTTCCAGGCTGTAAATGCACACTGCTAGCTCACATCAAGTTCAAAAGTCAATAGGTAAAATATGAATTACACAAAATTATGTTTAAATGAAGTAAAAAACTTTACTATAAGGCTGTTCAAATACCAAACGGACTGCCTGAAGTGCATGGAAATATTCAAACCCTGAATTAACATGCCTCTAGGCAACATGCTTAAAGCAAATGAGGCTGGACAGAACTTGGAGATACCACTCAATAAGCAATAAGCACAGGAACTCCAAGGGAGGTTGGTCTGCAATGCTCAAAGAAATTATTTTCATAGATTCTTTTCAGCTGACACATTGTTATCCTTGCATTTGAGGAATCGTTTTTAAGCACACGAAGACACATGACTGAATTATTCTTAAATCACTTTGTAACTTCACCTTCTCAGTCAATTTCTGACCAGTGACTTTTGTTGTCACTTGTTCACTTAATGACAATTAAATATCCTACCTACTAATTAGCAGATTAAAACATTTTGATAGTTCAAGTAACTGATTCCTGTAGCCACTAATTTGACCTACACTAAAACAGGTGGATATCATTCCCTTTTTATTTTTTTTTTGTTTGGACATATCCTAACCCGTTATGATGTTATACAGAACAAACACACACTTCAGTAAGATTAAATATCTCTTCTCTCCCAGACTGCTCTTTCTACAGTATGCTGCCTTTTCTTCAACATGCCTCCTCACTGCTATTTTTCAGCACAGGTTTTTAGGGGAAAACACATAAGCATCTACATAAACTTCTTCAACACGACGTATGACATAGTCTTGTATATTTCATAATGAGTTCTGCAGACTTTCAATAAATGCAGTAGGCCCTTATTTCTCCAGGGTATTTTAATAAGCTGAATTCTTCGGAAATAGTGAGTACCTTAGATAGCACTGCCATAGCCTACATAGCATCAAAACTAAGTGCTTACAAATGAGAAGTAGGAGTGCTCTTGCCAGTGTAAGAGCATTTTTTTAGATGCTATTCATCAGCAAAATGAAAACATAAACTATAGCAGCATATACAGAGGTCTACTGTGGATGACTTTTACTTTTGACTTGGTATAGTTTTCATGATTTGATAACACGGCTAGCAGGCTGGTATCCAATACAGGAGTACATACTGACGAAGAAAAGCCTTGTGCTGATTTCTACTACTGAAGCTCAGAATATAAGGTCACTTTCGCACACTGACAGCACGGCCTAGCTGATGAGTAAATTAGGAACACCATCCTGACACTTAAGCCCCTGTTTGGTGGATAGGTAAAAAGATACAATCTCCCATCATCATCAAACAGCAAAAAGCAGCTTTCATAGAAATGTCAACATACTCTTTAGCGTTAGAACCAGCAGAGTAATGATGTGCTACAGTACTTCGTGATTACTACATCTTGCTTCAGAGGTCAGTCCTGTAATCATGTGTCTTGTTCAAAGCTATGCCCCTACAAGAAATGTGAACGCAATTCAAAAGTTCTAAGATCAAGCTGAAGACCAAGCAGCATTAGAAAAAAAGGAAAACACTGATCAAAAAGAATAAAGATATTCACTGAGGGTGTCTTAGGCAGGTTTGTCTTAAACGTCTCTGACTACACGAAACAACTGCTCTCTGTGAAAAGATTTCATAGTCTGCCTGTGCAATATGAGGCTCAAGCTGAACAGGACATTGCCAGAAGAAATCAGGGAATGGTCAAGCACGGTACCATAAGCAGTGCAGCTGTCCAGAAGCAAACGCCATGTCACATCATCATCTCATGGTCTGTAGCTGAAATCTGACTGAGAAACAAGCTGCAAAGACCTCTCAAGTACAAAAACAAGATGCAAGAAGGCTTGATATCAGAAAAAAACTCTCAGCCAGGATTTGATGGGATTTAGTAGAGCTATGTAGGTCAGCTACACAGAAAGCAACAGAGAACTTTGAAGCTTCACAAACTTAAATGTGGAGAATCCCTGGAAATGTCTAGCTGACGTAAAGCAACCACAAGAAGATATTAGTGAGCAGACACACGAAAATGCGCAAGGTGCTCTGCAGAAAAGAAAAGCTGGAGGACAAGAACAGTCTTTAAAGAGAGAAGCAGCAACAAGGATATTCAGACAGAGCCCTCCTTAAGCAAGACATTCACACCCCACTCAGACCATTCAAGATTAGAAGCATACAGTTTGCATCATCCAGCCTGAGTATAGCACTATGTCCCTAGGAAGGACAGGCCTTCTGGGGAGGTGATGAGCTACTATCAAGTCTTTCATACTGCTAACAAACCACAAACTATTAGGACAACTGAAAACTCTATTTCTGTTCAAACAGGGCAGTATCACTGGAGTATTTTGATCAAAGACAGTGAAGAAGCAATCAACAGAAATAAATACCAAGAAGCCTCTGCTCACTACCAGACAAGATGTTCTTATCAAACATTTGTGTCCTCAGTAATGAAGAGCGAAGCTCCAGTTATTCTGGTCACATCAACCAGACAAAGCTTGTGCACCTCATCTGACATCTAACAGATCAAAGGACAGTGAATTAAATGGGTGAATGCAATCAAGGAACAGGGTAGCACAGAGCTAAAAATCACTACAGTACAAGGCAAGGCACAATGGTTAAGGAGCAACACGTTTTGGTGTACTTTTTCTGTATCCTAGCAGCTCTTCAACTGTTTATCTTCCTAGCTATCATGATTAGGCCTCCTAAAAATACTTCTCATCAGATTTTAAAAATAAAATCCTAGGATTTAAAAATTAAGTAGAATTCCTTAGATGCTTGGAAAAAAATGATATTCTTATCTTGAGACTCACAACAATTTAAAGCACCTTATTTTCTGAAATCAAATGGAATTCAGAAAGAACAGCATAATTCATAACTCATCTCAGCATGTTAGCATTGTAAACTTTAAGACATACGTCAACAGGGAAGTAAATGTCATGAGGAGCTGCAAAGGACAATTGCTATGGAGCATATTGACATAAAATACAACAATAGCTGTCATTGCCTTTATCTTTCATGCCCTTCCTAATTCTGTGTTACCAACCAAGCAAGAAAAAGCACACAGTTCATAAGAAGTCAGATAATAGTACTCAAAATGTCCCAGGTGGAAAAGTTTTCATGTTATTTCCCTATCAGCAGAAAGATTAAAGATGAAGTAAGATGCAAATCTGGTAAAGATCTTAGCTGCAGAAAAAAATTAAATAAAATCAAGAAACTATAAAACACAGATCTAGAATTTCCTTTCCTTGATCTTGATTTGCTGTGTGTTCATGTAGAAGTGAAAGGTAACTTTTAAAACATGTACTACATCCTTCTCATAGTATCCAATGACAATCTAATATTTTTCAGGCTTTCCATTTTTAAGGCATTTAGTAAAATTATATTATGAAACATTTAAGTAATCAAATCCCTTTTATTCCAAGACTAGATGCCAATCCAGTTTAAAAATAATAAAAGATACCAGGAGCTGGAAGCGTTTGTTGACTATTAATACATTAAATCCTTATTACAGACAAAAGAGATCCCAGTTTCAAAGTAAACTATACCAACATAAAAAAGACACAGACATTACCATAACTCAAATGGTTATTATTTGAGGACAATATGTCATATTTCAGAAAGTGAACTTTTTTTTTTGTTATGCTTATGTTTAAAACATACATATTTTTAGACTCTGAGCACTTACGTAATGACCTTTATTACTGCATGGCAATACACATGAAATACTTGAAATAGCAGGCTCTGAAACAATTTGCAGCATATATATGAATAGTTAAAATTATTAAATCTTTATTCCCTAAAGTAAGACATTTTTGATTATCCAATAACAGAGAACATTATTAGTCCATTAGTTACTTTGTGGTTTAGAAGCCTCAGAAGACCAATGCAGCATATGGGATCACACTAGATTTCAACCTTTTCATTTACTTCCAGTAGCGTCGAAGATAGACAACAACTGCAGCTAAAGGCAGTAAGTTCAACGTTGAAGGCTTTCCCTAAGGTAAATCATTTGTGCAAATCACAGAATCTATTAGCAGTTTTGAATATTTCACCCTAAAAAGGGGACACAAATTTCAGGTACTGAAAGCACAAGGTCTTGCTCTTACACCCTAGCATTCATCAAATAATCAAATCTCATTCATGTTCTCCTTTCAGGAGTTACTGACAGAATTCAGTTCTTTCCAATCTTTAGAAAACTCTGACAAAACATACATACTTCCACAAAACAACAGAGCATTCTGTCAAAAAAAATCAGTTTAACTTCAAGTAAAATTAGTTTACAGAATAAAAAGTTTTAAAATGTAAAGTTTGAGCAAATTAGCAATGCAGTATCACCAAAAAACAAAAGCTGAGATCTTAGAGATAGCAAATCTCACCTTAGTGTACTCATCTTTGGCCTTGGTAAGCATCCGTAAGATATCCACTTCTTTGTTATTAGCAGAATTCGTGACCATAGGGGACACTCCTGTTCCTGTGGCCTGCTGTGCTTTCAATTGCTCTTGCTGAGTTAGGCTGAAAACAGGAGGTGAGAGGAGAATACACAAGACAAAAACAGGTAAAATATAAGAAGTTTCACTACAACTACTTTACAAGAATTTAAAAAAAGTATTTTAATTCCCCCACCTCCCAAACTACATAACAATACAGTTAAAAATCTCTATTTAGATATCTATAATAAAGCATAATTTGACCAGGTGCAAGAAACATTTTCTTCAATCTTGAATAGACTAGGTCATACCCTAAAATTTCCATAACTCAGTCACAATTTCCATACCCAGAAGGAGCAGGGAACATATAACGTTATTCAGTTCTCCTGGTGATAAAGGATGGCAAACACAAGCAAATCAGTCATTAACTACCAGCAAATGACCAATTTCCTGCCCCAGCTGTTTTATTATTATTGTAGAATGCTGAGAATTAAAACACACAGCCAATTGGCTGAATGACAGGTATTTTTTTTTTTTTAATCTATGTGCAACACCACTATTATAAACCACTACACGTGGTTTACAATAGCATGAATTCTCTGCAAACTAGTTTTTATTGTGGTAAATTACCAGTTTGAGAGTACCTAATCACCACCAACTGAAGCTTGAGCTAGTTAACTAAAATTAGCTGTCAAAAAAATGGGTTTCCTAGGGTTCACTGCTTATTTCTGGAAATTCATCCCCATCAATTATTCCTTGGGTCATAACCAAGTCAGTTTAGAGCTGCAGAACGTAGAGCAAAAGCAAAAAAACCCAAACAAAACCCCACCACTGTTACAGTCAGTGTTTAACAATGTTTTGTCACTGCAAAATGTAAAGCAGCAGGCAGTTCTTTAAAAAGAGATATAGGGGAAACATGACTAACTTCCCATCCAGTATTTTGGAACAAGTCCAATCTGAAACACAGTGGCAGAAGAATCAACGCACTTTGCTGTGGATTGAGATGTGCAACGATGAGCACATCCTTGCAACAAGATGAGTCCTTGTTTGGACTTGAATCGTAGGACATGAAAATGGGCACTTGATACTTTGGCAATCAGAATTGATGTCACTTCTTCAGCATGCTTCCGGCTACAGAAACACGTTTGCTAACCAGGCTGTTAAGATTGGTATAGATGACATGAAAAGGAAAGATTCACAGCTCTGACTATGCTTTCACACTGCACCCTGTTAGTATCTAATGATGTTGGCTTGACTCTATCAGTTTCTCATGGCTTTTCTGTGATGACAAGGACTGACCTCTAAATCATTCCTCTTCCTCTCCCTTACATGAACTGTGACACAATGGTAAGCCCAACCCTCTATACCACAGACAACTAGTATCTAAAGTGTCCCTTTCCTACATATACTCCACATTATGCCTCTAAAAAAAAAAAAAAAAAAAAAAAGAAAAAGCAGATTATATACGTTGATAAAATCTGTAGGATTTCAGCTCCTTCCTCTTCCAAGCAAGCATGAAAACCTGTAGAAAGTAGTCTTAAGAAAGGAATCATTGCAAACAAGGCAGTCATTAGATCAAGCAGAGGGAAAAACAGAATGAGAACCGTCAATCCTGGACAAATAGAAAAAGCAGTGACAGTGACTAAAATAGCCACTATGTTGTTAGTTAAAAAGCTATCCATTATGTTGTAAGCTTAATACAGTTTTGTACATAATTCTGATCTCCCATTTCATTGCAGTATTAAGGCTGTGTAACATAAAATATTTTTAATATGTATAGAAGAGTTATGAATTCAAAGCTAATTAAAGCCTTTCTTTATAATCCTAAACCAGAGTGGATTCTTTACATACTGGTAAGAAAGAAAGAAAGAAAGAAGAAATCAACCATGATGTAGAAAAAGGATAAAAACAACAAACTGTATTATTGCAGCATTCCTTCATGATATTCCATACTTACACTGATATAAGAAGGAAAGCTACCCAAACTGAGAAACGCATTAACGCCTCCCAACGAATACAACTGTATAAAACAGATCTCTGAATTATCAAGAAACAATTCAGATGAAATTTTACACTTTGATGTAGCTAGAAACCTGCATTGCAAATTATGGAAAAAGTCCTGCAATTATTTCTGAATATATAAAATGCAGGTGTGAGACAATTTTACTTGCAACAAATTCTATACGAGCAGGTTTTAAGTAGAAAGATACAGCCATCCTAGTAATATAATGTGCATGTATGTACAGAAATACATACATAAAAAAAAGCACAAAGTCTTGTTTACCCGTCACTTACTTTTTCATGAGCTCTGCAATTCTTTGGCATTCTTCCTTATCATAAAACCAAATCCCATATATGGACACTGCAAATGCACATCAAACACAAACTATGAGCATCTTCTCAAACAGCATTTCTACCTGATAGCAGTTCTGCCTGCTAGATACCTAAACATACAGGCTTGTGACCTGTAAGTTTTAGTTTTTATTTCTTTATTTCCCCTTCTATAAAAATGACACCTCAAATTCTCCAGCAAAATCAAAAAGGATTGAAAGGTGTACCTCAGAATGTACATTACAAGTTCTTGAACCCTGGCTGCAGGCAAAGGTACCTCTGATCCTTTTCTTCAAAACACTAAAACAGAGGCTTGTCATTTTTCCCCTTAATGACTTGTCCTCATTGAATTTCCCAGTTGTGATATCATAACGATTAGATCCCAGGGGCTAAGTACTGCAGGAAGTGATGCACAGACATATATGCAAGACGTGTTCAGTTTTCAGCAATCATGGGGCTTATCTCATATACCGCCAAAGTTGTTATGGTAGTATGAACACATCTCTACTTCCTCGTGGATTTCCTGTAATTCTATCAACTCGTTTAACCCCCATAAGTTATTATCTGTATCTAACATCAGGATTAGAAAACCTTTATCTAAATTCAGACTTCTGATTCTGACTTCTACAAAAGTTAGTGCCTGCAGCTTTGTCCAGCAACAAGATTTATGTGTACTAACAGTTCAAAATTCTCCCATGTACACTCTACTTAACCACTATCGTGGTAATAGCCATAATGGAGCTGTAGCTAGTGCAGCTTTCACAATCACCATAAACAAAGAGCTTTTTCCACCCACCACCTTATTATACAGTTCCTGTTAGCCTGGGAATAAATGTGTAACATTGTCCAGTCACATTCTCGTGAACGATCCATCCATATTTTTCAATTTTAACCTCAGATACAAATTTGCTGAGAGAAGGGATAGGAAAAGCCTATCTTACCTACAGGGTAAACACAGACCTTCTGTATCCTGCAATCCCTCTGTGACCTTGTGAAACATATACATTCTCCTTATAGGAGAAGGTAGCAAATAGATAACCACCCTGTTTCTCTCCTTCTTCCCCTCCTACTATACTGTAGCAAAAGCTTCCTTTAATGTAAGATAAGGCAATTTCTAGCATGCCTTCCAACACATTAGGGGCTAGATTCTATTTGCAAGGAGAGGAAGTGGATAGAGTATCTGTTTAAAAAGAATTACAACACCAACACTGATCATGGAATATTTCCTTGCATCAGAGGAATACAAAAGCATTCGCTCCTGCAGTTCCAAAGAACAAACCCATGACATATAAAGTATAAGTTAGCTTTGTTAACATTTGAAAAGAAACTGCATGTGCAGCTGTTTGCAAGACAGAAGTGTAGTACTTATCACCATTTCCCCTCTAATTTTCAGCCACGTGTTGTCTTTGATACAGCCAAAAATAATTCAACTATTTAATACAGAAAAAAAAAGTGGTGAAAAGCATTTAAAAAGCTATCCTGTAGACAGACAATAAGTACCTCCTATAATATATATAGTCCTTTTCATGGCTAAATTTTCAGAAGTTTGATCATGATTTCTGTTATTCACCATAAAAATCACAGGTAACAATATGCCTCGGTGGTTCTAAGATCCACATACAAATGCCCAACATACGAGCTGAAGTATCTAGATCACTACCTGTTTGTAACATGGACATTAATATCAATATGCCTTTAAAATAGACATTATTATTTTTACATATACCATCAATAATTTAACAATACCATCTACTTTACTGTAGAAAAATATGTGAATAATTAGCAATATACTGTCCTGTAATGCAAAACTACACATCCTTCTAACTCAACATACTGGAATATTTTATGATCTTTTAGTGTTGTCCATACCACAGCCATAAAATTCGGTGCAACAGTGTTGTACTTTGACAAGTCAAAATCCTTTTAATTAATCAAGATTCTTCTTTGTTATAAGAGAATCTCCAGTGTAGAACAGTACTGATAAAACATCACTGAATGTGCGAGATAGGTTGAACAGCTTCAGTTTTTGGCCAGTTGACCAAATATGTCAGAGGCTATTTATGAATATTTGATAAAATTGAAACCTGTCAGTCCTGCAGAAATACTGCAGTACTTCTGGTCATTACAAGTTTAAAGGCTGGAACCAACAGCAGACACAAGCTGGTTTATCTCAATTTGGAGACCAACACAAGTGAACTGTCTGACTACACCTAAGTAACGGTCCTTCAGATTTTATAGAGTGACAGCTAATAGTTTGAAATGCGACTCATACAAATGCACAACCATTTCAGATTACAGCACAAGGATACTAATTATCACTAAAGTGGCCCACCAAAGCAAGCCACCAATGCAACAATAAATCACATTTTAAGCCAAGCTTAAAGCCAGTATATAGCAGATACATATACCCGCCTTCACCATCGAATCACTCTTGATGCAGAATATCATCCCCTCCGTACCGGTATACACACAAAGGCACACATGATTTCTCACCTCAATCAAAAGGTACTTGCAACCCAGACAAAGAAGCACAGCTGGTAGAATCTTGAGACAGAAAACCCACATCTGCTGAGCATACAACTTTCCCATTCAGCAGCAAGATCTTCCAGAAGCAGGGAATCCTCTTTTTCTCCCTTCCACACTTGCTCCATCAGTCCAGACAGAACAGATGAATACTTCAGAAGTACACTGAGAAAGAATCATGCAGGTGCTCCATTTGTTGCAGCACAGTGTACTCTAAATGCTTTCACGCATGGGAGAACAATGTACCAGTGAGGAGACAATACTTCGCTGGTGATCTGAGATACCATGTACCCCAAATATGCTAACTCATGTTTTCATACTGGCTGCTCATCACCTTAGCTAACCATGATGTAAATTCATACAATTCATCCCGCCGTACTTACAGAAACAAAAATGGAAATGAAAGAAGTAAAAAACATCTTCTGATGATCACGTTCCTCATTAGTGATGAACACAAAATGGCAAGCTTTTCTTTTATGTATGACAACGCGTGAAAATCCATGACTAGCAAAAGAAACTGAGATGATTACAAACTGCAACTGTCAAGCTAGGAACCTGGAATGCTCTCCACTAACAAAAAAGATAAACAGACATACAGTGCAAATTTCACTGCAGGCTTTCTACCAGCATGAAAGCACTGTTTCATTGGGATTAAAACTAACGAGATTATTTTCTTATTCACCCTCCGTCTTATCAGACTGTTGAAAAAACAGAAATCCAGACCTAAATATAATCTGTAGAGTGGTAATGGTAATTTTGCTAAAACATTCACATCTTAACAGTGAATCATTAAATGGTAGAGGTACAAAGCAGAGTCTTCCACTGCAGCATAAAAGAAGAAATATTATGTCATTTTTAGGCCCAGCTTCAGCTATCAAGTTATCAAGGAAGAGAGTACCATAAAAAACAAAGAAAGGACAAATCAAAATCAAGTATCTTTTGTTCCCCAAGTGGGAAAGCCACGTTAAAAATAGCTAACAAAAGACCAATAAAAAGAGACTTTTATAGTGACAAGATGGCATACATTTAGTCATCCACATTCAACAGCTACCAACTCATTTGATTTACTAAAAGAAAAGAGATTTAATAATGAATTGATTACAGAAAGGGGAAAAGAGGCACCAAAGTTGTAACACTGTTAACAAGATTTAGTAGTACTAGAAAGATACAATACAGCTATCAAATCAACAAAATACAGTTAATATTGAACTAGAATAAATAGGTTACTTAAATTATCCAATTGAAAGCATAATTAAAATTAAGGAATATTGATCTTCAGAATTTCTGAATTTTAAAAAGGTAGATTTCTTCTTCTAGTACATACTCAAATATTGCATCATCAATTTTGCCAGACCTACTGCAAAAAAGACCCAACTGTAGGTCATACAATCAATGAGTTCCTAACTTAAAACGTGACTTAAGACATTTTACTCTAAGGCAAATGCAATCCCTTTACCTGCAATAGAGTATTTAAGATTACTATATAGCCACATGATGTTCAATGCACTTTGCTCAGGATCAAGTACAGGAGTCTTGGCCCACTCAAGCTCAACATCCTGCTCCACAGGATAAAGCAAAACAGGATTGCAACAAAGGAAAGAGGGTTTAAAATATCTGCAGTTAAGTCAGCTGCACTCTGTCTCTGAAAGCTGAATACCATCTCTGACGCCATCCCTCAGACATTATGCAATGGTACACAAGTTGTGAAATGTCATCATAAGTGGCTGTCACTGAGCGTGTATGCTTCACATTCAGTTCTTGATGTGAAATCCTAAACCTGAGTGTAAGATCTGAGGGCACGACCTGCAAAAACGCCAGCTACTTACAAACGCAGCTGAAGTCTGTAGGAAGCGGTTTTGAACATATGAATGATAAATATATTGGAAAAATTGCACCAGAATAATTTAAAGTCACACAGTGCATTCAATGGATCTCTGTGATTTTAACCACTACGCCCCATGATCCCAATTGTAAAATAGAAAAAATAATACTTCTAATCCATCAAAGTGCAACAAGTTATCAGCTATTATATTGATGAGTGTCACAGACAACAGCAAAAGAAAAACAACCAATAGTTCTGTCCCTGCTACAGAACTTCCACAGCAGACGATAAAGCAAGAAGCCCACGTGTAAGTAATGAAGAAAAAACAGAATTCTGAGTAGCCACTCCACATGAACATTGTTCAGACTGCTCAGTGACTGAAGCAAGTCTTTACTGCAGAAGATTATGATCATAGAATTTAAAATTCCGTGAGTAAAAAAGGGAGATTGCACCAACAACCTTAACTTTGGCATCTGTTAGTTTGGGAGAGTTCAGTTTTGCAGCTTTTTGAATGCAACGTTTTGTTTAGCTTGAACAAAATACTAAGAAAAAAAAAAAACAACATAATGATGTGGCATATAAACAGGATCACACCCCTCAGGTCTCCTTTCTTTCTGCTGTAGAAAGCAGTAAATATAAATAAACATAAATAAAACAAATGCCTTTGTTACTTAACACTGGAAATAGAGATTAGATTTATCTTGTTGTTTCTGGAAATTCTCAGAAATCAACGTTTTCATGGCATCCTAAGCACAGAAATGCCAAGAAATTGAAGCAGTACAAGAATTTTCAATCAACATAAAACTGTGTTTTGATATGAGCTTAACTTCAGTTCCTAAAAAACTGGGGAAAAGAAACATATCTGTCAAAGTACTGAACGCTTGCTCTTTCATTTAAAAGCTGATAATGTCCCTGGTTCCATAATCTGGGTGACTTTTATACAGTCAAGGAAAGGAATGGTATTTGCTGTGCAAACCCAATGTTTCACAGAATTACAAAGGTTGGAAGCGACCTCTCGAGATAATCAGTCCAACCCCCTGCTAATTCATGTTCCTTACAACAGGTTCCAAAGGAAAATGTCCAGGTGGGTTTTGAATATCTTCAGAGGAGACTCCACAACCTCTCTGAGCAGCCTGTTCCAGTGCTCTGTCACCCTCAAAATAAGTATTCCCTTGTGTTCAGATGGAACTTCCAGTATTCCAGTTTGTGCCCATTGCCCCCTGCTCTGTCGCTGGGCATCACTGAAAAGAGCCTGGCCTCATCCACTTGACTCCTGACCATTAGATATTTATAACTGTTGATAAGATAGTCCTGCTAGCAAGGGGGCTGGGGAGCAGAAAAGCTGGGAGGGACAGAACCAGGACAGTTGGTTAGAGAATGGAGAGTGACTGGTAACACTAAAAGTCAAGAACAGGTTCCCAACCATTGTCTGCTTATACCTTAAACACTTTTTTTTTTTTTAAAAAATGGACTTTTAAATATTCCTATAACCTTCCACCAGTCATGCAATTTGGCTGACCAACTCATAGATGTCCAGATATAGTGCCACAAAATATTCTGATGGTTATAAAATCATGTCTGCTCTAATCTATGGAGACAGCCTGACTTCAGGCAGATTTTCAATCAAATATATTGGAAAATAAAAGAAAGCAAAACAATACAAAACAAAAACTAACCAAAAACCCCCATCGACTGTAGAAATCAAAAGAATGTCTGTTAAATAGTTTCAAAACTAAAATTATGCTAGCTTTGTAGGAAACTTTAAATCCCAATGCTCCATTTATTCCCATAAAGCTCAGCAGATGCAAGAGTTCATCAGCAGCTTCTTTACTGTTTGAAAAAGATCCCAAACTCAATTTGCAACATTTACCTTAAAATTGTGTTCTTATGATGCAACAACTTATTTTGGTCATGACACAGGAATAGAATCTACGTTATGATCCATCTGGCCCAGCGCACTTTTTTTCCACTCGTATCCTCTGTCATTGCAACATCATTTCCAAGTAATTTTTAAATCATGATGATTCACGACACTGAAATTGAGGCAGGAAGTCTGTCTCTAGGGGCCAGGCTATCAATTTCTTAAATAAGAAGTTGTTCTTAATAAATCCTTTATTGTTCTTATAAATTGCTCTTCAGCAACAAGTGGTTTGCATTACTTCTTCACAATAGACTTCTGAAACATCGAAGGGAACGGAGCTCCACTGCTTTTTGTAATGGAAATAATTACAGAGTCTCATTCAAGGAGCATATACACTATGCAAAGATGCACCATGTTAAGACAAACACATGGTGGGAGAAATTATCATTCTGTTTTTGATACAGAAATATGATAGACACTGACTTTGAAAAATTAAGCAAAGAAGTCTTTCGCAAGGCTAAAAAGTCAGTCCCAAAATTCTAAATCAACAAAAGCAACCTTCCTGTGAAAAAAAGAATCTCACCAGAGGACAGCTTAGTTGAAAAGAAGTTTAACTCCTCAACATCTAAAACTACGACTTCCACTAGCTCAGCAGTGCCCTATTATCTAGGCTACAAATCATTAAAAAGGTCTTCAGTGCACACCGAAATGAAGTCAGACCCTCATCTACATGAACGATCAGAACAGAACACAAAATGCAATTACACAAATCCACGCTAAATATATATCTATAACTTCTATGAGCAGAAAAGCTTACAGTAACATATCATCACCACAAGTAAAAGAGAAGAAACTAGAAATTAGGCTCTCCTCTTGACTCTTTGTACAGAATCATGCCCAGCAGTAGCTAAGAGCAATGAGAACACTCTCCAATCAAGAAGGTTACGACATTGCTTTTCCATCCAGAAGAAAGCTTGTTTATATTTCAGAGAATACAAAGGAGTTTTGCCCTTGCCTTTTCAATGTCTTGTCTTTATATTTCCATCCCGCTTTGCACTAGGTTAAGGAAAGCAGCAACTGCTGTTGAGTATCCAGGGACTCAGTCCTGTTACAATAAAGCTTTCTCCACTGTAAATAACACACACTGTGGTGTGGCAGAGGACACAGATGGATTTGAATATTCATTTATGATTTAGTCAAATAGAGGAATACGTTTCCAATGTGCATCTCTGATGTACCTGCCACGGGACAAAGTAAATCTTTATTTCCAGAGCTACAGTCAAGTTCAAGGGCAAGTCGCTTTCCAAACTATGCTGATGTCATTTATATATATATATATATATTTTTTTTTCCCCTCAATAAAAAAGAACAAAGAATATTTAAACTTTAAAAAGGTGTTCAATAGCATATCATTTCTTTTCCCTGAAGCCTGAGTATATACTATTAATCAGATTGATGACCCCAAATGACTGAAAATATATTTGCTAACCTGAAAGATTTTAAAATGTTAATTTGCAACAACAAAAGTCTAAACTGCTTGAATATATACACACCTTTGTTCTTGTAACAATTGACATCTAAAAATATCATAATACAGCCAAGTTTCTTTTTAAAATTCATCTTCTCATTTGTACATTTTGTACATGCCACCATTTTAGGAGCAAGCAACTTCCTCATTTTTCCTACACTATCTCTTCATTTCTGAAATACAAAAACCATTTAGAAATAAGTAACTATAAAGTGAACTACTCTTTCTGACATCCCAAATATTCATATTTACAGCATCTCTTAAATATTTGCTTTTGCTGATTTTTCACGGCCTGTTAACATGTTATATTCAACACATTAATAGTCTCTATTTCTCTGTCACAATTCGTTTTGCTTTAGTCAGCTGTGACACTGACTGAAATAACACCTTTTTTCTGTATTGCTGTTACAAATTTTTAAATATATCTGATTTTTAGAAAACACAATATAGTTCAACTGACACAGTAAAGCCATTTACCTACCACAACTAGAATGTACTTAATACTTTGTCTAGTAGTAAATGGCTTTACTGTGTCAGAACTTGTGAGCAGGCTGTACTTTCAGGTTAGGCTTCAATAGACATCTGCACCTCGTAGCATTTATCACTCACATATGACCGCTGCATTTTTATTTGTTCAAAATGGAAGGATCATTACATCTTATCATTTGGATTTTAATAAAAAAAAAAAGAGAAAGTTTAAAGCATACCTTATGACCTATTTTTTGTGAAAGTTGCAAGTGCATAGTTTCTTTCATAAAGACACAAATGCCATCTCCCTGAACTACCTCATTGCTTCTTTATTTTACCAAATACATGCACACCTTTTAAAAACAATTCTAACTACTGAAGTTAATTGTTCAGATTACCATAGCAATCCAGTGACCTTTCTACTTTCTTCCAACACAAGTGTGGGTTCTTGTACAGTGGGAAAAACAAGAACATACCTCTGAGATCAGTTTGTTACGACAAAAATAATTTAAACTGTTAAAATGCTCTTGTTTTAAGCATGTAGTCCAACAGGTGAAAGCATCACAAATTATCAAATTAATTTTATATTAGCAGGTAGAGATTTCAAAATACTGAAGCAGCACTGGGGTATATACCCTACAATTTATGAGTAGCTGAGTATGGAATTTAGAGGTACGTTTCCATTCAGATTAAAAACTGCAGTTGTGCACTGGGTGATTTTCATTACAGCAACGGCATATTTTCATACAGAAAGTGAAAGTGCATCATTTGACTTTGCTTCAGAAGTATTACATCACATGCACGGTCCTTTTGAAATAAAACATTCATAATCATCTTTTGCTTCCCCATTCTATCCCCTCCTGCTTTTAATTCTTAGCATCCATCGAAACCTTAACTTTGTTTTCTGTACAACAAAGACATACAAAATGTTAACGAGAGAGAAGCCAGGAAAAACATAAAAATACCACAAAAGTAAAGAGATGTCAATTAAAAAAGAAATAAAGCTCTGCAAGCAGGTACCATACTTTAAATAAAAATATACTATTAGTTCTTTTCTAATTACAAAAACCTGTCTAGTAAGAGATGCTACGCATTCCTGTGCAGAGGATTTAGTACTGTATGTCGAAAAGCAAATAAACCTGAAATTTTACAGAAAGACAGTTTGTTTGGCAGAGAGAAAAAAATTGGTGGAATTCATCAAACTTAAAATCTATATCCTGTCTAAGACAATGAGCAGCACCAGATGATTCACAGGAAGAACCTTTATAGTTCCTCTGTTGTTGACTTCTGACCCAAAGCATGTGTCTTGCATCACTTTTTTTTTCTTCCTGGCTACAGGATCTCTGGCTGCTTTTATTCATATAAATAATCTCTCTGCTATGCAAAAGGATTACTGGAAGAGGCTCTAAAAGGCTTAGGAGTACATTCAACCAAAATAATGAAGCCAGCAGGTACAAGCCACATTTTTGGTGAAGACTGACTAAAAAAATATTTTACTCCATTGAGATTTAATATTTTATCAAATTTTACCACAACAAGTTCTGCACTGCAAAATAACAAAGGAACTGCAACCATAATCGTTAAAGTAGAGCAGATACCAAATACTAATTCCAACACACTTAGTAGTTTGTATGCCACTTGAGACAAAAAAGCAGCATTGCGTTTGCAGCCTTAGTGGAATTCCACTGGAACAGTAACACCGGCTTTCTGTATGTAACACATTCCTTGTCCTTTAAAGGGTATGCTATCTTATACTTGCAAAGGATTTCTTTTTCTCCTCCTGCAATTGAAGAATATTGCTTATTTCTGATTTAAGGCTTGTTTTGACGAAGACCGAGCTGATGAGGCACTCAAGAGCTTGTATTAAATCAGTAATAGACAGAAGTGGGCAGCTTGTATATGCACTGTGGGATACACTTGTTCCTATATTTATCTTTTGTGTTTTGAGAGAAGGTTACAAATATTTTTATATATACACACACACACATAAAAGAGCGAGAGTGAGCAAGCTCACATTCCAAGAGAAGTTTTCTGGCTATGTCAGGACTGAAGTCCACCCCTTGCTAGACAAACCTATTTTTTTCAAACACAAGAGGATATTATCAGAGAAGTCCGTGCTGATATACAGAAACCAGAGATCGCCATGGCTCAGTGAGGTGACGAGCTGACGGGTGGATGGCGCCCATTATCTCCACTTCTCAGTCCTGAAAAAGTTTTCCTGAAAAACTGCAAGGGGAGAGAAGGCACCAACAGAACATAAGGAACTCAATACAAGAAAAGGATTAGGAGTGAGGAGCAAGGAAAGGAAGAGCAAGATAGATATTGTGGAGGCTTCAGAGAGCTAAAAAGTAGTTTTTAGATGAAAGGACCAAGTTGTCAGTAGCTCCGGTTTTTGGTTTTTAAGTTCTGCGCAAGGCTATTACATACAATAACTGCATTAGGAAACAATCGTCTAAAAGAAATTTACCTCCTTTATATTGGGAAAATATATTCAACTCAGTGGTTTCAACGCTTCTTGGAATTTTGAAACATGTTTCAAGCCTTTGTTCGGCAAGCATACCAACCGCTATCCAGCCACCAGCAAGGGGAATCTGAAACGAAGTACAAGGGGAAGCTGGTGCATGAAACTCAGCTCAACTGCTTCTACATCAAACCTGGAGGTAAGGAAGCAATTCAGATTTGTGTGCATGCAAACTGTACTGGTATCTGTCTGCTTAGATAAGTATTCCCTTTCTACATAAATAGAGCAGTCTGTATGATGTATGAAATAACGCTAGTAATGTCGGTAAATAGTTGGGGATAAGGTACTGAAAATGCCTGTGTGTGTGACAAGACTTAGGGAATTTTGGTAATTGTCACATCTGTGGAGTTGAGCAGACAGCTTCTCTTGTTAACATGCTGTCTTTTGAGCATCTGTTGAAAGTTCCTTTTTCACTTCCACTTTCACACTGGAGCAAAAACTAAAGGAAAAAGAAAGGCACACAGGTATAAGGAACAGAAAGTAAAGAGGCTAAGAGATTTAGAACATACTAAAGCTTAACATATGAAATAGATACCTATTGTATAAAGGGAGTGAACTCTATAGATCCAGATGTCCATTGTGTATGGGAGTGAACTCTAAAAACCAACTAGTTCTACAATATTTTCAATTGCAGAATGCATTTACACTGGCTTGGAAACATCCAGTATTTTATGCTGTACAAGGTGGAGGGTATGAAAAACAGGGTATATAGGTAGTCATGTGAAGATAACACTCTCTAAAAGTAAAAAAAAAAATCTGCTCCAACTTTAACTCTTGAGTTTTACTGCATCATATGCCTATCTTATCTTGAAGAGATGTCCGGAATTCCCAGTGCTTGCAGTACACTCTCAGCAGTAAACGTCCAGACCAGCTAATATGTTGCTTATGTGACAATATCCATAAATGGGAAGCAAAGACCGCTTAGCAGATACAAACAGTGAGACTCCTTCCTTTCTGTTCAGAATACAATCCACAATTGCAGGATGCTTGTACGATGCTTTTAATTCTATTTCATACATTTTTCCTACCAATTTGCTTGCCCGAACAGCAACAATTCCACCATATTCAGAATAATTATCAGCCAGTAAAAAACTACTAAAAAACTTTGTTACCTTATCTCCTTAGACTAGTTATTTTTCCTCATGATATATACTCAAATCAGAATCCATCATTCTACACAGTCAAAAATTTACGTTAGCAGTACTGCACTTCTGTCCTTGTACTTTTTACCACCATCATCACGACTGAAACTGTTAGAGCAAGAAGATGGCTGCAGTCATCATGGCTGCAAGACCTACTATCTTGAGAAAACCAAATTCACAAACACAAAGTGTTCTAAACTGTTTGCTCTTCACGGCCAAAGTCTTCTACAACTGCAATCAAATCCTTAAGGTAGGAAGCGTGAGGAGGAAACAAGAAAAATGTCCTATAAGTCTGAATTGAAACCCTGTGTAACTGAGCTGAATCAGGCAGGGTGAAAAGGAATATGGTTTTATCCATCAGAGCAGATGCCTTAAGGATAAGGTCTTCAATTTCCACTGAAAAACAAATACATTGTATCTGTAGGAAAGCGTGTTGAATAAGAAAAAAAGAAAGAAAGAAAAAACACTTCAGAAATACAAGCACAAAGAGTTTTGTTTAAAACAACAACAACAACAAAAAAAAACCTAACAGAAAAAAAACAAAATAGAATCATACAATTCCTCCTCTTGATCCAAACTCTAAAAACCTCAATTTGCAATCATTGAACTACATCTAGTTCTCATGATAAGCACAAAAAATCCTGCGTACTGGAAAACAGGATCAACCAATACCTGCTGATTATTTATTTTTGCAGTGATTTCTGCATACACACACACAAACACATCTTTTCTTCATAAATAAACAACCAAATCATCCTGTCCCCTTTCAGAGGTCACACTACATAAAAATCCAATCCAATTTCCATAGCATCAAGCAGTTTAGCAACAGATTTCAAAACCAGATGCATCTGACTGTATACTCTAAAACAGGCATGCTAGCTAATTGCTAAAGATCAGGACTCCTGGCCTTAAAAGTCTCCTTTCTTAGGCTAACATTGCTGTATGCCCATCTATGCTTGCATGCAAAATACAGTTTAATTATGCCATAAAGTTATCATATTGTTTTTACATCTCTACAAGTAAACATTAAGGATTTGTAGGTACCCTTGAAAATTTGAATATGAGACAGAAATGCCAACATTTAATATAGAAGCACACCTACTTTATGGTTCTAAGCATAGAAGTCCAAAGTAACACCTATGTCATTCCTAAAGGGGTAGATTATTCTTCCTGATATTTTGATTTTTTTTTTTTTAAGCACAATAGCATGCCACAGAACACAAAGGAAGGCACTAAGCAGGAAATACAGTGAAGTAATAATGCTTTCACATATACTTTTATAGACCAGGCTAAGAACAGATAATTTCTGCAAGCAGTTGCAAGGAAGACAGAACCTCACACGGAAAAGAAAAATAATCAAAAATTTATAGTCACTATGCAACAGACAAGTAAATAAAACACAAGGAGGGATAAATTTGCTTTGAAAAAATTTGCATATACAATGAACTATAAGACACTTAAGCCACACAGATGCTAAAAAAGGTTTTTAAAAACATGCATGTAACGTGACAGTTAATCCTGTCCGTCAACTTAATTTTCTGATTTTAGAAGCAACACTGCAATGTTAGTGTACTTTTGGTATGAGTATTTTCCTTTCAAAAAGGAAAAATAACATCTTATTATATAAACATATTATTTTAATATAAAACATTAGGATTTGAATGTTCTCAGCAAAACCGAGGTTTCAGTCAGAGGTAAAGAATATCCCTGGAGAACAATCCTGACCTCAGCTGCTGTTCCTGCCCAGCTGGAGGCAGGATGAATTTTTATCATACTGATCAAAGGAGAGGTGGTAGAAGGGAAAGGAGGAGGAGCCACTTTTTTCCAAGACAAAAATGTCTCCCAAGGACAGCACCTCAGGTAAAACACACAAATTTGTATTCTAAGCAAACGTCAGTGGTTGATCCAGGCAAGCTTTTAGAAAAAAATCAGCCAAATCTGGTTAGCAAGAAGAGATTTATAAAACTGAATTATAGAATATATAATCTATGACAGAACAAGAATAAATTTCAGGGTAAAGCAGACACTTATTCATGCTATATTCAGTTTTACACATCACCCAAATTCTACTACTGTTGTCTCCTCTTTTATCTTGGGAAGTAAACTTCTCATATTCTTCTAATCAAGCTGCTCCTTACAAGAAAAATGTTACCATTAGTCTACCTGCAGGATCAATGAGTCTTCCAACATGCCTACAGAATCAGGACACATTAGCTATTCAGTATATATTTATAACAACACATAAACATTGGAAAAGTTAACGAAAGGGACCCAAATTAGTCTCCCAAGACGATGAATTCTTCTGTTTGAGAGCGCTCTAGTATGCTGCAACACAGAATCTACAGATGAAAAGTTTAAGAAATATATATACAGTTACCTTTTCCTAACATTTTACAATCATTTGCCTTGAAACACAAACCTACATTTGGGAAAAAAAAAAAAATATCATGTAAAAATAGTTATGACATAGGAGGGAGAAAAAACAATAGCAACAATAAAACCCACCCATGACAAAGTTTAAGCTGCTTGTCTGGCAAACTTCCAGTCTCGTCTACCAGAAGTCTTTGCAGTATAGAAATCTAGAAAAATGATGTCAGTTGTTTAGGGTTCTGACAAACAGAAGGTGGCAAGTTAAACTGAAATTATTACGAGGCACCTTTATGAGAAGCAAGCACGTCTGATCTGCCTGTGTAGCACTTCCTGGACTTCTACAAAACCTGATATTCAATAGAATACGTCACATCTGGCTAGAAAGCTTCATTCACTTTCAATTTTACTAGATAGCATGACCAAAGGCCTTGCTACAAATATGACCCAGAATGCACAAATGGGCACAGAATCTGGTCAGATTCTATTTGTAGAACTGGTGAGACTATTTGTAGAGCTTCCAAAGTTTCTTTCTCCACTTCCTGTAGTACAATAATCAGCAGTGGTAACTGGCATACAAGCTCCTTATAAGCTGGATCTGGTATCTTTTTCTGGCAGCTGAAACACACAAGGTGTACTGAGCTCTAACATATGCAACTTTCCTCAAGTACCCCATGTTCGATAAGCATGAAAAACAGTATTCAGTGATGAAATTGTACATCAGTCAACACAAGAAATAATTTGCTAGCCCAGCATACAATCTCATACACCCAGTACAAAATACACCATTGGGAATAGTTGCAAGTAAATTACTGTATAGTTGACCACTGCTAGAAGGAGAAACTGAAGTTATTTCACCCAAGAATTTACAGTTATGCATTTTTCTGAACTATTTCACATTAACCAGCATCAAGCTTCAAGCAGGAGGTTCCAAATGTTCTTTTTCTGCAATAAGCACCACCAAAGGTTAAGGAAAAAAGTATTAATTACGTAGATAAGATTACTCAAATATATAATCCAGGAAATACTTTAAATTTTTGAAATCATTAGATGATAAAAAAAAGCAGTACTGTCTTATTTGCACACAGAAAGTATCTGAAACTGTGGTTAACTACCAATGTCTACAAATAACATGGAACATATTTTGCAGAATCATAGAATGGCCTGGGTTGAAAAGGACCACAACGATCACCTAGTTTCAACCCCTTGCTGTGTGCAGGGTCACCAACCAGCAGACCAGGCTGCCCAGAGCCACATCCAGCCTGGCCCTGAATGCCTCCAGAGATGGGGCATCCACAACCTCCTTGGGCAACCTGTTCCAGTGTGTCACCACCCTCTGTGTGAAAAACTTCCTCCTAATACCTAACCTAAACCGTCCCCCTCTCAATTTCAATTCCCCCTTGTCTTATCACTATCCACCCTCATAAACAGCTGTTGCCCCTCCTATTTAAACGCTCTCTTCAAGTACTGGAAGGCCATCTCACTTATTTGACTGATGTGCTTTTTGTTTCTTGTTGGAATTAAAGATTTCTTCTGGCATTAAACATGCTATAACCTGTATCTAACTCTTTTGGCTTTGAAATGAATAACTCTTACACCTGCCTGACTAGATTTTCCAAACCAAACTTTTCTGTGAAGGAGTGGATCCGTGCACTCATTTACTTGCATGGATCCCAACACCAACCCCCAAAGACCTGTGAACAGATTACAGGCATTTGAAAAGCGTTCTTAGATAGTATTTCAATTCTTGATTACCAAGAACAATGGACCAACAGGAGAAGTTTGAAGCATAATAAAGTGAAAGATCAAAAGTTTCTTAATTATTAATAAAATTTACTTTTATATGGTTTTAGAAAGCTTTTTTTTCTACTGCAATAATATATTGGATGCAAAACAATTTTTCTAAGACGATAGATGCAATATAACAAGATCAGAAAACTAGAACTTGCAAAACATTGGGCAGGACAGATAATACAAGTCCTCTTATGTGAGAAAGCAACTATAACAGATACTCAAAAATCACAAGAGCTTGGGTCACAAATCCAAAACATAGCACTATGCAAGGAAAATTAACTCTCTTCCAGCTAAAACCAGCACAGTAGTTTGCCTCCAAGGACATCCTTTTCACTTTTGTGCTCCAATCCTCCTTAGTTTGTCTACTACAACTCTTGCATTTGATCTCTAACATTACACTCAAAATGCTGCAGCTTTGTAGTACAGATCTACAACGTCTCCTAGCAGAAGGGAATATTACCTTACCAAGTGAAGGGGAGTCATTTAGTGTGTTTATGAACATAGGAAGATTTAATAAAATTGCACAGAAGTGCAAAAAGTCACCAACAAAGCACTCTGAGCTTTGTAAAAGCTGATGGATAATCATTTTCAAATCCTACTCCATTTTCAAATCCTACTCCAAAAGGAATCACTGTCTATGCAGAGCCCAAAAAAGCAGCCTTCTGCACTTTGCTGTTGCACAATTAACCAATAAAATACCAAGATGCGTTATCAGAAGCATGTTAGTACCTGTATTTGAGGCTGTGCAAATCTATAATTATGACATCTCTTAGTGAACAAATGGTTTAATACTTCCCTCCAAAGCCCCCAGATTTTTCTCCTAAATAGATCAGTTTATATGCAGTATTTGGACTGAAGACTGTCTTTCTTCATGCCAGTATAATTATGATAACTTCTAATTATTCTTATTGCTAATTGCCTCAACAAAAAGAAAGAATTAATAGATCAGGCTTCAAAAAGCAGGTATACATACATACACAAATTTCTGTTGGAATTTCAAAACAAGACAAAAATACATTAAATATACATAGGAAAGTTTTCATAATCACACGGGAGAAAAGTCTCAAGGTATTTAGAATCCTGATAGCCTAGGTTAGCCTGGAGATGTCTGTATTTCTTTTCAGCTTTTTGGGGAATTTCAGATAGCAAATTTAAACTGTTTTTCAGCCCACCAAATGCTCTTGGAAATAGAAGTTTCATTTAGATTATTTAAAATAATGCCATCTCTATTGCTCATGCATACTATGTGGTAGAAACAACACTATGTGGTAGAATTCCCTCTTGATATACATGCCAACTCCAAATTAAGTTTATGAAATAAAAAGGTCTAGCAGATTATCAAACTGCGCTGCTTTGTATGCCATCAATTTCCTCTGCTTTTACTTCATCCAGAGGGAACACTTCTGCAACACATTTCACATAAGGATTTTTTGCAATGTACTTTTATGCATCAAGAACAAAATATAGATCATACTATAGCTCTATTTCCAAGTACAAATATAAACTTGCTTATTTATAACTGTTTGTTCTTATACAATTGCACATTATCACAGTCTGTGTGTCTATCTGTGTGTAAAAGCACAGCTTTTTCATGTCTTCCACTCATTTCTGAATTTGCCAGATGCATGCTTGTATAGAGGTTCGACAATTATGCAAGACAAACACACAGCCCACAGTAATAACTTCATCTTTCATTGGAGTTTGAATTAGGCTTAGCGTCACAGCGTCATTGTTTCCCATAATAGTTGGGAAGTAACCCCCTTCTAAGATGCTCTAAGGACAGTGCATCAGAGCTGGAGCACAGAGGCTTGAACTAGCTGCATTTGTTTACCCTTACACAGCTCACAAGGATTATTCCAATCTTCAGTGGGCTTGTATTATGACAAGACATCCCAGCACTGACCAGAGTATATTCAGAACATACAACACATGTCTATGTGTCTCTACACCCATCACGTACATGGGGCCACAGAAGTCTGTTATTTGCCAGTTTAAAGTGACTTCCTTTTCAACAGTGGCATTTCAGGTAGCATTTCACAACTCTTTTTGCATGTCAATGAGCAAAATATACTCCTTCAATTGCAAATGTTAACCAGCCAGTTCCAGCCCTTTAAAGCTAAACTCTAATCTAATTACCTCAACTAAGAATAGATGCTGAAGAAGAGCTCACCTCTTCAACATTTAACTCAACATATCACATACTTACATCTGGCATTTCTGTAAAGTAGAAAAGGGTCCTGCAGCTGGAAATCAAGGTCTTTAGTAATTGGTTCCGTTCGATTTTCCATGCTCAGCCTGTTCATAATTGTGAAGCCATGCCTTGGAGAAGCTGATCTGAAAATTATCAAGTAGAAATCACATCAAGTCAAGAAAAAAAAAAAAAGGAATTACTGTGGTTTTCTCTGTTGCATGGTCCTCTAAAATGCATTTTTTCCCCACTCACAGATAGTATAAAATTCTCATTTTGTCCCAGATCACTAGTATCACATTTTCCAACCATAATTTCTTGTAGAAAATGATGATTACATTCAGAAATAAGCAAGGAGCACTGCATATTTTATTACTGCAATTATATTTATTATCATCACTAACCTTCAAGTAGCAATTGTGGACAATACTGAAAAACCTATCTAAAACGTAAGTGAAAAAATTGTGACAATTGCCTACGGTGGTTACAGTTCAAGCAGTTAGTCAGTTTTTATTAATGTCAGGTGTTAAACCTATTACCATCCTGACAGGAGACATTACTTTCGTATTTGACAAAAGTATATTGTGATGCTTAAGCATTTGGTAAAATTGCCATCTCTGGTAATTGCCTTTTGGTGGACATCTAAGAAATCTAAAGCATGGGGACCTGCAGTGGAGAGTAAGATGCAACAGGAAACGAAACAAGCAGAACCCTTAACAAGAATCCAATCAGTACTTAAGTTACAAGAATGAACTTCCATTGGTACTAACTCAGTGGGAAGCCTGATTTTTGACCCTTCCTCAGAATTTGCAAAGTTTCAACTCGTGATAAAAATCAGCTCCAGCAGAAGAGCCATGTTACATTCTCATAGCAGTAACAAAAAGCAACAAAGCAACATCAGCAGACTCCAACCTGCAGTCTGTAGGCAACGTTTATGACGTAACAAGATTTTATAACATTGCTCAAAGCCACAAGAAATAACATTGGTGGGAAAGGCCCTGTATAATGTTGTTCACAACCTGTTTGCTGTAGTCACCTACACGGCAGGAAGGATAGCAATCTCTGCTGTAAATAGAAACTTCCTCAGCCAACAAAACAGCATGATGAAAGATCACAGATACAACACGTCAGGTGACGTTGTCAAGTTCTGAAGGTTTAAATCCAACATACCAGACAAATACCTCTATTTTGCAGCATGCAACCAGCTACCCCTAGCTACTGCTAACAAAATCAAGGGCCAGCTCTTTCCTTTTGCAATGGTAACCTTTTTATTCCCCTTCATTTACCTTAAAGAAGTTTAGAAAAGTTATTGATGACAATTTCAACTGCTGGTACAAGAGAACTCAAAAGATTAATTCCACCCTTCCCACTCCACACAAAGCTCAGTCTCCTGGGCCTTCCTGTCCATTTGCCATTTTACTCACACACCTCTTGCCCTCTGAAAACAGTCTCTTGTTTCCTCAGTTTTCCTACCAGTTCCTCAAAAATAAACACTGAAAGCTTCTTCTTCAGCATCCCATCCCATCAGCTACTGCAAGATGTGCTCACTATGTCATTTTCTGATTTTAACAGTGCTACAAGGAAATGCTTGGGCGCTGCTTAGGAAACCTAAAAACAAAACACACTTACAACAGAGCTAAAGTACACATTGAAGTAAGTGACCAATTCCAAGCTCTGAAAAGCTGTAATTACAGATGCTGCAAACAGCAAGCACTGAGAAAATCCAAATGCTGGATGGAATATCCACAAAATTGAACAATCAGACTGAAGAAATACTAACTCCTAAATACAGTGCTCATATCTTCTACCATTCTTTAAGAAATATCATTATTTATTTCTGTTTATTTTTTGTTTAGGCACCTTTAACCTGCCAACACTGAATCCTATTTAAGGCAGTATAACAGATTTCTATGGTTGAGCCAAGTGAATTTAAACCACATCTTCAAGTCATATACATGATGATCCCTCCTTTTTGACGATCCTTCCTTTTCTGCACTTCCTCCTTTATGTTTGTCTTTGCCAATTACAGTTTCCTTTCACCTCTAAGTACAACACAGTTGGGAGCATTTTCTGTCCTTCAGACAAGCCTCATCCCAGCTTCCCCACACCCACAGGCTGCACCTTCAGATGTAACACTCTCACCTTGTATAAACGAACAGCGTTCCTTCCACATCTGTCTTCTCCTGAATCAGAATATTAATAAAGTTTAAATTAGGGCTGCGTTTTGCCAGACACAAGCAAGTTTCTTTATCTGTTTAACCAACACATTTCACCTCTTTCCCATAAAGAAAAATAACAAATGAGGAAAGGTTGAGGGAAATGGGCTTGTTTAGCTTGGAAAAGAGAAAGCTCTGGGGAGACCTCATTGTGGCCTTCCAGTAGTTGAAGGCAATGTTTAAATAGGAGGGGCAACAGCTGTTTATGAGGGTGGATAGTGATAGGACGAGGGGGAATGGTTTGAAACTGAGACAGGGAGGTTTAGGTTGGATATTAGGAGGAAGTTTTTCACACAGAGGGTGGTGACACACTGGAACAGGTTGCCCAAGGAGGTTGTGGATGCCCCATCTCTGGAGGCATTCAAGGCCAGGCTGGATGTGGCTCTGGGCAGCCTGGTCTGGTGGCTGGCAACCCTGCACATAGCAGGGGGGTTGAAACTAGGTGATCGTTGTGGTCCTTTTCAACCCAGGCCTTTCTATGATTCTATCCCAGCTCAGCAGGATGGTGGTGAAAGAGCACAACTAGCACAGGCCAGGTTAAGGGTGAGATATGCCCCTTGAACTAACAGAACGACTCCATGAGGTTAATTACATCTTTAATAGCCTTTCTGCTGTTGGTAAACTGAAAGCTTGCACACACACACTCTGCTTCTGGCCAATACCAATTTTCAAACAGCAGCAAACTCCTCCAGCCCAGCTCTCAACACACCAGGCTGCCTAATGTTACTTTTAAAGCCCCATTACCAGGCCACAAGCCCAGCCCAGGAAGAGCTGACAAAGCCACCCAGTCCACCCTACCCTCACACCTCCTCATGGCAGGGCACCCCCACTTCCGCACAGGGATGGGGGCGGGGCCTTGTCTTAGCCCCCGCCCATATATGGGCGGAGCCTGGTGCCAGCTCCTCCCCTCGCAGCCGGGAGGGGGTCGCGAGGAGGGGCGGCCCGACGTACCCACTCGTTGGCGCGGTGCCCGAAGGTGTAGAGCGCCACCTGGCTGGCCACGTCCACGATGCTGCTGATGTAGGGGTCGTGCTGCTGCAGCGCCGCCAGGCTGATGTCCAGCCCCTTGCCCAGCAGGGCGGCCCCGGCCACCGCCGCCGCCATTTTGCCTCTGACAACAACACACGGTTCCTAGTAGGCGCGACCAATCCAGCGCCGAGAGAAAGGAGGGAGCTCCCCCCCCTCCCCCTGCTAGCCCGATCGGAGCCCAGTCACCGCAATCGAACGCCGAGTGCGCGGCGCACGGCTGTTGCGTGCGTGTATGTGTGTATATATATATATGTGTGTGTGTGTCACGTACATGTGACATAGGCAGCTGAAACATAAGCAAGTGTACTACGATAGGGAGACACACAAACAGCAGAGGAACAGATTGGCGAGACTGAGAATTTAGTTACCATATTTTCCTGTCAAATATATTTTTTATTAGTCTATTGATAGCTACAGTTCACAGTGAATATTTCAGCCTTATGTGGTGTGCAGATACACTCAGTATGTACAGACACATTTTAAGCCTTGTTTAACAGTTCAGCCTGAACCCCCTGCAGTAGCAAATTGGATTTGACTTCATCTTATCAGAGCTCTGTGACAGTTTTGTAAGGATCACAGAATCATGGAATGGGTTGTGTTAGAAGGGACATTAAAGCCCACCCAGTCCCAACCCCCTGCCATGGGCAGGGCTGCCACCCAGCAGCTCAGGCTGCCCAGGGCCCCATCCAACCTGGCACTGAGCACCTCCAGGGATGGGGCACCACAGCTTCTCTGGGCAGCTGTGCCAGGGCCTCACCACCCTCTGAGTAGAGAGTTTCTTCCTAACATTTAATCGAAATCTCTCTTTTGGTTTAAAGCCATTCCCCTTTATCTTATCACGATTAGATTGTGTAAGATTCAGTCTCCTACCTATAAGCTGGAATGCCACAATGAGGTCTCCCCAGAGACCTCCCACTTCTCCAAACTGAACAAGCAGAGCTCCCTCAACTTTTCTTCACTAGAGGTGCTCCAGCCCTCTAACCATCCTCATGACCCTCCTCTGGACCTGCTCCAACAGCTCCACATCTTTTTTGTGCTGGAGGCCCCTGGATGCAGTACTGCAGGTGGGACCTCACAGGGCAGAGCCTGCCACCTCCCCTCTGTTGATGCAGCCCAGAACACGGCCTTGCAGGCTACAAGTGCACACTGCTGCCTCACGTCCAGCTTTTCATCCACCACAACGACCAAGTCCTTCCCCGCGTTTTTAGACAGAAGAAGCAGGGCTGTTTAATTCCTTCCAGAGAATGGGATAATTCAGAAGAACTAAAGGCAAAGGTAATGAGTGCTAATTTGTTTGCAGTATTCCAGATGCCATGTGTTTAAAAGTGCAGTAGCTGGACACAGGGGAGGCAGACTGCCATTTTGTTTCTCCCCCCCTTTGCATGCTAGGCTGCACTGAGGCTGTGGCATGCAGTGAGAAGTGGCATCTGATCCAATGGCAGCCGGACTAGCTCAGAATTAAAACTTCCACAGTGTGAAAGTGGGGATAGAAGAGATAGCAAGCTTGATGTTGTAGTATTTAAAGTAGGGACAGGGAGTCTCAAGAAGAGTTAGGAATGGATATGTTCTCAGAATGGACAGTAGAAGGCTGTTCTTTAGGACTCAGGAGAGAAAACTTAGATTTTTTTGTAGCCCAGAAGGCTGCTGAAAAGGAACTTCCTTCAAATAAGGAGCTACAGCTTGCTTTGTAGGTATAGAGTAGGAGGGGAAACCTCTTTACATAAGCTTTTATTATAATCTGTCTCACTTTGTCTTTTCTACAGCCATCTTGTTTTAGTTGGGACTGTAATGAGACATGGCTTTGGAGTTTAAGAGTTTCCAGGTGGTATTGGAACTAGGGACTTAACAGTAATTGAGGCTTTGCACATTTGTTACCTTAGGGAGATAGACAGACTGAGCCAAGTGTGTCTCTTGTCTTTCTTCTCTTGACATACAAAGATTATGAAGAGTGTCTGTTTCCTTTTACTCTGTGAAGAAAACCCAACTGTGAGGTTCCCTGTCAAAAATGTTGCCTCTTTTCAGCACTTTGGCTTCTTTAGCACTGCCTTCCTCCTGGATCAGTGCATCTCTTTCTCCCATAGCTGGACAGACAGTTCCCAAGCCCTCCGTTTTGAGTCAGTGAACCTGTCAAGCTTCTGGTCATGCACTTGCGTATTTGCTGTGGCATCATGTGGTTGCTTTTCTTGGTTCCAACTGCTTTGCTGTGTAAGTGGGGCAAAACTGTTCCTTTCATTTAGCCTGAAGGAAAGGTAGTTAATAAAACCATTAGTTCTGCCCTGCACTGTGGTATCACTTGATAGTAGACTTAAAATCTTTCCTATGGAAAAAAATCTTGTAAGCAGAGAACGACTGAATTCTCAGTGCATCTGAAGGTAAGTACTTTTTAGCAAAAAAAGTCACAGGTTGAAAAGGTTGATTCTTTAAGTTGTTATTTGCAGTCAGTTACCTATAGTCCATGATAACTATCAAATCAAGTTAGAATGATTTTGCTGTAATTTGTTTATGAAACAAATTCTGTTAGTAGCTTTGAAGGTGTCATAATTTCTTGAAGGATATAATTTGAATGTCACATTTTTGTCTTCCACCCACTAGGATGCTATTCTGTTAAAAAAAAAAAAAAAAAGGCAAAAAACTTTGATTTTGGCACCGTATAAAAAGGATTTTATGTAGGTAATATCCACACCAATTTAAGGCAAAATCCATACAACATGCCATTCTTAACGTCTCCGCTAATGACAAAAGGTTAACATGTTCAGGCCAAACCATTTTGCAAGGATTGTTCAGATATTAAGTCTTTGCTTCACATTCAGTTATTGATGCTACTTGTAAAAAACAAGTCTTACTTAATTATCAGCACTGAGGATATGTCTTCATGTGAGTGTGTCTGGTGGCACTGCTGTGTATGCACAGCCCCCATTCCAGGTCCCAGTCACTCATCCATGCCATTCTGGCACCTTTGCTCTGTCCTGGCCCAAGTGCGTATGTGGCCACAGCATGAACCAGACAGGCAGGGAAAGTGAACTGATTGAAAAACAAGTGTTCACACTGTTGCTGGGATCACAACCTCAACAGACTGCATTTCTACCTTTTCGTATACAGGCTTTACTTTGAGCAGTAATTTTTTTTAAGAAGCAGCAGGACTCACTTGAGAAAATGTAGTGCTGAGCAGCCACTTAGCGCTTTGCGCCATTTCCTCGTATTCATTCCCTTTGAAGTTGTTAGTGCACAGTAGTTGCCTTTTCTTTTTATTCCTTCCCCAGGGCTGCCATTCAGTAGTGGCTTTTCTGTATCTGAAGGGGAGCTATAAGAAAGAAGGGGGCAGGCCCTTCAGCAGGATCTGTTTCATAGAATCATGGAATCACAGAATGGCTGTTGTGATAGGACAAGGGGTTTCAAACTAAAGGAGAGAAAATTTAGATTGGACACAAGGAAAAAGTAATTTACAGTCAAGGTGGTGAGGCACTGGAGCAGGTTGCCCAGAGAGGTGGTGGATGCCCCATCCCTGGAGACACCCAAGTCCCTTTCAACTCAAACTATTCTGCAATTCTGTGATTCTATAAATAGTTTCTAACTGAGTGGTGGCAAGGGAGCTGTGGCAGCATTATATATATATTTCTCTTCCTGAATTCATGGCCACTTGCATATCTTTGCTTGCTACCATCCAGTGTTCTGGCTTCCTGGGGAACAGTAGGTGGCTCTTGTGGAGCTAAGGTGATCCCAAAGGGCTCTATATACCACCGCGGATGTGCTCACAGCTTTGCAGCACAGTACCTCTCACTACCTGGGAGCCAGTGCTGGATGCTGGATGCATTCCTTCCCAAACACAGGTGAAATGTGCAGTCTTTTTAGCCCACATTTATTACAGACTCTCGGGAGCTAGCTTTATACTGCTTTTCTCATGCTCAACAGTTGAAATTGTTGGTTGCATTGTTGGACCACTTTCTTACTCTAATTCTACGTGGTTAAAGCAATGTTAGTCTTTTTGTTGGCAATTTATGACTCGCTAGAAGTTCCATAAAATGTATAGGTCTGACTACATAATTTCAACTGGGGCAGTTATTAAAAAATCTCTACATGAAAACTAAATCTGGTAATTTTCATTGTGAGTCAAAACTCACCCCTCTACCCCCAAATAAATCCTAGCATTTTATTAGCATGCACGTGTCTGTTTGTGACATTGCTCCTGGGGAGGTTTGTGAGACTCTTCTGAGATTTTATGCAAAATGTTAGCCCAAACAACAGAGGGGTGGTATTCTTTGGCACTGTGGACTTTGTAGTTCTGATTTTTTACATACCATGTAAGGCTATGATTTTCAGTAGAATTTTTATTTATATATTTGTTTACCAAAAGACTTTTTTTTTCTTTGACTTACATTTTGCTAAGTGATTCTATTAGTAACTCTATGCTTTCTTTTTTGGTGGATATTTATTTGAAAGATACTGAACTTTACTTTTTTAATAGGCCTGGCTTCTACCAGTGGCCTGTAAATATTCTTCTTCTAGAGAACTCTTTTTGATTTAGTTTGAATAACTTTTCAGGGGATATAATTTGAGCTGAAAGAAATTTAGTACCAGGAGACAACCATTTCGAGATGAGTAAGGGGGATGTTTATCAATATAATTGCATTGAATTATAGTGTTAGGAAAAAAGGATTGTGTACATTGGCAATGTACAGTGTTAGATTTTCACTGACTGGAAATACGATTTCAGAGCAGAAATGAGAAAATGATAAACCTGAAAAAGATTTTTGTGCCTGAAACAATTTTTTTCTAGTTATACTAGTTGACTCAACAAAAGGTGTTATCTTTACCCATAAACTTTGCCTGAATTCTACTTAGCCATGCAACTGTGAGCATGATTCTATCAGATCTTTTAATAAAATTCTTGATTACATCTTTCATTCTCTCCCAAATGCTGATACGTTCTACACTTACAATGGAGATTTTCCTTGCTATAACAAGGAACAAAACCCTGTGAAAAATCCTTGGCTTCTTTTGCCTTTATTTATTTAGCATATCAGAAATCATTGGGTTCTTTCAGAAACATTCCTCTCAAAGTTCAACTTCACAGGTTTTTTTTTTGCTTTCATCCCCACAGTAATTTAATTGCAGCTTGAAAAAATGACACTGACTTTTTAATTATTTTTAAATATCTGTCTTTTTTTTCGTGAGGTCACCATACAAGGGCTAGTGTTGAAGTTCTTAAGCAGTTCTGCTACCACAACTGTGTAGAATCACTAAAACATGGTTGCGAGCTGTTATTTTAATATAGGCCTTATAAACTGCCATGAACTGATTTGATCCATCAGGTTCTTTGTTTACACTGTCCAAAATAACAGTGAGGACAGAGCCTGCCTATTATCTCCCATAGGTTAATAAGATATACCAGTAATTACATCTCACCTAAGATAATACCTTTCCAACCACATATTTCTGGTAATCACCATTTAATTTGGCAGAATCAAACAGCTGTAGCTCTAGAAGAGCTGTTTTCCAACTAGTTACAGAGAAGAGGACCTCATTTAATTAAATCCTAAAATGAAAATTTCCCTCGGATAATTACATAGTCAAGACCTCATTTTTACACCTCACCTGGCATGGGACCTCTTGCCATGGCAATGAAATGGAGTCATCACAAAGATGTGTTACCGTTGCTGCTGCTAAGATGCTGGTAGCAAGCATGAGGGGTGCCTGGGTTGAGCTTGGTCAGGGTAATGGCATGTGGGGGGAGTTCTGGAGAAAGGCAATGTGCCCCAGTGCCAAAGGGGATGCATTTTTGGAAAATGTGTTGTGTGCATTCAGATTAGCTTGTTTGAGATCACTGCTAAAAAAGAGCAGCTCTGGACTTCTACTATATGTGTATCTGACTGACAAAAATATATTTGTTACAGACGTATGTTTTGCTACATATATTTTCGTTAACAAAGAACAGTTGTGTTAGGCTCTGATAAATGAATTTGCATCAGTAGATGTAGTGTGGGTAAACTGAGATATGAGAGTGTTGTGACAATACTGAATACTGAGGCCTACAACAGATAAAATGATGATGCAAACAAGATTTCTTAAAGTAACCAAATAAGCTAGGTGAAATTTCTGCCTCACAATTTGGTTGCCCTTGTTTACTTGTTACTAGCATTATTTGGCTGGCATGTGCTTTAAAGTAGACTTCCTTTCAAACTAAAAATTGACTTTTACCTTCTCTTGTTGAGGGTCCACTTATTGAGTGCTTCTGTGCTTTAAATGTAACGTCTTGCCTCTTACTTAAAGTTAAGAATAATGAAGAATGATTTTAGTTCTTCGTTTCGACTTTCATACTGCTCTAGGTTTTGTGGGTATGGGAAGAAAGGCTGTATTTCTGTAAGTGTGCCAGAAGTTGAAACTTGGTAACATTTGAAGTGTTGCGCAAACAACCAGCACAATCTATGCCTGCTGTTCAGGAGGGATTGATTCGGGCGAGGGCAGCTTCCAGCAGGCACCCAATAGTAGATTTGAGTACTCTGAATGAGATTTTTGGAGTAGGAACTACAGATACTAGCACCACAAAACTCCAGTGAGTATCAGAGTCTGCTTTTATTACACTTGTGTCAATTTGTTTCCCCGGGTGAATTCTGAGAGCTGTGAAGGTGTTTGGCAGTCCCTCTCCTACAATCTGATTTTGTCATTTTCTGGGGATGCTGTGCTATGTCTTCTGTCAGATTAAATTTACAGGCATATTACCTCGCTTGGCAGAAACATGAGCTACAGAGATTTTTCAAAGAAAAACTTCCCATAACCAGTAATAGGCCAAGGTTTCTTTCTTCCTGTTGTTTTTCCTGCTGATATGCCCAAATGTGTTAATTTTATTAGCTGAATTAATAACTATATGCTGAATTAATCCTATAAGCATAGTTTATAGTGTTAAGAATTCACCTCCTTTGACCTGCTGGCAGCGCTTTCCTGATGCAGCCTAGGGTACCTTCAGCCTTCTTTGCAGCAGGGGCTCATTGCTGGCTCATGTTCAACTTGGTGTCTGCCAGGACCCCAGTTTCTGGCTGCAAAGGGTACCCAGTCCTGCTGCTTGAGGTTGTTACTCTTAAGGTGCGGGGATTTGTGCTTCATGTTGAACCTGGTGAGGTTCCTGTCAGCCTGTTTTTCTGGCCTGCTGAGGTCTCTCTGAATGTTTTCTGGTGTTTCAGCCACTCCTCCCAGCTTTGTATCATGTGTATGCTTGCTAAGGATACGTTTTGCCCTATTAACCAGATCATTAATAAAGATGTTAAACTGCTGCTAAGCCCTTAGAAAACTTGCTTGGCTCTAATGCTAATCAATAGGATTTCTCTTCTTTAGATGGAAAAGCCATTGTGTTTATTTCTGAGTCTGAAAGGATCTTTGAGTCCTAAGGAAAGGAGGAACGAAAAAGTTTGGGAGAGGAAATGCATAAGACAAATTAGTAGACAGGATTATAAAGGAGAGAGATCAGGATTGGAAAAGAATTAGTTATAGCACTGTATTATTGGTGATGTAAAACCTAAGCTTATAGGCTGGAGAAGCAAGATGCTTGTTGGGTCACAGCTGATGAAATGAGGGTCAGAACAGCCAGAGCTGAGGTGGAGCAAGGCCTGCCACGGTGGGGGGGAAGGCAGGACTTATGTGAGAGCAAAACCAAAGGACACTTGTGGCAAGAAAGAGGAAGCTTCTAGGAACAAAATGAAATAAAAAGCACAGAGCTACTGGAGATGTTGGGCGGAAAAAGTTGAGTAAATTTTGTAATTGGAAATAGAGGAAAGGGGAGTGTTGGGCTTTTAGAGGGAATGAAGTATGGAGCACAAAGATGGGTAAACAGTGTGCCACCATCAGTGGAACCTGCCCTTCTACCATGGCCAATTTTTATGTCACTTGAATGATTGCTTGTGATATGACAAAGTGCTTGTGGTTGCTGTTGTGTTCCACATTCTTCTTAGCTTTCTTTCTGCCTCCAGAGCACTTAGAGAAGTCCTTCTTGCCCTTCGTATCTCTCAGTTTCCACTTGCCTATAAGATTTGGCTTTCTTGTCTCCATCCCTGCATTCTCAGACAGTGTCTGTATATTCATCCTGGGTACCCTGTTCCTGCTTCCATCTCCTGCGTACTTCCCTTTTTTTCCATTTGAGCACAGTGAAGAGTTCCCTGCTCCTCCCTATGAGCTTTCTATTACTCTTGTTCAGCTCCTGGCTATCAGAATGGCCTGCTCTTGTGCTCTGACAAGGTTGTACATGGGGACCAACCACCAGTCCTGAGCCTTTTTGCATTGCGGGACAGTCTCCTATGGGATACTACCCGGCAGATTCATAAGCAAGCTGATTTCTCTCCTGAAATCCAGAGCTGTGATTCCAATATGTCCTTTGCTCGCTTTTTTCTTCTGGGATTTCGAACTTCAGAATATGATGTTTGCTGCAGCTTTGGCTGTCCATGACCTTCGTGTTGCCCAGCTAGTCATCCTTTTTCATGAATAACAGATTGAATGCCTGACCTAGTCAACTCATTGATAGTCTGCATCAAGAAATTGTCATCAGCATCTTCATGTGATTATTCATGAGGATTTCATTTCATGATATGTGTAGTTCAAAATTACACATTAAAGAAGTTTGAGTAAGTCTCCAAAATGACTGGGTAATTATCCAGACAGAACTGTTTAAAGTTCTCCCACTCTTTTTATTAATAGGAGCCGCAATATTCCCATGCTGACTATGAAGGGAAAAATCGATTTCAGCAAACGTACATTCATATTGATTTATCATCCCTTTTGGTTTTCTAATTTAGTAAAGGCTACTAATGCAGCATTACATAAAGATTCTCAGGAGAGTAAAAAGGCTAATAAGATCGGGTATCACTGTTTGTTCTGTGGAAGTGAACTGACTTCACTATACAACGTCAACAGTGGAGTTCTCCAACAAACGAGTATTGGGTGAATTAGCACATCCTTTTGATCTGTGTATCAGAGGGCACAATTCCAGGGGAGTAGACTACTCAAGGCAACTTTTTGGAATACAGGCAGAACATACTGTTAGGATGCAGACATTAGTAAAGAGAAGTCCAAGGAGGCAAATTCTCAGAATGTTTTTTCCACCTTAGTATTCTAAGAAATGCTGTACGTTACACACATCTGGTCAGAGCCTTTGTAACCTTCTTTCAACTAGATTGAAAATGGTTCTCTGGCCACGTGCAAGATCTTATGCAAATATTTGTGTTTTTTAAAGATATTTTTTCACGTATTGTATGAGGAAAAAAGAATGTCTTACGAAAGTAATCAGTTTGCTTTTGCTTGTTCATTCTAAATAAAGGGAAGCAAATGAGGAAGGGAAATGGTTTTAAGTTGGAAAATGAAGCTCATGTCCATCCAGAACTCGAGAAGGTTGTTTTTGTGGAAAAAAGATCAAATTTTCATGTCTCATATACTATATACTTACAGATAAAATTAGGATATGATATAGAGCAGACTGTTGCATACTTAAAGGGTATTAAGCTTCAGAAACAAAGCTGCTTAGTTTGGCAGTGTATACTTACACAGCTACACCAAACTTCTAACAATATTTCTTGCACTTAATATTAAATCTCAAGATATTCATCCTTTTAACTGAAATATATCCTCATTTTTATGTTAAAGAGATGAAATTGCAACAAGTTATAAAAGGGGAATAATATTCATTGTATTCCTACTGTCTATCATCTATATGCACATGTTCATAATTGGAAGTATTTCTGTTTTTATATAAGGTAGGACACTGTTGACAAGTAGCACACTTCCTTATCCTACCAAAGGACAAGAAAGCAGCAGTTTACTGAAAAATAAGATGAAATAATTAGGTCATGGAAGGCCCAGGCTCACAGAGACGTTTACTGTCCCAGAAGAACAGCTGATAGTCTGCAAGTGAAGATTCAAATTGTCAGGATGACTATAAATGTTGGGTCCTGTCTCCTACATCCCACATTCCTAATTTTGTGAATGTTTAATGAATTTATCCAGTGAGATGCAATTCCAAAGTGAGAAACCTGTTCTACAGTTCAGCTGAGGCAAGGACAATCTTTGTCATGGAGAATTCACTTTCATTACTCAGTTTCGTTAAAGGATAGGCTAGATCTTGCTTATGAAGAAAGATTACATTTTGATTTGAAGTACCAGATGATAGGATGGCAATGTCGAAATGGCCATGACATAGTTAAAAATAACTTGTGTTCAAAAGGTTCTTGCCCAGTCATCCATCAACAAAGACTGTGATGCCTGCCTGGAGCTACAGTAACTCTAGTTTGATTCAGTATAGAGATGCATCTTTTCCCCAGGGACAGAAAATTTGCTGTAAATATGACCTCTTTCCTCAGTCCCTTGGTTCCAAAGGCAGGAAAGATAAATCAGTATCATAGAAGGGATTCCTCAGGTCTTGTGAGAAAGTAGCACTTGAACATAATTTAAATATTACAAGACATAACTCCATGGAAACAGAACTACAAGGTTACTCAGCCAGGCTTAATTCTTGTTTCCTTCACAGTATTTTGGATGTCATTTTCTTGGTATACATCTCCTGAAAAACTCACACTTTCACCCACCCCCAAACTCAAATATATGGAATGCTATTACTGCACAGTTTATTAAAACAGCTGAAGCATTTCTATTCAGAGCACTTATTTTGCCATTTGGAAAACAGGAATAACTGCTAACAAGTGTAGGTGATCATTCTGTTACATCAGTCCTGAAGAGAAAACAGAGGTATTACATCTGTCCAGGGTTTTAATGCTATGCTCTCTGAGCAGAGGAGCTTATGAGATCCAGAATGTTGTTCTAACCTAGCTTGAAGTCAGTGACTCTTGTGATCTGGGATGTTTCCTGTCCTAAAGCTTGCTCTTCTTCCATACTGAGCATATAAAAGTCAGAATTCTTTTTTTGGAATTTTAATTTGGCAAAATTAATGTCATACGCATGACAGAAGGCCTAGAAATCTGAGCAATTCTGCTTTTCTTCTTGCGAGCTTCCAGTAGATGATTTTTTTTGACATTACAGGAAAAAGCAATTCTTACCCTTCTGATAGAAATCGCTGAAGTCTCTCTTCCTTTCCCCCCCTTTAAAAACTTGCAGAATTAATTCAACCTTCAATCTGAGAGTTTTAAATCCAGGCATTTAAAACTTTGCTGTCAAAAACTAAAAAGAATGTCTCATAGCAGTGTTGCATGGTACTTACCTTGAGTAGAATAGGCTGATTTTGAATGAAAGTCAAATTACCAAGAACAGTTTGACGATAACTTAGATGGCAAGTTTATAAAATACTAGCATGGAATCATAGTTCTCTTACTACGTTTTCAAATAACTTGACAATTATTGCTCCATAAGATGCAGAAATATTATATTTTTTAATTTTTAATTTAAAAAATTGGGATAAAAGAGCCACAGTTGGTCAATACGAGTGAAGAGGCAGGATACCTTTGGGGTTAGAGGTGAAATAGTTTATCCAGTCCTCTCTGGTAGCCTTTGAAGCTGCAGTTCTGCCTTCTGAAATGGTCTCTAGGAAAAATTTGGAAGTTCCATCTTTGTTTAGGACTGCTGAATTATACACTGAAGTAAATGTGACTCTAAATTCAGAAAGTTTTGAATTAGGTTTCTTCTTGTTACTGAGAATCTCAATTACTTGCTTGGTGACAAGTATATATTTGTCTTCCTTCATGTCCCTTTGTAGGCAGTGCTCTGCATGGCTTGCCAGCAGCCTCATCAGTGAATTTGAGGATATTTACTTCTGTAATTTTGGCTGGTTAATGGAAACCTATGAACACCTGTAATGTCTTGTTATCTGGAAAAGCAGTGATGTACAGACTAACTTAGAAATACTTCTGGATAGCTGGGAACAACTGTATGGTGCTCAGCCACATGCCTGGTTAAACCACAATATGAGGGGACAGCTCATGTTTTTTCCCAAATCATCCTTAGGTGTCTTCAGGTATTTTACAATATGTGTTACTTCGCTGAAAAATCATTTTCTGACCATTATTTTTGTCATCTGAGGAAGGGATGCCTACTTGCATGTAGCTTTCCACGTCATATTGCTTATCCTAATACTTGGGTGATGTTAGCAAAAAGATACAGAACAGTCAAAATTCAGACTCAGAAAATGAGAGGATGTAATGGATGAGAAAAGCAGTACAAAGAGACTGCCATGCCCTTTGCATCCTGTCATGAGGAAATCTGCCTGAAGATTAAGAGTGCTTGCAGCCTTGAGTTCTCCAAATCTTCCGTTTCATACAAAGATCCTTAAAACTTTTACTGCAAACCAAACCTTTTCCAAATGAGGTTTGCAAGAGGGCTGCATATCCTCTCGTGAAACTTAGGTTTAGCCATAGAAAGCCACCAGCATGCTGTAATCAGATTTCATTCTTGTAGCTGTCTCCTAGTGGTGTTGTCTTTCTCCCTGAAACATAGAGGATCTCTGGGGAGAGAACCACAGAAAAATGGGTTTGGTTCATAGTGTTACGGTAGGCCAAGAATCTTGGAGGTATACCTAAGCAGAGATATAGCTAGCAGTTAGCAAGGAGATGTCAAGTGCTTCTTGTTTCCATTTCTGCATGTTTAAATAATGAATTACCCTGCACCGATAAATCTTCTCTTCTTCTCTGCCCTGCTCCCAGTGGGAGTGTGCCTGCTTCCATTGAGCTTGGCAGATGGAGGGGAAAGGTATGGAGATGTCAGTACAAACATCCTGACTGACTGCGTGCCATGGCTGGGAAATAATGTGTGGAGGACATGGAAGTTCAGCTAAGTCAAGATGTGTCTTGAAACCAATATTTAAGGAAGAATTTGTTCTTCTTTCTTTATGGCATTTTAAATGTGATTTGAACCCAGTAAGCTAACTGGAGGTAAAGATGAAAAAACAAGAAGAAAGTATGCAAAATATGGAATGCATTATACCTTAAACAGTGCCAAGTACTGAAGAAACACAAAAATAATGTTGCACATTCTTTTTTCCTTTGATTTTTTTGGGGGTGAGGACATCTGGTATATCTCTTTTATTGAAATGCAGAGTATTTTAAGATACACTCTGGTGTGTTCAGTGAGCTCCTGGATGAGAGGTGTCTGTAGTAAGAAAGAAGAAAGGTGTTAAATAATTCAGAGATCATTGATCTTTCTCTCATTACTTAACAGTCATTGTCACTTGGGTTTTAAGGAAGACCACACTCCCTCATTATTTTGTCATTGTGAGAGTAAATGATTCTGGAGCCCTTTCCTTGTGCAGTACTTGTAGTAACCTGTTGGCCCTTCGTAGGCCGAGATTTTACTTAGCTCATCAACATCCACTATTTCCCCCAATATTTCAACTTTTCACTCATTGCCCAGATCACTCAGTGATGGTTTAGTTTATGTTGTTAGTTAGTTTTTGTTTGCTTTTTCTTTTCTTCTTCTTCCTCTTCTTCTTCTTCTTCTTTTTTTTTTCCTTCAGAGCTGAAGATAACTTACTTAGAGAGGTGAATACAGAGTGAGTTTTTTTGACCCAGATATCTGTGCAGTAAGGGGTCTCTCGATCCCTTCTGGATTAACTTTTAACATTCAGAAGAAATAAAGTGATAAAAAACATCTTCATTCCCACCCTGCTGCGCGTGTGATTTATTGTGGGAGCTGATAATTCAATTGGTGGTGCATTCATGACGTGCTTTGTAGTTTCTCATGTCCAGTTTTGCCAGATGTGCAGACCATGACAGGCCAAATGCGGTCTTTTACTTTTGTCTAAAAGGAGCTGATTTTGGTTTTGGCAGTGGTTCTAATTGTTTTAAGTTACAAACAACTTTTTTTCCTTTCTTTTAAACCTATACAAAGGACAGGGCTGCTAGTGTTGCAAAATAATTGAGTCAGAGCCTGTTGCAATCAAAAGATGATTCGTTTCTTGTGTTTATGTGTGCTCTGATGTGAATTAAACGAATCTATTATGTCTGCCTTGTGTTCTTAGGGATGCACTATTTTTATGTGAAACTTGCAAAAGCAGGCACAGTTCACTGATGTTTATTGGTGACCTTGTCTTGTCCTCTGAATTATGGACTGTCTGCTTTGAAGATGGGGAAATGCTACTAGCAGTCATAATGAGGATGTTCGGTTTTTGGTAGTTGTTTAACCTCTCCAAGGCCCTGCTGCAGTTTGAGATGTTTTTTTTGTTTTTTTTGTTTTTTAAATAGAGAGAGGAAGAAACTGAATTATGGGTGTTTGAAGCTGAAATATTTATAGAAGCAGTTTTTATTTTAAAATAGCATTTGTGCCTGAGAAGATCAGATGTACCACTTCAGTATGAAAAACAAAACCAGATTTTAGTTGATATTATTAATAGAAATTGCATGAAACTCGATAATGTAATTTAGTTGAAAATATTTTCTTTCAGTCTAGGCTTTGGAATGTTTTCATGTTAGTGCACATAAGAAAGAATTTATTTAAAAATCACATGGACTTCTGATTTTGTGTTTTATAGTTCTGGGTTACAAAGACAAATCGTTGCATTAGTGTTTGTAAAAGAAAAAAATATACAGAGTATCATAGCATGCACCATGGAAATTAGATCTTTCCAATTAAAATATAGGCAAATGATGTTAGAAAAATAGTTTTCCTTACAATGGGAAGATGAGCTTGCAAACTGCCACTAATGAAGCACTATAAATTAAGATGAAAATGTGCCCTGGAAAAAGATCAAAATGTAAACCTGCATTATTTCAGATAAAAAATTTAATTGATTGCCTGTACAAGGTGCTTACAAGGACTTTTAGAATCCCTCCTTATTATCAAATATGGAAAGTAATACACAAAATTCTAAAGCCATCATTGGTTTGATGTCACTATTTAAGGTTTTCAGCAGTTTACCTGTGTGAATATAAAACTGCAGAATATGGCCCAGTTCATTTTAAGGTAGTAGCAGCCATCAATACTCTGGTTTCAGTAGGGTATCCAAATTTGGGTTACTGTTCATAAGAACTGGAATTCAGTAGAAGGCAGGAGGAACAAAGATCTGAACCTAGATATTTTATCACGTATAGCAGATGAAATGAGCAAAGGTTTCATTCGAAGGATTTCTGTTTTGTGTATTTATTTTTATTTTTCCCCATAATTATCCATTAATAGTGTAGAATCACAGAATCATTTGTGTTGAAAGAGACCTTAAAGACCATCTAGTTCCAACCTTCTACCACGGACCGGGAAACAACCTAACTAGACAGTTACCCAAAGTCCCACTCAGCCTTACTTTGCAATCCAGATGTGTGAAGGCTCCATATTATAAGATCTTATCTGATCCCATCAAGATGAGGAGTTTGAAAGTATCCTGTATTTCTCTTTTTATGCTCAGACAAAGAGCATAACATGCTGCATATCGCAGCATAGCATACCGTGATGCTTTTCAGCTCAATGAAGGAAAATGTTCATCTTTTGTAAAGTGCTAAACTGTGACTTTCCAAATACTAACGTAGAGAGATGAAGGTAACATCCCTTTGGCATGAGGACCAAAGATCCTCAGCCCCAAATTAAAAAACAAACAAACAAAGCCAACACTAATTAGAATTTGTTTTGAAGAGAGTTTTTGCTCCACTTTCTTCAACATTTGAAATATTGTCAATATTATGATAACTCTTCTAGAAGAACTCTGAAAAGTCTTCCTAAAACATTATCTACCAACTATGGACACCACAGCCTATCTGAATACAGAGACATTTCTGCTTCATGTCTCCTTAAAATTGCAGATTTCCTTGGCTTTGAAGCTCTCTCCTCACAACAATGTGAAGCAGCACTCTTGATTAATCAAGAGAAGGCAGCATGCAACCATTAATATAAACTGTATTGCTTCATACCATCTGCTCCACCAGCCTGGAAATGAAATGATAACCTGTATTGTTCACTGAAAGGAAACAGAAAATTAATTGGAAATACAATTATGATTTACCTTTTACCCCTTACTCTTGATTACCCGTGGTCTACCATTCATTTTGTCTTCAAAAGACTTAAGACTTCTGACTGTGCTGATTGATCTATTAAGCAAGAGAACAATATTTGCTGTATGCTAAAGCACTGAGTGTATAAAGAGAAAAAGATATTAGACAGAAGATGGTGTAGAACTTAAAATGTTGTTTAAAAAACACACAAACTTTTTTTTCTTTCCTTACTGCAGAACTGAAGAAATGCTCTTCTGTGAGGGTCCATTTAAAATTTTTATTCTCAGAGGTAATTTATGGATACAGAGAGGAATGTTTGCATATAGGAATGCTACTGGCTGCCACCTACTCATCTTTTTGTTTCCTAATACATAACTGAACTGGTACACTGGACTTATTTGAAAATACATGTGATCATAAACTTGTGAGTATGGCTTTGTTACAGGCAAAGTTTCCAAGATCCCTGCAATTTAGTCTTGTTGAATCTGAACGTAAGGAACAAGGTCTATTGATTATCTTCAAGGATGCTCTAAGTATTAATTAGCCCATGCTTTGCAATACTTTTAAAGAATTAAATTGCTAGATAGGCATTGTAATTTGGTTCTCCACTTTAGTGTCCTCCACCTTTTCCTTACTCTACTTGTCATATTAACTGGAATTTTACTCTTGCAAACTAAGTAGAGTTAGTTATAGTTATTAATCAAATGTGATTTAAGGTAGGATTTAGGGTGATATCAGGTATAGTAAAGCTAGTGAGTGGGATTGCATTCTTCTTCTGGAATAAGTACTGAGCCAACAAATCCATATGCTCTGGGTTTCACTGTGCTGCCTAATATTCTACCTTTCAACTGTAGCATACAGCTGGTAGCTTAACTTATGGTATTATGGATCTCAATGAACATTTTAGTAAAGTTTAGAGGACAACGCTAATTTCCTGTTCACATAATTACATTTGGATCCAATTTTTAAACTAACTAAATAACTTCACACGGTATTTTTCACTGCATCTTTCAAAGTACCCTGTGATGTTAACTCAAAAGGAAGCTTTAACTCAAATGTCATTTCTATCTTTGTGACTGGTAAAATGATTTTAAACGATTTTATGTATGCTCTGAAGTTTTTTGGATGCAAGATATTGTGAATATTATTAGTGACTGGATTTGATGCTATTGCAGACTGTGGGAGCTTCATCTCAAAGATTGAGAAAGTAAGAACTTGGGGAATCATGAATATATTCTTACTTATGCCAGAACATCAGCTCAATTTGATTACTCCCCTGTGTCACTCTTAGGGCAGGACTGTGATTCATCGCTTCCATTTTGCTTAATGCTGAAGCGCAGATGTATCTTTTTGGGTTTGATTTAACTTCCACTGAAGACTAAATATGCTCTTGATCCCATTTATAATAATATAAGTTGGGAGTAACTTGGTAAAACTGACATACATCCATAGAATTTTGTGTGAGATCTTGTCAGGGTCAACAACTTCACTGGAAATAGGGTTGGTCTGAGAAAACGTATATATTTAGTTCTCTTGAAAAGTACACGGATTCCCCAAGGACACGGAAACAAATGTGGATTCTGATTCTGGTTTAAGTCATGTGCTCTTCCTATGTGAAAGTTCGGGCGTGGTGTAGCTTTCCATGAATGATCAGGCTCAACCACCAGCCTGCTTCCATTTTGACAGTAATGCCATCTGCTGTAGTGGGGTCGATCCTCTATCTTTGCAACACTTTTGATGACTACATTGTTTTGATATGATAGGCCAGTTGGACTGCAAAAATCTAGATTAAAAATAGCTGCACGATTTTAAAGTGATTTTTTAAAAGTGTAGGAGCAGATGAAATTGTTTATATATGGTTATAGATCTATTTCTGTAGATCTATTTCTGGTAAACTGAAGCTATCTGATACACTAGAATAGCAAAAAGAGGAAGATAGATGTAAGTATAGGCACAGCCATTTCTGACTGTGACAGATCTTACTAGCATGCCTTTGAGTCACTAGGCCATGCAGTTTTTTTCTTTAGTATTCTTTTTCTATACACTCATTTTGAGAGCAGAACTTCCCTTCTAGCTTCTTTCTTCAGCTAATTGGTGTATTCTACTTCTAGACATCAGTCAGGCTGCAAAGCAGCAGCGCAGTAATGTACAGCTAAATACAGCTCAGAATGTGAAATCTGTCAGTCCATCCCTTGGGCACAAGCCTACGCCTATTCATGTTAGAACAACGGTCACACATCATATTAAATCAGGTACTCTTTGTGCATCCCATGTACTGTGGATTTGCTGTGTGCTAGCTTTGCTGTTGTGCTTGTGCTGATAAGGACTCCTTCCTCAGGCTGCAGTGAGAACCAGCAGCCCCTGTTGTGCGTGGTAGCTGTTGCCATAAGCACTACACACTTGGATGGGAGAGAAATGGAATCAGAGGGACATAATAGTCCCATATCATTTAAATATTCATTTTCTACCTTCTTAGATGGAATCAAACTGTATCTCATGAACCGTATTTTTCCATTTGGATGCACTGACCAGTGGTGGTTCAGATCGCTGAATAACACCACCTTCCTGTCTTCCTCAAAGTTCAAGCTGCATTTCTGCAGATGGCAGCAGATGATACAGTAACTGAAAGAGTCAGAGACTCCCCTAGGAGATTGAAAAGGAAAAGAAAAGAACCTATTTCTGTCTAACAGTTACTCAGTTAAATAGCAGAACAGTCAAGCCATTTGCATTATCACACAGATGGAACTGAGTAAGATTTTGAGCCTTTGTTTCTTTGATGCAAGAGAAGTACTCTCCAGACTAAAGGAACATGGTACACTTGAAAGTGAATGGACCTTATTTTGTTTGTTCTTGATTTGGAATCATATCAATGGACATTCTAGATTTATTATGACAACACAAACACCAGCAGTGCCTCCCTTAAATTATGGCAGTTTTTCCATTCACGCTCATAGAAACAGTTGACATTGGAAAGCCCTACTCCAAACTCCCCTCCAGGCACCAGCTTGCTTAGCGTTTCCTCTAGTTCAACCATATAGATGCCATGGCTCCTTTAAGAAACCTGATCTAGTACCTGGCAGACCTAAGGGTGAAAAAAAATTTCTTAATGCTAAGTTGGACCATACTGTGTATTACTCTATGACCATTGCCCCTTGTGTCTGGTGTAAAGATCCCGGTTCTGCCTTGCTCTTGAAGCCTATGAAAAGAAACTGAGGATCTGGAGAGAGAGACTTCTCCAGGGATTTCATCATTCAGGAGCTAGGCCTGAAATAGTCATCTTGCTTTCACTTGGTTAATGTCCTTCTAAAGTCAAGAGACTCAAACTGTCTTATAAAAACACAAGTGCGTGAGATATAAAGGACATCTGAAAAGGAAGCAACAGGAGAGCAAAGCAGAAAAAAGCAATTACTATTTTCTTCACAACTTATTCCTTTTGCAGTAACAAGACAGACATTCTATTCCTTTCTCTCCCTTCTCCTCTCCCCTCCCCTTCTAGTTAGTAAGATTACCATGGTAAGCATACTATAGTTTATCAGATTACTGCTTTAATGCTCAAAAATCTGAGTCGGGATTGAGGTCTGAATTCTTTACAAATATATAAGATGCAACCACTATTTATTCTAATTTAAGAAAACTCCAGAAAGAGGAGGAGCACAGAGTGGGAAGGAGGAGTAAAGGCAAGGATATGATGCAATTATGTATACTTGCTATGTATATGACTGGCATGAACTTTCTATTCTCGAGTTCTATTTTTATTTATTAAAATTAAAAAAAAAAAAAAGACAATTTATTTTTCTCAAGGATTTTTGTTTGGTTGGTTTTATGTTAGGAACTTAACTTGGTCATTCTTGGTGTCATGCAGTTCTTGAGAAGCAACTCGTAAACTAGAGCAGACATCTGATGGCATTATAAAATAACGGAACTGTTAAGTATTTATACTGAGGAAATATAAATATTTCCTTCAGAACATGTGGAATTACTGAGCCAGTAAACACTTTAGAGAAGAGCTGTTTATTTGTTTCACTTTGCTCATCTACATGCTCTAGCAAAGATGGGAGGAAATGAAAGGGAAGACGTAAATAAACTCTTCTGATTGCATGCTGGAGAGATAGTTTAAACAACAATAGAACATTTTCTCAGATTCTGAAATGACAGATTTTTTTCTGGAGAAACTCTGACGATAACAAACTTCTCCTGCACTATGTTGATTCAAAACCTACCCAACGGTATTTTCTCCCAAATCAAATAATGCTCTCAATTTTGCTGCTTGGCACTCCACCTATTTTTTCTGCTTCAGTTCCATTGGATTTCCACTGGAGCTAAGGAAGCTTTGAAGGACATCCATTCAGAGACTAGACATTACATGTTGATCCAAGTATCTGGAATATTCTGCAGCACTCATGAAGTCTGTGAACAGTGATAGCCACACAAGCAAGTTAAAATTAAATCCATTTGAATAACTAAACTGTACAAAACCAAATCAATGGAGTTGGGGAGGATTTAATTTATATAGTATTTGGGAATCCTTCCAGGATGCTTTTAATATCTTTCCAGCAAGATGCACTTTGAAACACTTTGTTTTACACTTCCAGAACTTCTGTAACATTTTAATAAAGTCCCACTAATGAGTTTCTGGATGTCCTAGGAGAACAGTTAGTTAAGATGGAGCCAGAGTAAAATGTACAGTTATAAAGTCGATGATTTAAGCAATTCATTTAGGGTCTACGTAGTGTTTGTTTGTGGTGTTCTGATGATGATTTTTATGGGAATAAAGAGAGATTCTGAGCAATCTATTGGAATTAATTTTGTTTTCAAGAACGGTTTGAAAATAAAAGCTTTAGCGTACTTCATTGCAAGGCTTGGGTAGTACTGAGATAAGCCTGGACTGTAACCATTATAATTCTGGAAACTGGGATAGAAATCTAACATTGCTATGTATGGAAGTTACCTTTAACTTAGTGCACATTTGAATTGACCGCAGAGTCGTGAATAAACTAAAATCAATTAGCAGTCATTCTAAAGGGATGCAGTGAGAGAATTGGCTTAGAGCAGATTTAAGATTACATGAGTTGAAGGTGAAACAGAAGCTGAGTGCAGAGTGAGTTGTGATTTTATCCGTGTTGGAAAGAAAAAATCGTGAAAAAAATCCAGAACACCACACAGTTTGCATTATAATCAGATTCACTTACTAAACAAATGTAGACATTTGATTTAGAAAGACCCACTGTACAAAATGAACTGCTTGACAATATATGTAAGGACAATACTTGCACAGTAGTTGCCTGTACCAGTGTATTAATTTCATCATTTTCCTTGCAGCTTGATACACATGACCATGACTTTTCAGACCATTTTTAAAAATTAGTATTATACATCCTCTTAAATCTGTCAGAATTCCAAAGTCTCATCTTCTGTGAGTTTGTCCACAATTTTCTATGTTTGGTAAAGGAGATTCAGAAGATCCAAAAATCATCTTCAAATGACAAAAAGAAGGAATTTGGTGTTATAGCCTGCACCTGCATCCCTCTTTCATGAACGTTCAGGTTGGATATTAGGAAGAATTTCTTTTCAGAAAGAGTGGTGCTGCAGTGGCACAGGTTGCCCAGGGGGATGGTGGAGACACCATCCCTGGAGGTGTTCAAGAACTGTGTGGATGTGGAACTCAGAGACAAGTTTTAGCAGGTGTGGTGGTGATGGTTTGGAGTAGGTGATCTTAGTGGTATTTTCCAACTTTAATGATTCTGTGATTCTATGATTCTCTTTACACTTAGTTTATAGTTTTTATGCTCCGAATCGATTTTACTGACTAAATGTAATTTCTGCATTGTCTTCTTATTTTGACTTTGCATAGTTTTCACTGTTTAATAATTAGATCCATGGTGGTGTCAAAGTGCCAGCATCCTGCAACCTTTCTAGTCACTGTAAAGTATTCCTCAACAGCTTGCATAAATTTACTCTCTGAAGAATCCAGTGCTCTGTAAAAAAGTCCTCCTTTGAACTTGCTGTAGATCTCAGTTTATGTGCGGTACTTGGTTACAGGCTTTTTTTGTTGGGTGCTGTGTGGAGCCAGGAGTTGAATTCAGTGATCCTTATGGGTCCCTTCCAACTCGGGATAGTCTGTGATTCTATGATCCTACATATTCCTGAATATTTTGTAGAGCAACATTTGAAGATTAAAATGGTAATATCTTTTTCATTTTTGTTGCGTAAGCAATTGCAATTATTGAAGATATAATTGCCAATAGTCTGAATGTTTTGTTTGTTTTGTGTGAAAATGTGGAGTGATTGGATTAAAAATTAGTTTTTCATTCCGGATACTCTTGTAGACGTTATAAGGTCATTTATTTTGTTTAACTGATGATTTTAGGATGACATTTAAAAAATGTATTTGTAGTAGTTATAATGAATTGCTGATGATAGGTCTCTTTTTAGCTGTACATTTTCCAATCTAGGGAGGCCCAGTGCTTTATATTTCATAGAAATATAATATAATATAGAATCAGTGCAGCTGTTCTTGTTACGTTCAAGACTTTCTCTTAAGCTTTTGTGGCATGGTTACTAACTGACCTTTTGGTTAGAAACAGAGACTACTTCTGTCTTGAAATTCTGAGGAGTTCTTAAACCTTACTTAGTGCGCTAATTAGTGCTATGGCCAGACATCCATGATGACCACAGCCTAATGAATCTTACCTACGGGGTCATGAAAAATGTCACAAGTTCTCCTCAAGCCTGAGAAGCGTAATTGCATTTACATTTTACTTGGGATAAATGTTTCTTGTTGTTTCAATGTATTTAAGCATTTGTTTGCTGCTACACTTCAGATTTGTCCATGAATTCGTTCAGCGCTACCCCGTAATCATTCAAGACTAATCACCTATTTAAAACGATAAGTGGCAAGTTCTTTCATTTCTGCATTTGGAGTTGAAAAATCACTACTGCCACCACCCACTGAAATCATCTGTATGGATTCCAGTTGAAAACTGAGCTAGCTTGCATGATTTGAATAAAAACATACCTACAGATATCCCATTTACTTTCTAGAAGATTCTGCAGTCTGGAAAATCAAAACCTACTTAAAGGTTCTCAATTTCATCTAACTTACCCCTCTTCTGTGTCTAATGACAGCTTATCCTAATTAATAGCAGCTTTCCTTTCATAGAAGCATAGAATCATAGAATCACAAGGTTGGAAATGACCTGTAAGATCATTTAGTCCAAACGTCTTCTCATTACCATTGCTACCACAAACTAAACCATATCTATGCGTTTGTCAGTTTTCATTCTTTCCTTTTTCCCCTTCAGATCTAATATTTTCTGTTCTTTACCAGTTCTAGGCCTCAGTAGACTCTATAATTAGCCTGATAAATCTCATCATTTTCATTCTAAGTTTCTGTAGTTGCTTGCTGGTATTTTAACGTATGTATGAAAGAGAATGACTGAAATCTCAACATGAAAAATATGGCTAAGTTTTCCAAGTTGTGTTTGAAAATCAGTCTCCTGTGTTTTAGCTAGTTGTTATTTTTGAGAGATGTCTAGCTTCCTGATAGTAGTTTGAATACCTTTAGGTAGGACTAACAGCTACTTTTATTCCAGTTATAATTAAGCCACTAAAGCAAACCTGCCAAATGAAGAACATTTTTGAAATCTCTGCTCATTATTGTTGTGAACATGAATTTTTTATCAGTAATGGTTAGGAAGGACAAATGGAGAGGAAGATGTATTTCTAGATGATATGGAGAAGAATCACAAGAATCTAAACAAAGCAGCCGTGATATTTGAGAAGAAACTGCCACACCATCAGTGTTTGATTTACTGTAAATGCGTTATCACACAGCACTGGGAAACACCCAGCATTTCCATTATAGCATCAAGGCAGCGTGGTCAGAAGTGACACAAGTTGTTAAGGATGTTATGTTATACATCCATGATGATTCTTTTTTGTCCCAAGGACCAACCATTTTAGGTTTCAATGCTCCAAAGGAAAGAGACACCAGATAGAAAACAGAATTACTAACATGTTGACCTTTGAAAAAAGGAAGGTCAATGTCTTCATGCAAAGGTTGCACTGTATTTAGATCCCATCTATTTATATAGGTGACAAAAATATCCCATAATTTTCAGAGCAAGAAAGTGCTGATTCTTATGGGAAGCCTTCTCTATTAGTTGGCGGAGGTGTGAAACCTTAAATCTGTGGGATAAAAATCACTTCACAGAATCACAGAATCACAGAATCACAGAATGGGCAGGGTTGGAAGGGACCTCAAGGATCATGAACCTCCAACCCCCCTGCTATATGCAGGGCCACCAACCTCCCCATTTGATGCCAGACCAGGCTGCCCAGGGCCCCATCCAACCTGGCCTTGAACACCTCCAGGGACAGAGCATCCACAACCTCTCTGGGCAGCCTGTTCCAGCACCTCACCACTCTCTCTGTAAAGAACTTCCCCCTGACATCCAACATAAATCTTCCCTCCCTCAACTTAAAACTATTTCCCCTTGTCCTTCTGTTATCAACCCTTTCAAAGAGTTGATTCCCCTCCTGTTTGTAGGCTCCCTTCAGGTACTGAAAGGCTGCAATGAGGTCACCCTGCAGCCTTCTTTTCTCCATGCTGAACAAGCCCAGCTCCCTCAGCCTGTCTTTGTAGGGGAGATGCTCCAGTCCCCTGATGATCTTTGTGGCTCTCCTATCGACCCCCTCCAACAGCTCCCTGTCTTTCTTGTACTGGGGGCTCCAGACCTGGACACAGTTCTCCAGATGGGGGCTCACAAGAGCAGAATAGACAGGGAGAATCACCTCCCTGTCCCTGCTGACTACTTGCAGCAAGGTAATGAAGATCTCTGTCAATGTTTCTCTGTGTTGGCCCTGGAAAGATTTCACAATTGTATTTTGAACCTTAGTATTATTTCTGGGGATAAATACATTTCTTTTCCACTTTTGAGTAATTTATCTTATTTTATAGCACAAGGCACAACTGCCAAAATACCACAAGCACAACCTACTGCAATAGTATAGCTAAGTAATTTATGCAGTAGACCCAATGAGAGCCCTAGATCATTTAAGAAGTACTGAGACTGCTTAAAAGAGCCTTTCAAATAATTTTATAAGTTATGCAAATAATTCAGTGCAGAGCTGTGATATGTTCTTGTCTGTTTTTCATCCGTTTAATTTCTTGCCCCATCTCTATATGTCAGCAGATGGGAACTCTTCTTTTTTGAATCAAGGAGATGTTCTTCACAACCTATTTGAGTGATTTCTTTTCTGAAGATGGACATGGATTCTGATATTGGATGTTGAAGAAGCTGTTGTGCCCAGTCTACTCTATATATGGCTGGATAGGAGGGAGAGTACTACGTTGTACACAGAACAACACAAAATGCCTTACGTGCAGAATGGACTGTGGCATGCTAATATTTTGCACTCTACAAATCATTTTTGACACTTTGTAACTTTAAATAGCTGTTTCTCAGAAATCTCTGTCTTGGTACTTTCTACTATTGTTCGGAGTGATTGCAGAACAATTTTTCTCTTCTTAGCATTCCTGTGGATTAGAAAACTAGCATCTCCTCTTTACAGCTGGCCTAAGGCTGGCTGCAGGATAATTTGTCCAACGTAGGTCATCTGCTTGGAAGGAATGAACACAAATTGACCAGGGTGTGAGATACCCTGGTCTCTGATCATGTCAGTCTCCATCTTACCTTCAATCTGCTGGCTGCCATATCAGGCAAGCTCTAAGATCACCCCAATTCTTTTTGTACTGAACAAACCATTACTTCATGGCTTTTTTTTAAGATTTCACTTGTACGCTCATCTTTGGGTTGCATGGGTGGGGATCAAACTCTGAAGAAGGCTAAATGTTCTCCCCCATCAGAAGGCCTTAAGGGTTTTTAGGGCACCAGTCCTTCAAAGGTAGTAAAAAGCCTTTTCACCTGCTTAGGCTGGATGCTTCACTCTGGGAGTCCTGGCCCAGAATGTACACGATCAGAGGCTGTGCAGGGAAGGCCTGTTGTTGTCTTTGCACAAATCTCCAAGCTGCTGCTCTGGAATCTAATAAAGTCCCTTCTGCACTGCTTCTAAGAAAAAGTGGAATGAAGGTGAGAAGTATTGGAAGAAACAACCATGAAGCCAATTGACTATTTCCTTTTTCTGCAGAGAGTAAAACCTTGAGTTCTCTCCTGTGAGAATGTTAATCCTGAATTTCAGTACTCACATGAAGAAAAATCGTAGAAGCACCTTTACTTCAAATGCCACCTCTACCAAACTTGTTTCTGCAAAGTACTTCTTTTTAGTGTACTCTGACATAGCAGTGCTTTAGGGGAATGTACAATAGCCACTGTTACATCACCTGACTGTCCTTCATTAGCAGGATCTTTCCAGCTTTGTCCTACCATCAGTTCCTTTCCACCTCTCTGTACAGAAAATTCTTTGCATCAGAAGTGCTGAATAAAGAAACCATGAGCTATAGTACAATTTTATTTATACCAAAGAAATTAATGGCAGCTAATATTCTTGTTTCTTGATCTATTTTTTTCTACATTTGATTTTTGGTAATTGGCCCAACTTGTGTCCCATTGGGAGAGCTTGGCAGAGAGAGAGGGAGAAAGATTGGAGAGAACGATTTGTAGGTGGCAGGGACAGCTTGTGTATGTGGCTGCGTGCGGATGTGAGCTGGCATAAAGCACAGCTATGTGGATGTTGGCTGTTTAACTAATGCTGTACATAAACCCTTCACTAGCTGAGAGTGTGACCCAAGAAGGGCATATATATACATACATACATACATATATATATATATATATATTAACAGCTGCCCCACCAGTGTTTGATTGCTGTGCAAGAGTGATCAGCGTGCACTTAATTGCTTCCCCAGAGATTATGTCCATGCCAGGGTGAATCATTCAACTCTTGGTTGACTCATGGCTTGAGAAAATGGAATTAGCGCCATCCAAAATGGCAAGAATTTCTGATTGCGAGGAGAAAAATGAAATGTATATTTACACAGTACATTTAGGTAGGAAGGATTTGCTGTCCTTTTATAGTGGTGAAGGGAAAATTTTTCTTTCTTAACAGGAGAAAGAATTGAATATGAAAGCTAATATATTGCCATTCAACCTCTGGATGTGATCTCGCTTGATCTCATAACTTAAATGGAATAAGTGCGTGCGACATTAGTAGAGAAAAACCAACAATAGAGGACAGAGTATTTTAATTGCTCGGAGGAACTCTTCCTCCTTACTCAGAAATAAAGCTGCACTTCTACGTGCTGCCCATGGCAATACGGTTTTGCCAAATTACCTTTTGGATAGCATCTAAGGCAGCAGTGGGGATGACTGGTAGTTATTAGAAACCTCAATGACCTTTCTTTAGGACAAGTGCTTTGGCTGCATCCAGTCTTTGGTAAGCGCTTTGCATCTATTCCAGTTTCCCTTGTAGTTCCAAGCGGATGTGTTTTGTTGATGCTTTGGCTCAAGCTGTTAGGTGTTGCCGTTTTCTGCTGTATTTGGAGTTTCATCCAAGAGATCTGAAAGTGGTGGGGAAAAGGCTTCAAAAGGAGACAGATAGCTGATAAATCCCATTGGAATCCACGTGCATGGAAGGCACTGAGTTCCTTCTAAATTCATTTGTAGAGGTATTAGTAACCATAAAGTATTTCGAATAGAAACACTCTTCTCCTAGTCTGAATGGAAAACCACTGGACAGGAAGGGGAAGAACCACTGTTGAAGCACTGCACACCGGCTGTCCGATGGAAGCTCCGGGCCACGGGCAGCACGGGGCGGCGGTGCGCTGGGTATCCATCCCCACTCGGCACTCGGCCGGGCCGGGTCGGCTTCTCGGGCTGTGGCAGTTTGTATTGTCTAAGTCCGTTGAACATGGCAGCTCGGGGAACCCGGCTCCGCGGTACACGGGATGCATTCAGTTCGCGTTTCGTTCGAAAGAAGTCATTTTTGCTCTCTGCGGAGGCTTCAATTAGAGCGGGCCAAATGACAGGGATAATTAAGGCGAGCGGTGGGATACCGGCGGATCACTTTGGCGTTTCCACCGAGGATTTGGCAAATCCGAGCTCGATTAATCTGTTTAAACATCTGTGCATCCTCCCGGCCGCGCAACCGAGCCCGGCTCCCTCCTCCTCCTCCTCCTCCACCACCTCCTCCTCCTCCTCCTCCTCCCCCGCCGCGGTTCGGGGCCACCGCAGCCCCCGCCGAGCGCCGCCGCCCGCCCCGCTCCTCGCCATTCCGCTCACGGCCGCGCTCCGTGCGGAACCGCAGGGCCGAAGCCGCGGATCGGAGCGGGGCCGGAGGCATCGCCCCGCCGTCCACCCACCCCCGGCCCCTCTCGTCTCCCCGCTGTCCCCCACTTGTCGAGGCGGCCGGCTCCGGCTCGCCTCTCCTTGACGTCATGTCTGTGGCGAGGCTCCGGCGGGCGCGGTGACGGCACGGAGCGCGTTAAACTTTGCGAGCGAGCGAGCGGCCAGCCCGGCGGCTGGCAGAGCTGTGCGCGGGGGGCTGCGCGCCGCCGCCGCAGCTGGAACATCTGGAAGCGTTCAGTGCGGCCGTGGCGGCGGAGAGAGGCGGCAGCGGGGAGCGAGCACTGAGGGAGGGGAGGGAGTGAGGGGCTGGGACTGGGCTCTCTTCCTCTGCAGAAACAGCTCCCTGCCAGCACAACGCGCTCCGAATGGCTTTGAAGAGGAGGAGCAGAAGCGTTTGAACATCTCTTTTTTTTTTTTTTTTTTTTTTTTTTTTTTTTTTTTTTTTTCCACCTCCTTTTTTTGTTTTTGTAGTTGGTGGATTTTAAAGAGACGTTTAACCCTCCGTGGTTTGCCCTGGATGCTTTTGCTTTTCGCCGTTCTTCCTTATTCTTTTTTTTTTTTTTTTTTTCGCCCTCTCTCGCGTTTCCCCCCTTCTCGTTCTTTTTTATGGTTTAACAGCCAGAGGTGCTGTGCTAAATTCTTGGAAGGGGCCCGGATGTACTGAGGATGCATTGCAATTTCACTAAAGGAGGCAGTAGTGGAAAGGATCAGTTTTTGGTGTTTGATGCAATAATGGGAATCAGGTAATAATCAAACGGGAAATTCTGCATCTCCACTCTTCCTCGAATTTTACCGAGCCGATTTGCGGAGGGATTAACCTGGACTCGTTTTAAATGGTCAATGAAAACAAGAGGATGTACATTCCCGAGGAAAACCATCAAGGTAAGCTCGAGCTTCGCCCCGGAGGAGCCGGCGACCATTCTCTCCCGCAGCCTTTGTCCGCTCTCGGCTCCGCGGGGGCAGGAGGGGACGGCCCCGGCATCGCGTCCCCGCGGGGTAGGCGGACACTCCGGGCGGGGGCGTTGCGGGAGCCCCCCGCGCCCCCGGGGCTGGGTGTGTCGCGAGGCCGCGGGAGAGGAAAAGTTGCCGTGAGTCGCTGTCGTCTTCTTCCGAAGGAGAGGGGCTCGGAGGGGAGGGGGCCGTGCAGTGCGGCCGGAGGCACGGGGCTGCCCCGTGTGCACGGGGACATCGGCGCGTTGAGGGGAGGGCGGCCGTGCCGCTTAATGCCTCCCCGGCCCTCCGCGCCCCGGCTGGGCACGGCTTCCTCGGGCACCGGGAGAGGAGCCCTTCCCTTCTCGTCGCGAGGGGAGGGGAAGGAGAATCATCTATTTACACGCGCACGTCCCGGGAGAATGGAGACGGCGAGGAGCGCCCGCATTTCAATTAAAGTTGAGCTTTACTTCGGGCAGCGTTTCTCCCGCCCGTCTCCTCCGAGCATCGCCCGCACCGTGGGCACCGACCCGAGCCACGCTGCCCGGCGGTGTCGGCCGTCCCCAGGGCACAACTTTGTTTGTCCCAACTCCGGGAGCCTCCCCCGCCCCACCTGGCTCCGCTTTCCCGAAGTTCCTGCTCTCCGTTACCTGCATGCGGCCACCCCTCCCTTCCCCTCCCCTCCCCTCCCGCACACGCACGTCGCTATTGCGGAGCAGCAGAGCCATTGCCTCCCCTCGGTCAGACGGAGCGAGGTACCGGCTCGTCTCTCTCCCAGCAGGGCCCCAAGCCAAGCAGGACCCTTCCCTCCCCCCTCCTCCGACCCTGCACCCCACTCCAGCAGGACCCCCGCCCATCACAAGGCCAAGGCATGTATGTTGAGGCTGGGGCAGACTTTGGTCGTGGGTGGCAGTGGGTTTCATTGGGAACATTCCCCCCTCCTGACAAAGAGATGATAGAGGTTAAAATGAAAAAAACCCAAGGCCTAGCACCCCCAACTGCTCTATGGCAATGAGGTGGGAGGGGAAGAAGCAGCCCCTGATCCTGAGTGCTCCTGTCAAGCACGCACATCCAGCAGGCATAATAGGGCCGCTCTTCCTGGGCCAGAGCTGATAATGTGGCCAGAGATCTCAGCCTCCATAGCAATATGCCAACACTATGGCAACCTAAATCCTGCTCCCTCCTTATCAGCTGCAGTGATTATATAATTGGAGGAACACTTTTGCATCTGTCTCTCGATGCGGATTGCCATTAGTGCCAGGTGAAAGAGCAACTTCCAAAGCAAACACAACCGGCCAGGTGGAAGAAAGTTCTGCCTCCCCAGAGTGCTCGGGCTGCCATTTATTTCCAATCTATTTTTGTTTTGTGCATACTGAGCTTGAAAGATTAAACTGCTTGGTAGTCAGGAGAAGCTGGTGGTGAGGAGATCAGAGCAAACCAATCGGGGTGTGCAATGAGTAATTAAAGCAACCACAGCTTCTCACTTGCAAGGTGGAGATTAAACATGGGAGTGGGAGGCGAGCCTGGGGCCATGATATGGGGGTGATGCTCAGAGATGAGGGAGAATCGAGCTGAGATGCTCCTGACAGCAAGGTGGATGCTCCAGGTACTGCCAGCATGAGCCACGCTGTTATGTCTTCTCGGAGCAGTGAGCAGCATGGCTAGGCCTCTGCTGGCTGCTGCTTTCTGCACATGTCTGCTGGAACAGCGTGTGCTCAGTGCCTGTGCAGTGTGGGAGACAACAGTGCCTTACCAACGGCAAATCCATGGGGTGCACTGGAGGCCCTTAGTCAGGAGGTAGGGGCTGTGGGGAGCAGGAACTGTGTCAGAAAACCATCATTGACTGCCAATCCACTAATTGGGGTGGGTCTGTAATCTATTTCTTTCACACTTTTGAGTGCTGCTCAGTACCCTGGAAATGGTTCATCCCAAAGTAAGAATTTTCTCATTTGTTTGGATGCGCACATCTGAGCGTGCAGTGCTTTCAGTGCAGCCTCACATTACACAAAGAGAAGGGAGCGTGGCAGTGTTATCTGCCGGCGCTGAGATGCTTCTCAGTGTTTATTTTTGCTGCACAATGGACTATATTATGATAACAATCAATTATTCATTATGACCGCAGAATATGTGTTTATCTGGAAAATGTGAAAAACGAGCCCTAAATCCTACAAACCACCCAATGAGCGGCAGAAAAGAGCTTTCAAAACAGCCTCCATCCCGTCTAATGCACACGTGGGACTCTCTGTAACCCTAGACGGGCGTCTTTAACGGGCGCTTTGAAAATCTGCCCTCTTAACGTGAAATGGAAAATCGGTTTGCAACATCACGTTTCCCAGCCCTCCCAAGGGAGAGCACGCGATGACTCAACCTGGCCCTCGGTGCTGCAGCCCGAGCCCTGTGGGAGCATCACCCTGCAGCCCGCCGGCCTCCGCCGGGCCGGCTTCTTCTCCCGTTCCCGGGGAGCTGCGGTGGGAGCCTCGGGGCCGGGAGGGGCCGCTCCCGCCGCCCCCAGGAGGTGGCGGTGCAGGGCCGCAGAGCCGGGTGCGGGGCACCGCGGGGCTGCGGCACCCGAGCTGAGTCCGGGGACGGCGGCACGGAGCTCTCCGTTCCGAGCTCTGTGGGAGTGAAGGAGCCCCGGTAGGTCGTGCGTTCCATATAGCGACCGTCCTCTGGCTGGTGGAGCCCCTTGTAGCGGCGCCTCCGAGCTGCCCTTCCTTCCGTGTCAGCTAATGCCTTTGGGCTTTGTCCTTATTGCGTATTTCGGACAGATTTCTACCTGCTGATGGTAAAAAGAACCCCCTCAGGTATCTGTCAGCCGTAATTAGGTCTTCTGGCAACCTCCTTTCTTAACCTGCACGCATTTTGTTCTTGAAATCTTTCTCTGTAAGACACTCTTCTCCTAGTCCTTGTATCCGTCGTATGGGTTCAATTAGGAGCTAATTAGAATTGCCTTTATTTGTCAGGATCCTGTTGATGGGGTGAGGGTCAACTCACACGTGTACTCCCTAATGCATTTCTAATGCCTCTTCTGACCTGAGCTGAGGGTCAGATCCACAGATATTCCCCTTAACTTGCGAGGTATAAATACACCAGTGATTGTGGACACTTTACTTCACTGCTGATTTCAATTTAAGGGCTGAAATCTGACTCATGCTGTGCCACAAGGCAAAACCCTTGTAGATAGGGACTAGAATTTATTGGATGTTTGCTGTGATTATTCACTCTGCTTTCAGAACACCAATTTTATCCCCTTCATTTTTGTGGGGCAGTACTTTGACATGTGGAAATGGTGCTCTTCCCATGGCAGCAAAGGGATCAGTGGAGCAAATGGAATCTTCAGCTCAGAGTGTTCCTGTTGTCATCTTGTTTTTCTGTAAGGATTTGTCACAGTGGGCCATAGATGTGGGGCATAAAGCATACTGGTGATTGGTTTGAGACAGCTTATCTTTGGATTTGGGGGAAAAATCTGAATCACTGTTTGAAAATGACGCACTGAAATTCCACGTCCACTGACTTAATAATGGCTGGTATTTATGAAGCGTGATCTTCTACCTCAAAGTACTCAAAACATCCTGGGTGCTCAGTGTCTGGTTCAGTATGATATGGAATGGCAGTAACATATAAAAATATGTTTAATATATAAAAATATATTTAATATAATGTTAAAGAGCAGTACTTAAGTACTCTGCATAATAAAGTCCACTGCATTGAGAAAGTTAAGGTAGAGCCTTCAGAAAAGTATTAAAGTGCTTTCAACCATTTCCTGTCCTTTAAAGGAGCATTTAGGTTTGGAGATCTGTACTTTTTATAGATTTCCTTTGAAATGACCATTAGTCCCAGGGGCTGAGTTGGGCTGGATTGCAATGCGAGTGTTGCCTTGGACTGGTAGGCCTGAAGGTTGTGAGTTTCTCCCATCACAACCTCCTGCTTGTAAAGGACTCACCAGAGCAATCTGTAACCTGTTCGCCATTGTGAAACCCCCCCTTGGTTGCTTATCTGCTCTGCAGTCAGTTTTGGGGTTTATTTCTTTGTAATTCTCTACAGCAGACCTGACACACCCTTGTGTGGAATGAATTTATTCTACCAAGATTTACTCTGAATTATTTGTCCTCATCCTTTTTTGTTATTGTTGTTTGTTTTCTCAAAACATTTCAGTTGAGCAACATGCAGTATAACTTCAATATCATCATCTATGTTTAGGGTTTCTCATTTTCTTTTAGTTTTGTGGGAAATGAGTCTACATACATATTTAAAGCAGCATTTATCTGAACAGCAATTGCTTCTGCCTTTCCTTTTTGTGGGTGTGTATGTGTGTTACTTGTCACTTCTACAGGCCAGCTGAGAACATCAATTTGCCATTTGATTTGTTAGGAACTGTCTCACTTAACCCTTTCTGGGGGTTAATTCAAGGAACACACTCCCTTGAAGTTCAGGAATAGCAAAAACAAGATCTCCGTGCAAGTGGCTCCTCTAAATTTATTGGCTATCAACCAACATTAACAGATGTGACTATGTGCAGTAAAAGTCTCTCTTAAATTATTGAAAACAACAAATCAGATCAACACTGAGAAAAGCTTTTACCAATGGCAGATATATGCTTTACAAAACATGATGTCGTTAAAAGGCTCAGTTAACTCTCTTTTCTTCAGATTGTAGTCCAACCCAATGCATTTTCATTTATCTGAAAGACTGTATTTTTTTATTTAGATAGTAGAAATAAGATGGATTTGAGAGAGTTCATTAATTAAAATGCTTATTGTTATTTCAGCATCATTAATTATAAGAGGAGAAGACAATATTAAGCATTCAGACTCATTGATTACCCCTGAATTGTTTTCCTTTGGTATAGTTCATCTGATACCTAACAGAACATTACTTTTTCTGGTCAGTTTAACACATAGAAGTCAGAAAAATGGAGTACTTACCTCTTTTAGATGATTTTGACTGTATTGGAGTAAATGAAACACTACATGCTTCTGCTACTTGAGGATATTTTCCCCTTTCTTTTGTGTATGTGTGGGTTTTTAAAAAATTAAATATATAGATATCTATTTTAATGGAAGAGGGCATAACTGATGGATGTTCTATGTTTGTGTAAGGGAACAGGCATGTTGCAGCTGTCAGCATCAGTCTTAGGTGGTAAAATGGTCTTGCTGGGAATTCTGAAATGCAATGATGATGTATTCTGGTTGTATGAATACCTGCTGTGACCTGTCTTGTGAGGCTTTAATGGAATAAATGATGGTGTAGTCAATGGCATACATAAATCTTTGTCCAAAAGAATCCTTGAAAGGCAATGCCCCATCCATGGTAGCTGACAGAAACCAATGATAGTAATGTAAACTTTGTTAAGAACTTGAGAGGGATCAGGGTAGACCTCTTTCAGCTGAAAGAACACAGTTGTCTCTATATCTTGGATAGAGATTTCCAGAACAGAAGGCTTAGCTGAGTTTCTGCCAGAAACCGAAGTACAAAGTTAATAGATTGTACAGCTTGGATTCTTGAATTTGATGGTCCATTGGTAGTGGGAGAAAAAAAAAAAAACAAAAACATCTAGAAAATATCGGTATATGTAGAGTAAATGGTAACAGAAGACTTTGTAGAATCAGGTTTTGACTTTATTTTGTCACATCATCACTTGTCCTGATAGGAAGGTGAATTATTAAGTTCATTTGTACTCAAGAGAATCTTAAATTGTGGAGAAGCTGCTGGAAATGGCTTTGAAACTGTTCTGCTCTATACATCACCTTCTCCATCATCTTTCTCAGGAAGGATTGTTTTGAGACACTTCTCTCTGGTACACATCTCATTGCAAAGAAAGGGACTTCCAGAAGCCAGACGGATCAACACTCTGCTCAGAACATGTATAATTTGATGAGGTTGTTCATGCCCTCATCCAGTCAAGTCCTGGACGCCTTAGAGGACAGAGCCTCCATGAACTCTTTAGGCAGCCAACTCCAGTATTTAGCTGCGCTAATGTTAAAAGATTTTTGAAGTATTAAGTCCATGTATTTAAATCTATATTTAAATTTGTCTTTTTTAATATTCAGAACTAAGTTACATACACCAGCCAATAGCTAAACTGTGACCACATTTCTGTGTTTAATCAGACCTTGTGACCACTTGTTGAATCTTTGAGTTGGAGGACTTGAGGGGTTCTTGCCTCAGTGCCTTATGCTGGTTTCAGAGTAGATTATGGGCTGGTATTTTGCTTTTGTGTTTTTTTTGGGCCAGCAATCATATATAATCAGAGTTTGCAGGTGAGGTGAGACAAACCTGGAGTCTCAATCACTAAGTTTATAATGGGTTGTTTTCCTGTGCTATGCTAGATTAGCTTTCACTCAGAACTGGATAGAGACAGTGACCAGCGCAAACACTGATGAGGCAGTAGAAATCTATAAATAATTCACTTCAATGTTCCAGTGCCTGTTAATGCATCAGGTCAATAGTTGAAATGTGCTATAATTTGCAAACATTCAGCTGAACCTAACTACTTGCTCTATGGATATATATACCAACACATCAAATCACTATGGAAGTGATGACTGTTAAAAAGGATTAGGGTCCTAACTCCTGTTTAGGCTCCTTTTCCCCTGCTGACTAAAGAGAATTGAGATAAATGTTAATGTATGTTCTATGGGATGCTAGAAGCTTTTACAGGAATTCAAAGATTATATATTTGCTGGATCTTGGTAGGTCACTTCTGCAATTTTCCTTGCATGTGTGTTTAGTCTCAGTACTACGTTCTAAATCTCAGAGGCTGTCTGAGCAGCTAAACATTCAGAATCCACATAAATTGGCCAGGAAGTTGGGTTTCCTTCAGCAGCTGTGAGGAGTTACAGAATATTAGTTAAGCCTTGTATGAATGGAAGGGGGAAAAAGGGTTATAAAAATTATATAAAAATCTGGCTAATCCCATGGGAATTCTGCTTGCATCTTATACATAAATCTTATAATTAATTGTTTTAAGGAGATTATTATCTGAGACCCGTCCAATCTTAATGGATGCCTTATCGTATGTTAAAAGTACGCTTCTCTAATGCCTTTGTTATTTGTCTTAAAATTCTCAGGTCTTCAGCCCATGTTGTGGATGGTTGCCTTTGGGTATTTTGGAAAAAACAATTAAATATGACTGAACATGACATTATAATTACAAAGTAAATATGCTCTAATTGAGTAATTAACTCAACATTTCTTCCTACAGGCATTGTAGGAACAAATTCATGTTAGTGATCACATTTCAGATCCTTTATTCCAAAGGAGGAAGAAAGACTGCAGTTCTTCAGTATTTCTGGTTGGATGTAACACTTAGGATTCATCCATTAAAAAAAAAAAAAAAAAAAAATTGGTACATTAGATGTTTCTCAAACACTTTTAGTCAGATGAAATAAGATGTTGAATGTACAAAGAGGCTACTTGTGTCTCTCTTTTGCAAGTCAGTCCAGCTCTGTTAGGTACCAGCTATATTCTGCTTCATGCATTATTGACAAGAATAATTGAAACTTGTCTTAAATAATATAGCTGTTAGCAGTCAATTTCATGAATTTTAGATATAGAAAGACCACAGTGGGCTATGTGAGAGGCAAAAGAAGCCAGGTGAATTCAAGAAGTAAGACTAATGTTTGTTGAATATACTGAGAAAAAACAACTTGCACATGTATAAAATGAATAGTATGTTGAATTTTAAATCAGATACAGATTGACAAATGTCAGGAAGGCAGAAGTTGAGACTGATGTGCAATCTCAAACTTGACTGTGATTTCAATGTTGTTGCTTTTAGTTCACAACAGACCACGGCTTCCATGCAGGACCTATATGTGAATATTAGAAATTTAGATTTGATTGAGTGTTGAGTCATCAGATTTCTTTGGGAAGAATTCAACATATTGACTGCAAAGTTAGCAAATTAAGTGAAGCAAGCCAAAATGCTACTAAAAAAAAAAACAGAAGAAGTTCATAGAATTAATTTCTTTCCTGATTGGTGGACAAACAGACTTTTGTGCAGGGAAGAAGCTTAGCCTGTGTGCTGCACTTCTCATATGGTACTGAAATCACCTACTATTGCTGACCCATGACTCATGCATGTGCACACAGCGTTTTCAGGTGTAGTTTAGATTGGTTTGGTGTCTTCCAGAGAATGCATTTATTCACTGAAAATTGGGACCAGTTGGTTTAATTGTGATTTCAAAGGGACTGCACAGGAGCAATAGGTAAAAGTGGATTATATGGCATTCTACATCACTTTCACCTCAATTAGGAATTTAAGTGAGAAACCCGAGATTTATGGATAAACAGATTTGGTGCAGGCAGTGTTGAAACTGAGTTCTTGGACCGGTCAACTGCTTGAGTGATACCACTCTAGTATCTTTTGTCTGCCAGATACGATCTCACTGGCTTTGGCTCAGTTGCACGAATCCTGTAAATGCAAAGTGTTTGTTACCGCTCACAGATGTTTGGGGTGTTTTGGTCTTGCACCAAATAGTGGAGTGCAGAGTTCTCACACACGTTTCTTCGTGGTTTTCATTGAAGAGGATTGTTTATCTCTTAAATATAGTATAGCTTATTGATTAGATCAGATATGGGAGAATCCCACATTTGTGTGAAGTTCAGGAGAGACTGTATCGAAGCTTAATTATTCATTTAGTGTTTGGATTTACATTGTGATGTGAGAGTTATATCAATTTTTATTTAGCTTTTGAGAACAAATGCAATGGCATAGTTGTGACAGGAATACAGACAGCTGATTTGGCCATTACAGCAAAAGTCAGAAATAAGAGTGAAAGAATGAGCTGAATAGGATTTGAAGGCTTTTGTTTGCTTTAAGGCAAAGGGTGTCAGGAGAGAACATGAAAACTTGTGTCTTAATTCATATGCAGTGATAAAAGCTGCTATGTAGTATGCCAGGAAATCAGTCAGAAAACAATTAGAGGTCCTTGCTACTGGCAGTTCCTAAAGGCAACTATTCAAGTGATTTAAAATTAACCCCTAAAAATTAGATATCAAGCTTTGGAAGAGTTGGCTATGGAGCTCTACAGGTGCTTGCCAGCATCTACAGGAGAGCATCTAAGCCTGTAATCAGACTTGAATCACTTAAAAAATGGATCGGATTTTAAAATGTAAGAAACCAACATGTTTGAAAACCTTTTTAATGGTCATAATGCTGTTTCCAACATTTCTTATGAAAGACTCTGCTTTGACGTTGTCTTAAGTGTGTTTAATTTGCTGTGTGAGTTACTCACCTTACAATATTTCTGTCAATAAATATTTGAATGGTATGTATGTCCCACTAACTTAATGCAAAGCTTGTCCTGAAATAAGGGCAAAGTTTTCTTCTGAATTTGGTGGTGCATTTGAGACCACAGTTTTCTATCAGTTCTTTTTTAGCATCTAGTGTTCTTCTTGAGAACTTCAGTTATCTTTGCTTTGATTTTGCTCGTATTTCACAAGAACACCTTTATTTTTATCGTGGGATATGCATTTTTGAGGTTTTGTCTGTTGTCCTTTAAGAGGCTTTATAATGGAGTGTGTCAGTGCATAGAATATGGAGGTGAATGTGGCTGCAAATTGCTAAGCATTTTGGCGTAAATGCATATGGATACACAATTTGGGAGAAATATGGATGGGGAAATTCTACATGCAGCCCATTCTACAAATACCAGAGGGCAGAAGTTAATCATCTCCCTATGTCAGCTCTGCAATACACTTTTGAAGTACAATTTTAAAATACTTAGAGGATAGAATTACTGTAGGGGATGAAAAGCCCCACTTGTCATCTTGGGACTTAAACCTCTAGTTTATGTGGCTAGTTGTTGGAATTACAGTGATAAAAAGTATCTAAAGCTGGTGCTTCAGCTATGAAACACCAAACAGAGAGATGTGACAGATTGTCATGCGCCATTTGGGAGATTAATGTAAAGTCTAGAGTATGAATGTTTAGGAGATCAGTCTGTATTTTAATTTATTTTTATGTTTGGATGTAGACTTCCAGAAAGGCTGTACTTCTTTCCTTTTGGAAGGCTGACAGAGAATTTTTTTCCTTATCTATCTTCTTTACATATTTACATGGTCATGGTCCCTGTAGTATGTACATCTCCTGTATGTTAAATATTCTATTGCACTTCCCAACTTGCCAGGCCAATAGGCTTCAAAAATTTATTTTCTTTTTCTTTATAAACTCTACTGCAAGTGTGTTCTCATGCGGAGATATTACTTTGGGAGATGCAGGTGAAGAAATTAAAATGGTTTTTAGTTTTAATGAAATGAGTGTTATGAAGCTGTGCGTCTTAACTGCTCTCATCAAGCCTGGAATAGACGCCAGCATGGCAATTGCAGAGAGCTTGATCCATCCACTGGGATGCAAGTCAGGCAGGGCAGCTCCTGCTCCCATCCTCCTGATTGCACAGGCAGGTGTGATCCATCTGGCATGGCCAGAAAGGCAGTACTGCTGATTTACTGCTCCAGCTGAGTGCAGGGCCAGGACGTTGACCCCGGCATGTTCATCTGCCTGCAGCTAAATACCAAATATTCTGGGTAGGCTTAACTTTGGCAAGTGAGTCTTGCACACACTTAGGACACACTGAGGATTCTCTTCTGTGTACTTACAATCTTTTTTTCTTTTTTTTTCTTTTCTTTTTTTTTTTTTTTTCTTTTCTACTGGTTAGAAGTTTTATAGTTAGGAAATGTAATGGTCATAGAAAGAGACCTGTATCTTGGGTGAACAGAAACAAAAAAACCAGGCAGGATTGGAATACATGTTTAGAGAGCCTCAGACTTACGAAAAGTCTGTGCAGAGATCTTGGTGTGAGTTTTGAACTTGATCAGCTCACGTGTTGTTTCACTGATGGGTGGAAGTTGCATAAATCAAGTGTTTCTCTTGAATGTAGATATCACCATGAGCACATGCAAATCTGGCAGAAACGGGGACTGATCTCTGGTTTCTCTCCAGAAGCTGAACATGGCAGGCACAGAGAAGATTAGATGCTAATGGATAAAATGAATTATCTTATAATCATTAAGGTTGGAAAAGACATCTAAGATCATCCAGTCCAACTGTCCACCTAGCACCAACACTGCCCACTAAACCTTGTTTCTTAGTATAACATCCAAACATTTATTAAACACCTCCCTGGGCAGCCTGTTCTAGCACCTAACTGCTCTTTTGGAGAAGAAGCTTTTTCTAATACCCTACCTGAACCTCCTCTGGCACAACCTGAGCCCATTTCCTCTCATTCTGTCACTGAATCCTGTTTCTCTTTCCCTCCCAGCAGTGCACTCACTTGTCAGTAGGCACCAGTGGGGCTTGAATAGCAATCCAACTACACAAACAGTTCTGGCTTGTCTGCCATTTTTTCAATGTGTGTCATAAGGCATTTGTGTTTTTTTGTTTTCAAACAGTGGGAAAAAAACATTTCTGCTCTGAAACCACTAGAGCATCTCACTTAGACAAATCTGCAGGTGCACTGTGTGGATATACGTGTGTATATGTAGGCTGAAGTGTAATTCACTCAGTGGGCCAAAGTGGAGTGATTGTGACTCAGTGACTGATTGGAATGGAGCAGTTATGAAAGATCTGAAAAGAAATCAGATGATTTGAAAGAAGGGTGAGATGGGCTTTGATCCCTGTAATCCAAGTTGCCTTATAATATGAAGACCTTCAGTGCAGAGAGTCTGAAGATGTACAATAAAGGCTTTTAGGGACACGCTTTCAAACTGTCATGCCTCATAGCCTAAAACTAATAATTTCTCATAGGTTTCACCTAACCTCACAGTAGATGTTCATCTAATTAATCATTTAGAATCCAAGTATAGGTAGTGGAGAGGAAGACAGCCATGGCCACAGAACCTTACGGATGTTTGAGATTGGTTGGGGAGAGTGCCCTCGTGGAGTTACTTAACTGTACCTTCTCTACACAGAGAGCTATTAACGATTGTTAGAATGAGTGCCAGGTTTTAGATTGCTAGCACCAATAGAATGAATTCACCTTCAGCTTGTGTGTTGATGTTGGTTGTCAACAGCAAAAGCATAGTTGGAGAAAGGAGTTAAATGCCTACGGTATGTTTTGATATCACCTGTCTTTCATCTGACCTGCCTGAATGCAAATATATTAAGTGTATATTTTCTGCCTGAATGTGTGCTACAAAATGAAAGAGGTGGTTAAAGCAGGGTTTGACTAGAAAAAGAGTAACTCAGGGAAAATCCCTCTTGGAAATCCAGAGAAGCTATTTCTTGTGGAATCTACTGTCTCAGAGATATTCTTGAGGAATATCACAGTCCCCATCTGGGGTGAGAAAGATTCATTTTTCCCAAGGCTGTGTTTAGGAGTGGAGAATACAGTGAGCACACAGTCAGTAGCCTTGGGAAGGAGATGGGACTTTCCAGGCAGTGTCAGTGAGGGATGACAGCATGCCAGAAGACACGACATCAGAGGAGCGGTGCCGTAATCAGTTCAATCTGCTTCTCGTAGCTAGTGAGTGCGGTTAGCTGGGCTGACTGGAATGTACAAAATTTACAAGGAAAGATTAACAGTTAAGTAATGGCAATGTAGTGAGTTTAACTCTTCAGTCTGTGGGCTTTTGTGTTTTTGGGTGAACAAATACAGCATGCCTAGTTCTTTAAGTGCCATTTTTGAGCATTTGTAAACTTATATAGTAACAGGATCCCAAAGAGAATATAAATTAAGGTCCAGAATTCATTTAGGCTTATTGATGTAATGCTGGAAAACAAGCTTCTACCTGCTAGAGCCTGGAGTACTCTACAAAGTGTGCTGGGTCCGTGACTTCAACCAAAAGGAAATCTGTTGTCCATACATCCAAAGGAGGAATGGAAAAAGATGTCAGGAGAATATGTTGACCTATCTTGACAGGGCAAGCTTTTTATTTGTTTTCCCCTAAATAAATGTGGCACACGTGCTTTTTTGCCCACATCTTTGTGATATTTTAATATCTCTAAGCATATGGAGACTTTTGGAATTCACTTGCCTTGCTCTTGGAGCAGGGGTGTGCTGCAGCAGCTGCAATATGTGATGGAACCAATAAAACTTCCTGAAGAGCATCACCAGGTAATTCTGCTCACAGTGTTTGTCATCCAAAGAGGAGCAGACCAGTTTAAAGTGATGCCTGCCTTTTTTGAGATAAGCTCTGATTTGTGAGATGCTTATAAGGGGACTATTCCACAAATGATAATAATCAAAAAACCAAAACCGTAGCATTTCCTGATCACGGCTTCCAGTTTGAACTTTCTATAGAAATCAGAAACATATGCTGTGTCTCTATGGGAAGCTTCTGTAATACTGCACAGGATTGTCTGATGTTTTCTGTCATCATTTCACCATTTGCTTTTGGATGCTCTTTTCCTGCCAATGCTTTGTAATGATACAGTGACTCAAAACTTGAGACAAGAGAATGTCTCAGGAAGTGCATAGATTTAAGTGGGAGTGATTTGCTTAAAATAACGTAACTGTTTTTGTAACACTAGTTTTCTGATTAAGCCATTGTGCTGCAAATAGCTTGAAATCAAGACAGCAGAGGGGATCTCCAGTGTAAGTGTGAAATTGTTGGATTTATCCCATTACTGGCCTTGATATGTTGCAAAAGACATCATTTTACTGATAAATTTCAAAGTGGTGTATTTTAAATATCATTGTAATAGTCTTATGTTTCCTGCCATCTTTGGTCTATGAACATCTTGTCCATAGACAATGGATTTTAAGGGCAGAAGAGACATCTGCTAAGCTGAAGAATCTCACTCAGAGGTTTCTGGATCTTCCTATCTGAGCATCAATCTGAACCTAAGAGAGGAAAAAAAAAAAAAAAAAAAAAAAAGGCAGGCCTGATGTAGGAGATAAAGTGTACACAACCCACTTGAGTTTTCCAGTAGTTGGCTTCCTCACTTATAGTGATGGATACCTTATTAGAAGTCTAGGTTTGCTCGGTTACAGCTACCAAATATTTAATCTCATGAGGTTTTTTCTTGGTAGGTGCAAAGGTCATCTAGTGTTAAAATCCTTTCATGTGCTCATGCTGGGAAATTATGATCAATTTTTTTTAACCATCTCTTATGTAAGACTAAATGACTCAGATGCCTTTAGTCTCTCGTTGTAAGACATTGTCCCACTCTGACTCACTTGTCTTCAGTCTCTCACTGTAAGATATTGCCTCAGTCTAAACATTCTTTCATGTCCTTTTCTGAGTTCCTTAAACTAATTTGTTATTCTTTTTGAGAGAGGTGGAGACTGAACTGCAGTGCTCCACAGTAACATTATGGCAGCCTGTACAGTCACATTACCTGGACTTTTAGGTTCGTGTGTAGGTCAGAACTTATCAGGGTCCTATGTAATAGTTCACTGTGATCATTCTTCAGAGCCAGCAAACCAGCTGTCAGGCCAAAACAGTCAAAAAAGAGGAGTTAACTTGCATGCAAGCTCTGCTTCCAGACAGGCAGGGCACAGAACTGATGCCAAATTCCAGACTTTATGAGAGATGCCCATTTCTTGGTAAATAAGCTGAATGTCTTTTTCCTAATGAGCAGAAGTGTACGATTTCACAACCAGATCATGATGAGATCTGAGAACTGTTAGAAAGATGCAGCTGGAACAGTGGCTGGAGCTCTCCTTTGTCAGTGCAGAAATACTACTGTATTACTTTGCTGTAAGCAAAGGTGCCACAAACCTGGCATGCATGTGCTTTTGCCACCTTTGCTCTGGTATATGTAACTTCAGTAATGATCTGCACTTACATAAACAGGATTTTTTAATTTTAGAAAAAAGCTATGACAAGAGTCTCAAACATTTGTCTGCATCTACTAGAGAAAAGGTGAAAGCAGCTGGTTAACAATGTTTGTATAGACAGCTGGTGACAAAAGAACTATTCCCTATTCTGGTGTTGCACAACAACGTTCAGTGTAAGATGCTGTCTTTTTTCCTCAAGAAGTTTTGTGCAAAGACTGTGTCTTGCTAATTTTCCCCACCTTTTATTATCTTTTTCCTCCTTTTTTTTTTTTTCTTTTTTTTTCCCCTCCCTTTTTTTTTCTTGGCTGCAGTTGCAACCTTCTGATTTAGTGCCTTATTTAGCTTGGGAATGCTCTTGACCAGCAGAGCAAGTCAAGAGTGCTTGTTTTTGCATCTGGATATTAGACATGCTTAGTATTCAGACTTGGAACATTCTCTGAGAGGATACCAGTAACTAAAATAGGATGGTAGAGGAATGACTGTATGTTAGAGACAGAATGTACTGCTTTAGATACCTAAATGATTCAATAAAATTATTTTCTAAGAGTCTATAAAAATGTGACTATAAATCTGTTAATACTGCAGTGCCTCTGGATCACAAAGGCCTAGTATGAAAAAAGTATGTTTTTTCAAATTGCTTTTCTCTGTCACCCTGAAATCAAAACAAAACATTGTTTTCCTTTGTTGAATATTATGGTTTATAATTGTGCAGTTAGTAATTTTCTGTGGATTTATTGTAATGTTTCCAAGCAAAAACATTTTCCCTTGCCTCGTAGAGCCTGTTGCATATGAGGCATTCTCTTGACTCTGCAGGAAAAAAAAAGAAATAGAATGATAATACAGAGGCAGCATTTTTCCCCTTTGGTTCATGTTTTCCCATTTTTTGTGCAAATTCTTTCTAGCACCTTAACAGCGCAAAGTTAAAAAGAGGCCTGCTGTTGAAATGCTCTTATTTTTAAGTAATTTTATAGAAAATAAGTTTACATCAGTTGGATTACTGAAATGAAGGGAAAAAAAATCAATTTTCACTTGCTTGTGGATTTAGTAGAACTTTCGGTACGGTTGCTTTCCTCTGTGTCTCCTTTTTCTGGTGTTTGGTTGGTCTGACTGCAATCAATAGGGAAAAGCACCTCTTCCAAATGAAAAAGTGTGGTTGTTAGAAAACCAGGATTAATAGATTAAATCAAAGTCAGTTTTGACACCTGAAGTGCCTTTCAGCATACTTTCCTTTGTGACTGACTGCATTTCTAGAAGGGAACGCGTCTTTAATTTATGAGGATACTGCGTATTTAATCTAAAATTGGGTAAATACAGCTTAAAATAGACTCTAAGATTTGGTTTTCTGGAAAGGAATAAATAGTTTTTAGGTGCCTGTGTTTTGTGTGGGTGCTAATGACATAACTTACAGATGCCTGTTTTTCACTAAGTATAGTCTATTAGCTGCCTCTGAAAACTAGATATTATTCTCCTAAGTTTTATGCCCAATAGCTAGGGCTTCTAACATCAGTAGTCTCTTTCCAAAACTTAGACCAAGCTTCCTCTACACAAGAGGGAAGTATCTTAGACAGAATCAACTTTCAGAATTTAATGGTGCTTTAGAAGTTTTAGAAGTTAATGCCATCAGCTTTATGGAGAAAGCAATCAGATTCAGTATCTACCAGAAAAGCAGAGGACATTAAAACTATGTATATTTTTGTGGGGAAATGTAGATAGAATGAGAAGCTGTCCATATCTTCTGACAGAATGACACACGTGGTGCTGAATAGAAAGTTAATTTGAAAAGTAGATGATTGGATAGAACAAGTATACAAGAAGAAGTGATGATTCTACAAGTTTTAGAGAGAGAAATAGTTTGATATGACCTTAATGCATAAATCCTTGCTCATTCATGTACCTTTGATTTGGGCGCCCACTATAATGTCAGTCCTCGAAACCCTTTTTGCAGATGTGCAGGCAGTAGTGCCACTAAGTATGGTGATGGGTAGCCAACAGGTTAATGGAATCTGCCCCCTTTGAATGAGAGGACAAACAAAGGAGTCATATTGGGGTCCAGATGGCCTTCAGAAGTCACTTTATCCAAAGCTATTGTACGTTAATGCAGATTAATGATTTCCTAATGCAGGTATCCTCACTGGGAGAGAGGGCTGACAGGGAGTACCTATGGCATATAAAAGGAGGTTAGATGTATGTTCTTTTAAACTCTTGCTAAGTCCTTTCCAACAAATTCTGCCCGCTGTTTGGTTTTGCACATCTGAACACTGACCTCAAAAACAACAGGAGAAAGGAAAAATTTTGATCTGAAAAATAAAAAAAATTTGCACTGTGCATGGTTTCCATTTAGTTTAGATGCTTAAGTGTTTTTCCTTTTTTTTTTTTTTTTTTTTATTTTTTTTTTTTTTTCCTATCTTGTTTTGTTTAGATCTGTATTGAAAATCGGGCTCAGATAGAGATCTCTATAGAGGTCCGTATTTTGTGACTATTGTATTTAGCAGTTACCTACTTGATACAACTCAGAAGAGACTGCTCTGTGGGCTTTAAATTAGTTAGATATCACACATTTGTATGTACTTCTTAGACTCTATTTAGGACCGTTTAGGAAACATCCATCATAACTCCTGCTGAATAGCATCTTCAGGGTTTCTTTGTACCTTATGCACAATCACAAGTGCATGCATGTATTCAACACACGTGCAAGTAATTTCATCTAATTTTATCCAGTTAAATTTTATGTACAATTAAAATAATATTTTCAACTAGTTATGTACAGTGTGAAAAAGAATTGACACTTCCATCTGTCTCTGAAGACTGGAAGGAATGGTCCTCTGTACTTATTGCAGAGGGAGCTTAGACAAGATCCCTTTTTCTTCTGATGATTTGGGTAGAGTGAGATAAATCACATTTATGGTTTTCTGTATTGATTGCTATCCCACTGTGTGTTCTCAGACAAAGAATCTGGATAGCATCTAATACAATAAACGCTATTTTAAACCTGTAAGAGCCTTGTTTCTTTCCAAGATAGTTATATTTAGATTATTCACGAAGTGAAGAGTAATCATTATTCACCAATAAGAAAATGACAAGCAGTTAAGTTGACAAGTTTGTCAGAAGAATCCAATCTACTGAGTTACAGTTAATCTCTAGAGGACTTCTACTGATGTCAAGGAAATTTTACCAAAGATGTATTTCATCTCAATATCTCTCATGGTGGTAGCTTTAATTTAGATGAATGTTGCAAAAAGATGCATTTAAGAATAATAAATCACTCCTGACACTCCTGTTTGAGGATCTGTGCCTAGAATTTGTCCTACTGGTATGTTGTCCTTCTGGGAAACGTATCATGACATGTACACATGTTACAACAAAGGTTTTGTACTGATAGGTACACTAAACTGTTACAAGTGAAGATCACAAGGGCTTTTAATTTATATTCCATTTGGTGTTAGAAATGCCTTTTGTGCTTTGCATTCTGTGGGAGATTACATTATCACAGCAGAACTCCAGTTTTGTGTGAAAGTTCTTGTTAGATACTCCTTCAAACACACAGCTAATTGAGTTCTCTCGGGCTTACCTGAGATTAGTTCAAATACTGTTATTAGTGAAATTCTTTACATCACTACTCTTCCATCGCTATTTTTGAGTTTTATAAGTGAGATACGGTTGATGGAAAGAAAAGTGTTCCCTGGCTTGATTTCTGAGAGCTTAATCTAGGTGCCACCAGAAACGTACCTCAAGAAACCAAAGAGGATTATTTGTGGATTTCTTTGTATTTTATATCTTGTAGCTTAAAGGCCATGAGAAAATGGAAATCCTTCAAAGGAAATTGATCATCCAACACCCCTCAAGTAAAATAATCTCCTAGTAGAATTTTTAGTCCGGTTGAGTTATAATATAGACTTCTCTGGCTCTCTTTGTATCTTTATCAATAATCAGACTTTTCTTTAGAGACACTTGCCTTGGGGTAGAAGAAAGAAGCTTAACATTTAATAGGCTCCTTGCTTTTTTCCTCTTCCTCCTCCTGAGAAAGGAGACCTTGCTTGCCTTCTTTTCTCCTGAAGCTTTTTCTGTTCTCTTTTATATTAGATCATACTGTAAAAAAAAAAACAAAACTAAAACAAAATAAAAACATTTGTCAGTAAGAAAAAATAATAATTTGCTACAAGATTGTGTCTCATTTTGAAAAAAACAAAACACACATGCAAAAGCAAGTAAACAAGTAACCTGAATTGTGCTCATTGAAAAATATAGCATTTTCAAAAAGCAAAGTAGTCTTTATGAGCTTCTGTCATCACATGGTACATATGGAACAACTGAGTGATCAGAAGCAGCAAGCATGGGTTTATGAATGGCAGGTACTGTTTGACCTGATCTCCTTCTAAGACCAGGTGACCTGCTTAGTAGGTGAGGAGTTTTATGTGGATTTTAATAGCATTTGACAGTGTTTTCCACAATATTCTCCTGGAGAAGTTAGCTATTGATGGCTTGGACAGGTGTACAGTTTGTTGGATGAAGAACATGCTGGGTGATCGAGCCTGAGCCACAGTGAATGGAGTTAAATCCAGCTGGCATCAGGACACCAGTTGTATTCCCCAGAGCTCAGTCTTGGGGTCAGTTTTGTTTACTGCTTTTATCAATGGACTGGGTGAGGGGATTGTGTAAACTCTCAATAACAAACAGGCTGGACTGTTGATGTGCTTGAGGGTTGGAAGGCTTTGCAGATGGATGGATTGACAGGCCACATGCAAGCATGTGAGACTGAACGGCGATAAGTGCTGGGTCCTGTACCTGAGTCATAACCTCATGAAGTGATATAGGCCTTGGGAAGAGTGGCTGATAAACTGTCTCCCTGAGAAAGACGCACAAGGGTGTTGGTTGACAGCTGAACATGAACTGGCCATGTGGCCAGATGGTCCAGAAGACAAATGGCAGCCTGGCTTGCACCAGAAATTGTGTGAGCAACAAGGCAAGAGCAGTGGTTGATCTTCTGTTTTCAGTACTGGGGAGACTGCATCTTGAGTACTGTGATAAGTTTTGAGCCTCCTGCTTCAAGGAGGATATGGAATTGCTTGAGTGTGTGTGGAGAAGAGCAATGAAGTTGCTGGAGGACCAGGAAAGAATTATGAGGAGGACCAAACTGGGAGATGGAGCTGGAGATGTGTCAGACTGATGGTTGGACTTGATCTTGAAGATGTTTTCCAACCTTGGTGACTTTTGTTTCTGATTTATATGAAATAGGTAATGGAAGACTCTGGCAATGGTTTTATCTGTTTGTCCACATTTCAACATTCTACTGTGGGGTTTTCAGCATATGAATGATGAAGAATGACTTTTCAAATGAAGCTTACTGACTGACAGAAAGACAACAAATATTTCAGGCCATTGTTCTATTGAATAAATTATAGATTTGATAGTAATAATGCAGTGAACTTCATGTTTGTTCATTGATTAAAAGAGGAGATCGACGTACAGTGATTACATGCAAACAAAGGTATTGGAAAAAAGGAGGGCAAATAACTATAGTTGTGCTGGAGTATGAAAGATCCTTTTATTAACACTATTCTTTTCTGTATTTTGTCCATCCCTCTCTTATCAGGAGATAGCAAACTGTGCCGTATGGGCAAATGACACTGGAAGAGCCTTTTTAGTGCCTGATCAGAAGTTTCAGTAAGCATATATTTATGTTGTGAGGCCAAGCTTAGCTCTCAAAATACTTCAAATCTGTTGTATTTTGTTCTTATCCATCCAGTTTCTTTCAGAGTGGTGTGAGTGTTCCAGTTAGCACAAATAACTGCATAAAGGCCTGCTAATGCAGTGATATCAAGGAATACTGTACCGTGATCTATCCTGTGCCTCAACTGAGTAAATCAGTAAGCAAAAGGAACAGTAGTATTGACTGTGCTCACATGTGTGCATGAGAGTGATCTCAGAGTTTGCAGTGCTTGGAGGGTAAATTGTAGAAATCAGTATCTCAGTGCCCAGATCTTTTGCATGTCTCAGAGAGTGCAGATAGAGTGTATGAAGGAAAGATATTATCAAGAGGGCAGTGGCTTTCCAGTATACTCTAGTGAAACACAATGTTTTTCCATGGAAAGAATGTATTTGTGATAAACTTAAAGGGAAGTGTTTTCCTACGATTTATTCTCAGGTTCATGGGGAATTATTCTTGTTTGTGCTTTTGTTTTATTCTCAAGATGGGAAACCATTGCACCGAACGTTCTACCAATGTAGAACAAATGTCTTTTCCCTTCTTAGAAAATTTATGATCTAAATGATGTTGGCAAAGCTACAAAAATTTACCATGCAGCATCCCTCGTGAATTTTGAAGTGTAAATATTTAACCTAAAAGTGTTCATTACTAGACGTGAAAGGAGTGTGTGCACTTGATCTCTTCATTGAAACGGACTTGTTTTTTTTTCACATTGCTGGTAGCTCATGGCATCCTTTTTACATTTATGTTCTGCAGAAAAAAAACAACAGAAAAGCTCTGTTTGAAGAGGGGAGCTGAAGATTTAGTTACAAGTGAAGCATGGATCTTGAATAAGATTTCTTGTTTAGATTTTAAAACATTTAGTCTCAAATATGGCGAATGAACTGTATTCAGTCACGAATCCTTTGTGTGCGTTCTGAAGCTCCAGAACAATTCACACACACACACAATTCTTTAACTCTCTTATCTGAGCTAACAACTGCACATTAATATTTTAGTCTGACAAGATGTTGAGAAGCATATGTGTATATTATAAACTCTGTTACAGCAAAAGCCATAGTTTAGGTTGCAATCCAGCTTTCACTATATCCCTATTGCTACTTACAAATTTCTTCCAGGAAAAAAAAAATGTTTCTGGGGAACAGCTAGAGTAATTTCACAGTTAGCTATCAGAATTAAAAGGTAAAAAAAGAAAAATATCAAAATAGCCCTTTAAAGAAGTTGAAGTGTGTGTGTCTATGGGCTTGCATTTAGAATAGAGAATCTTAAGAAAAGTCAACAAGCGAGGCAGGCTGGATCAAGCTCTGGGCAACCTGATCTAATGTCCCTGTTCATTGCAGGGGAGTTGGACTAGGTGGCCTTTAAAGATCCCTTCCAACTCTAATGATTCTATGATTCTATAAAAGCGTAATGATGATTTCTGAAAAGACTGGTTTTTTTTCATATAAATCAGTTGGGTTATTTCACTTCATGAATTTAAACTTTACGTGTAGCTAGTTGTTAATATCATAAGATATTGAAATAATTTTAGAAAAACGTATTTGCAGAGTGAAAGTCAGATTTTAAAATAAAAGAAATGAAGTTCCAGGGCAATTGGACTGAGGACCATCCCTATGATAGAAGAAAACACGTATAAATCTTGCATACAGATAGATATAGAGCTGTGCTGATAGAGCTGTGTTGACTGAAATGATTGAATCAAGGATGGTTTATTCCGAAGAAGAGTCTTTTGTTGATATATCAATCTTGAGTAAAATGTAGAAATTTTCTATGCAAAGGTCTTTCTTCATTCTAACAGAAGAAATGAGTACAAATCTAGCCTCGTCTATGTGATACCTGGTTTAAAAGACATATGGTGTGAGAGATATTACCACCATTCCAGGAGATCAGTATGTTAGAAAGTGCTTCCTAATGTATATCCTTGTTCTTCCTTATTGCAAAAGCCATTGCTTATTGCTTATTCACTGTGAGTGTGGTGATTGTTCTCTTTCTGTTCTTTGAAATAATTTACATGTATTTTTTATATTTATATATGTGTATCATATATAACATCTAATATACTGTTACCATGCTACCCTTCTTCATCACATCTTTAGGAGCATCAGTCCAAGTCCTGGCATTCCCACTTCCTGTCACTTTGCATAAGAGCTCATGTTTTTTTGAGCCTTTTGTTGATCTCTTCTTCAGCCTGAACTGAGCCACATGAGCTTTCCTGAAGCATGGAACCTGAAGCTGCCCATTGTGTTGCAACTGAAGCCCCAGGAAGAGAAATATCACTTGTTCTGCATAGATTCTGTACCTGTTTATGCACTACACTGAGATGATGGCATTTTGAGGATAGAAAGCAGTATGACAGTATTAGCTCCTGTTCTGCTGGGCATCCAGTATAACCCCCTACTGAAAATAATTTGGGCAGTTAATTCATTTTGCTTAAATGCATTACATTTTTTCCCTGCTGAACTCCATGTTATTTTTAAGACTCTCCAATTCCTGAAACTCATTTTGAATTCAGTTCTTGTCCTTCAGTACATTTGCTGTACCTCCCTTCTTGATAGTTACACATACGTTTTATAATGCTGTTCAACATTTCATCATCCAGATCATTAATGAAGGTGTTGAACAGAAATGGATCCAATGCAGGCTTTTGGGTACCTCTGTGTGAGACATCTTCCAATTAGACTGTGTACCAATGATAACTGTTCTCACCTATCTACTGTATGAGCTTTGTGCTTCTGTTGCAGCATTTCCTTTTCTAGCTCCTTTATTCCTAGCGTCCTTGTGGAACTGTTGTACAAGACCTGATGAAAGTATTAATAAGGTTGGGAAACATGACAGCTATCACTTCCATCATGCCTGTATATTCTGATGCACTGTTGCAGAAGGAATTAGTTGTACTCATGACAGATGCATATCTGCTGATATTTTTCTCTTTTTCTCCTCCAAGTATTTTTTTGATGCTTTTTTGTTTTATGTATCCTGTGTTATTATTTATTTACTAATGGAGACTGAAGCACAGCTGAATTTAAATTTTCACTTCTTGATTTTTTATAAATGAGGTTGACATTTGTCCTTTCTCAGTTCTCAGATTTCTCGTGTCCTTTGAGTTCAGAACAGCAGTTAGCAGCTTTGAGATTACTTCAGAGACTTCCTTAAATGTTTTAGAATGCAATAGCTGAATGTATGTTTGTACTTACCTAAGTACTCTCTAAACTTATCCTTTCTTTTCCTTTATGAGTGGAAATTATACCTTTTTTGGTTTGTGGGTTCATTTTGATTGTCACCTGCTCTTGATCTTCCTTTGTTTCCTTTCTTTAGTGAAGGTAATCCTTAAGCCCTATTGACATCTTGTGTATTCTGTCTCTGTTGGTTAATGGGTCAGTGTTTTCCACTTTCTTTGTATATTAACAAATGATGACATTCTTTTCGTTGTTCGGTTTTCTTGTTAGGTTCCTCCTCACCTCCGTGTCTTCTAACTTTTTCTCTGCACGCTTGAATTAGTCTACATACAATCTTAGTAGTGATAACCAGTTTCCTACTTTGTGTTTACTTGCTGTCATTGTTCAGCTAAGACTCTGACTGAACCAATTTTATCTTTTACTGTACTCATCTGCTTTGGGGAAAAATGCACTTGTGCAACACCATTGTTCTGAGGTTTTCATTCTTAGGATTCTGATGTTCCTAGTGATTAGAGGAAAAAAAAAAAAAAAAGAACCTACATTGAAGACCTACATTGGCATTGCTCCATTTTCTTTTAAATAATTAATCTAAGCACAAGTTCCTCTCAAATAAATGTGAGGCTAAATAGATAAATGCAGGGCATTTAAAACTTGCAATTTCATCATGTCATTAACTGGATCATTTCTCACACAGAATGATTGCTGCTTAAATTTTTTTTTCTTTAAATGAAGCTATCTATTAATAGGGGGCTTGACAGATGTACATTATTAGAATGCAAAAAGCTCTTACATACTGATGACCATTGATGCCTTTATAGCATTTTGGCAACGTAGTTGTAAGCTTATAGTGTCAGGTATTTTTTGCAACATGGTTCATTTCCCGCAGTACAGCAACTTAGTATGTTACTTTTCTGTCTTAGTTCTGAAGCCATACTTCTGTTACTGTGACATTTGAAATGGTTCTCCAGTTTTGCTTCCTTGCAGAAATGAAAGTTGATCCCTAAGATCTCAGAATCAAATTTATTCGTTACATTCACATACTGACTTTCCCATTTACTTACCATGCAAATATTTAAATTCATGATCTGTAACAAAAGTACGTGAGAGAGAAGAGTTTTGCTGACCTGCGTGGTGTAGTCAACAGCACATCTTGCTGAAGGGTGGGAGGGATTAGCGCGGTGCTGATGTTGCAGATCCCGGTACTTAGTGAGTTATTCCATTTGGATGGGAACTGAATCTCTGGTTCCCATTTCTTGCCAACTTCCAGCTTTGTAACTGTATAAACAAATATGGTAGAAGTGGTTTAGGTACAGTGAAACTTTATTTGTAGTGGAGAAGTAGAATGAAGGATTTAAACTGAAATGTTGCAAAATGAAAATAGCAATTCCAGTAACTGCAGCTCTCAGATTACAGAAATGTTTTGCACTGTTTTCTCATTGCAAGTTTGGCTATGCTGTCCTTGAAAATATTTTGCACAGTTCCTCAGTATGCTTTATGTGGAGTTATGTGAGCGCCACTCTTTTTAATTTAAACTATTTCTCTAAACAGCCTGTAGATCAAGGCATTTGTCACTGCCATTAGTTATTTAGTAAAGACAGTCAGTAGCTTCTGAGCTTCATAAAGCAGACAGATCTTTATCAGTAATCAATATTTGCAATATTTGTTAATATAAATCTGTCATTACTGGCTCATCTTTTGAAGTTAATTTGAGATAAAGCACTTTGTTACGGGTAGAAGCAAAAGTAACAAAGCCACCAGAAGCCACGTCCTTAACTTTGCTGGCACATCAAAGTCGGAGTGCAGAAACCTGAGTCCTCATGTGAAACCTAACTAATAAGCAATAATAATGGAGAAACTTAACACATTCCCAAATTGCAAAAAAGTCTTCATTAAAATAGAGCAGCTGTTTGTGTTCTGGACCACATGGTCTAGTCAGCGTGATAAGAACACAGTGGCGATGGGATCAGCAAGTTTGCTGTTACTGGAAGATACACACATTTTCTTATCCGCTCTAATGGGTCGATATTAAAGAAGAGCTGGAGTTGGGTGAATAATTAGAGTAATTTTCCATTTATGTTTCTCCCCAGCCTGCTTCAGGCTAGGGAGGTCAAATGGATGCTAAGGAGAAAATGTGCATCTGGAACCAGTCTGAAAATAAATACGTATCCCATGAGTAGTGCTGTGTACAATTTGCTTAGTCTTAGAGAACTAAGTTTGTCTGCCACTTCATTGCCTGCTTCATCTAGGAAATCTGCTTAGTCTGTGTGATTCTGAATACAATTTTTCTTCAGTTTCAAAATCTGAGGGATGTAAGTTAACTATTTCTCATTGCTTGCTTCTTTCAGCTTTCCCTTTTGCTTATCAGAGTTATATTAGTCACCAGCTCTCTTTGGCTGGTTTTGCAGCTCGGACATTTTCCAGTGACAGAGACAAGCTCTAGATTTTCTGTGTGGTGAAACAATGACAGCCTGGAAATCTCATGGCAATACCTGACATAAAATAACATCTGACTCTATCATGTCCTTCCTTGCAATTCAGTGAGATGAACTTTAATATTTTGCATGCTTTCTGGATAGGAGCATACCCTGTAGCAATCTAGGTGCCAATGTAATTGTATTTATTCTACTTGATCTAATTCATGTAATGCTGTTATGGCTGCAATTTCTTGGCATTGCACAATGGCAATAAAATATGGGCCTGAGGTAATTATTTTATTTCAAAACCTTGAAGCAGTTTGCTTGTTCTCCTGATTTTGCTTGTCTTTCATCCAGTACTTTCAGCAAAACAGGTGGCACATGGTCTTCTGTTTGTTTTGTCCTGTGAACTACAGGATCACATCTGATCTGTTTAAAAACACCATACTTCTGCATTAAACTAAAGAAGTGAAACACAGTCAATAGGTAGACTTCGTGCTTGCTTTGAAATAAGAGGTGATCTAACTCCATTACTGGCTTTCTACTACCCAACTTTTCCATGTGCATTTTTCTGAAGCATAGTCTCTTCAGTTCAAAAGCAAGGGAACCACAGTCCCCCAAGGGAAATGTCCTCATTGGAGAGGCACAAGTGGCTTCATAACTGTCTTTAGAGAAATGACTGAACAGTTGGGCTGGCTTGCGAAGGTAACCTTAAATTACTGTTAAGACCTTCCAAATACCAGACATATTGCCTGACATATTTATTCTGTTATTATGATTGAGAAAGCATACGCTCCTTCAGTGTCAGCTAAAAGAGGTGCTAAACATGGAACTACCTGATCTTGGCTTTCCTGCCAGTACAGTTCAATCATTGAGCTTTCTTAAGTTAGTTTTTCAGGATGAAGAATTGGTTCCAATTTCAAACTGTATGTTGTCTGGTCTAAAGTTGACTGTATACACAGCATCATTTAGGGCATAGAAGTGATGAACTCTGCCCTTTTCTGCAGCTGCTGCTTCAGCGTCCCTTTTATTCAGTCTGCTTTAGACTTATATGTGGGCAATGTTTGCAGAGAGAATATAACTCCTTGTTGAAATTTCCCTTTACCTTGAAGTGATCTTGAAAACAGAAGGGTTTTCACTATAAACTTGAGAGTATTGTTTTGTTTCTTTGCCAGATACCACATAACATAGTGCTGCATGCCTGTGTGATAGCAGTGAGAGCTAGCCTTACCTTTTAAGCTTTCAAACAATCTAACTTGCAAAATGTGTGGGTAAAAAATGAAACGAAGGACACATTCTTCTCTGTGGAATTTCTGGAGATTGAATTGATTGAGACACTCCTCACATCTGTGTCCTTTGGGCTTCTTAGGAGGCTCTTGCAAGATGAATGATTGCACAGTGGTATTATTTTGAAATGAGGGCTTGAATTGCAGGAACAAGCTCCCACTAAGTGGATACCCTACACTTATCCTTAACCTCAGATTTTCATTTTACTGATACACATGATTATAAGAAAAAAAAGCTTTATCTTTTCTACTGTTAAAGAAATACCTTCACAATTTTTTTTTTCCCTCTCCTTTCACAGGTTCCAACTATGGGAGTCCCCGTCCAGCTCATGCCAACATGAATGCCAATGCAGCTGCAGGGCTTGCCCCAGAGCATATCCCTACACCAGGGGCAGCTCTGTCCTGGCAAGCTGCAATTGATGCTGCCAGGCAAGCCAAATTGATGGGTAGTGCTGGCAATGCAACAATATCCACAGCTAGCTCCACGCAGAGAAAACGGCAGCAGTATGGGAAACAGAAAAAACAGGGTACCACGACAGCTACGCGTCCTCCCCGGGCACTGCTGTGTTTAACACTGAAAAATCCCATCCGGAGGGCATGCATCAGCATCGTCGAATGGAAATATCCTTTTTGATGTTCTCATTTGGAAAACAGCAAATTGTTAGTGTGCATCAGGCGCTGTTCATAAGTGGGAAGAAATCAATACATTAAGTTGAAAGGCGCCATTGGGAACATGAAGTACACAAGCAGTATTTGCTATCTTAACTGAGATCATTTATGCTGGGAGAAAAAATGCTTGGGACTGAAGCCTTAACCGTACCCTTGTGTAGGAAACTGCCAGAAGCTTAAACGATAAAGGGTAGGGATTGAATTCTTTTAAAAACGTGGCTGAAGCTGAAATTGATGGGAGATATGCAAGGTATCTGAAGCCAGAATTGAACCACTCCATGGGACTGATGGCAGATACTGCCTTTCCCTTCTTTCTGCAGAGCTTTAGCCACATAAACAGCTCTGGAACTTGGAATCATGTGATTTTTCGTTGAATACACAGCATCACCATTTCTACAGTATGGAGAATGGAATGGGGAAAAATGGGGTTGAATAGAGAACTAATGAAAAAAAAAAACCCTGATGTGATAAATCCCTGAAATGAGGCTAAGCTCTGTTAATCATATTGGGATTCAATTGAAACCAGTAAGACTCCCTAATATATGGAAAGATAAACTGATTATCTCCAAGTAGGGAAAAAGACAGATAGTTAACATCATCCTGCCACATGTGCACATTCAGTATGGGGCCAGAGCTAGCAGGCTGAACAAGAGACAGATTGTCACAGATGATAAACGATTACCACTGACATAGAGCTGCAGAAGGCAAGGGTCAGTGCTGCTTTCTTGGAAAGCCAATGAGAGCTTGGCTGTTGGCTCCTTCATGTGGAAGGAGCAAAGTCTACCTTAGTCATCTGAATCTGATCAACAAAACTGGAAGTTGTGAATTTGGTGTGAAATAGAAATGGAAATAGAAATATAACTCCCCTGTTTCCCTGAAGAGAAACCAAGACTGACTCTGAACAGTAATAGTCAGTAAATCACAAGCTAATGGGATTCTTCAATAAATGTGAAAGCAAAAGTACGTTAGGGGTAAATAAGCACGTCAGGGGAAGGCAATACTGAACTCAGCAGTAGTTAATATGATTAAAGAAAAAAAAAAGCCATTTAAGACAATGAGATAATTCTGTCCCTTTGACATTTGTCCCCAATGTCTAGTGCGACATTGAACAGATAAAAACATAATATGAGCATATTAGGATATCATTTTCAGAAGAGCAACTTGCTAAAAGCATTGTTGTCAATTGTTAGATATCCTTAAAGTTTCTGCCTGCCTATTCCTTTCTTCAGATGCTAATTTTTAATCCCTTTGATTAAGGTTTGCTACTAGTTATCCCTTCTGGCATAGGTGCGATACTTTGAGCATAAAATGATGGATGATGACTAACAGGATGAAGCTGAATATTGGTTTACTTGCCAGCACTCCAGTAAGCACATCTATAGAGAAAGAGCATATAGTGACATTTGATAAATGAATAAGATCAGCAATGAATGATGGGAATGATGTGTTGTAAAACAGGATACAGCACTGCTGAGATCAAGAGGAGGACCAAACAATGTGATTAAAGCAATCCAAAGATGCTGACACTTGCATTTTTTTGGTATTTGTTTGGTTTTAGGTGAGTTTGTGAAAATAACTTCTTCCTCAGAACCTCTCATTGGATATATAGTGCTTATAAAGATGAAACACTTCAAGGACAAATAACAATATCAAAGGGCTGTGATAAGATTTATTTTTTTAACTGTATACTGACTTTTCCTAATTGCTGAAAATTACTGAGAAGACCTTAGCTTAATTTTTTGAACCTCTGAAATCTAAATGCAGTGCATATTAAATATCAAATGGCACTTCTATGGTATTTCATATTCAAACATTGTAGTATTAGGAGCCTGAAAGCGCAGCTGTATAGAAGAAAAAGTGAAATGAAGTAATTTCCTTATTTTGCAAAGATTTACCTGCTTATTATTCTGCTGAATTTGCAGTGTATTTTTAGATTTTAAACCATTTTACTTTTGCAATGCTTAAAGAAGTAAAAATAAAAAAGTAAAAATAAAAAAATACATCAGTAATGATAAGTTTATGAACAAAATGTCTCTAAGGAAAACAATTCTAGGCAAAAGGCAGTTAAGAAAAAGAAAGCCTATGGATGTGTAAGTCTTTATGCAATGAACGCTGTGTGTGCAGCTGGAGGTATCTGAGAAATCCAGTGCTTTCATCAGTAATGTATCTACCCTGATCTGCAAAACTCTGAAGTGTGCCCTGAAGTTTCTAGGTCTGAATGTCTGCTAGTCATGTTATCCTTGCACTTTTATGTCAAGCCTTAGTTGTTGCAATGACAGCTGACTCCTTTTAGAAAGGACCCCACCTGTCTTCTTCCTCCATGTTAGCATGCACCTCTTAGTATTCATAGGCTTCAGCAGATAGCCCAGTGGGTTTGGAACCCTTTGACTCATCTACATGTGAAATACGGAACGTATATGAACATATACAGAAGTCAGTTGCCTGAGATTGTCTATTTCTTGCAGTTCAGGCAGTTGGAGATCCTGATCTCTAGTTTATTTTTGCTAAAACCTGCTGAGAATGGTGGTTTGCTGACCAAAAGCATACACACCGTGTTGACATCTGGCAACTCTGCAAAGCCAATCCCACGGTAGATAAACTTACACTCAAATGCACTCTGTGGCACAGGTTATACCTTGCATTCTCTGGTCCTTTTCTGCTTTTCATTCCCCTCCAGAGCACTGCTGAGTTATCCCAGAGCTATCTGCCAGGGAGATCTTGCAGGAAAGTAAATATAGACAGGCTGTAAATCTGGTCTCTGGTCTAACAGGAGACACTTCACAGCTACTAAGGTTAAGAAGTCTACAGAAAAAAAAAATAAAAAAGAAATACACTGCCAGCAAATTGAAGTCAGTAGAAAACAGCTCTTAGGTTTCCGCTGAGTATCGGTGGAACGCCAGAGGTTGTGCAAGGTTGGTTCATTGAACATCCAATCTGTTTTTTTTTGCTCTGTTTTTGTTTTGAGGGCATTGATGACAGGCTGTAATGCCTTGAATTGGTGGTAGTTTCTGTCATTAGGGTCTCTTATTTTCCTGGTGTCCCTACCATTTCTCACATACACATTTCTTTTGCCTATGAAGCCAGCTGAAATACAAATACAAGAAAAAGGAATACTATATTAAATAATTTAAAAGAAAATAGTGATAATAGGGCTATAAACAATATAAGTTCAATTTGGATAAAGCTTTTTTTCCCCATAAATTGTATCATTTAAATGTTTTCTACCTGAATGTACACATGTATTGGGCCCTTGCATTTAACTCTGAGATATGGGAGAGATTGGGAAAAAAATATAAAGGAGGATGGAAAAGAGTAAGAAACATAAAGTAACTGTGGGAGGAAAGATGACAGGCCTTTCAGAACAGGCTTTTGTTATTAAAAACAGTACAGCCACACTTGAAGGAAAATAGGGAAAATGCTATCTAAATAAATAAAAGAAGAAAAACTTTTAAGAAATCTGTGTTTACACTGGCACGCGACTGGCCTACACTGCTTTTGACATATTAGGAAGATTTTTGGCCGGGAGCAACTAAAAGCACTTAAAAAGGCATATGTTTCTTTTCAGAATATAAGGAGCTTGGAATGTTTTCTTTAAACAGAATTCTTATAAATCTTTTACTTTTTTTTTTTTTTTTTTTTATAATTATTATTTGTGTGCGCGCATTTCAGAACAATTTCCTTAACTCCATTCCTCAGACCATTTGAAATAATTATTTTACTGACTATTTTTGCCAATTGTGTGGCCTTAGCTATCTATATCCCCTTTCCAGAAGATGATTCCAATGCCACCAATTCCAATCTGGTAAGTCCTTGATGGTATCTAATCTTATTCCTTTGAAAGTCCTTTTTAGAAGTCTCCAGAGAGACTGCTGAAGTTAGAGAGCATAAATATATCCACCAGAGATGAAAGCATAATAAGGTAAAAATTGGTTTTGAGTGCTAAGTCTTCTCTATTCATGTGAGCACCTGTTTCAATTGAGCTGGCTTTAGGATTGTTCTGAAAACCGTGCGGGTGCTGGATTTGTGATGTTTTGGCTAGCAAATTTCTGCATGCTGCAAAAATGCTTGGTAAGTTTAAACTGCAGGTGTTTGCGGACAAAATCCTTTAACTGAGGATTATATGGTGTTTTTGCCTTTCAAAGTGCTATTGTGAAGTTGAGGCAGTCCTACTGCCAGGTGATGCCTGGAAGCACAGCTAGATGACTAATTTCTGGGAAGTGCATTAATGCGTGCATTTCACACCGAGATACGTGTTTTGTTGAACAGTATGGTTTTTTTCTTTTCCTTCTTGTGGGGGGAATACAGCTGTTCCTATGCCACTGCTGATGATAATGCTGGTAATTTAGGGTAGAGAAAGGAGAGTGTTTACTTTTGGCTTAGAATGAAGTCATAGTGAAGAATTCTGTTTGGTAAGGGGACGATGCAAAACAGTTCTGGAAGGCGATTCACTGAATTAGCAGAAAAACATTTTTTTTCCTCCCAAATATGTGAACAAATCTCCTACTTGTGTGGCTGGATCAGAATGAAAACTTACTCCCAAAGTTTAAGAGCTGGATGTTATTTCTTGGTTAAAATTTACTGAGACATAAGAATTTTGAAGCAGAAGAGGAAAATAAGGGCCATTTTTCCAAAGTAGGGATAGTTAGTGTGGCTGACAGACACTGTAATTAAAATGATCCATGCTGTACTCTGGATATAAGCCATTTGATTAAATATCTCTTGAAGTTGTGTAAAATAAATTGCAAACTTCAGGACTTTTCTGGAACAAATTATTATTATTTTAAATGAGTCTATGTGCAGTGCTTTTCCATACTAACTCTGTAGAGAAGTTTAAAAACAGAAGCAGGAGGAGAAAAGAGATTGTTAACTTTTTAACTATTCTCTATTTTTACAGTTAATTTCAAGTACAGTCTGGGTTGGGGAAATTTGTGGTTTGATGTTTCTTGTTTGCTTCCATCTCTATGCTAAGCCTGATACAGTGTTGAACAGTGATGAACCACAGTGTGTACAGTTAGAACATCTCAGTGTGGCACCTTTCAGAAATTGGTACATTTTAATAAAATCGCATATTCAATTATTCCTCTGGCTATAAAAGGCAGCATGTTGTTTATTGCTTGTTCTGACTTGCAAGGTTTCAAGAGAAAAATTAAGCAGAGTTAAGGTCAGAGGATGTCTAATTTGTCTTGAGCTTAATTAGGTGTGGGTATTTCCTTATTTAAGTGATGAGATCTCTGGCTAATACCGGGTTCAAACAACCTCATAATTGAATGAGGTATACTGAAACTGCTCTGTTCTTAGAAAATGCATGCAATTTGTGAGCTGTGTTGCTTTCTGAGTTTGTTTTCTGAGGCATTTTTTACCTCACTTGTTCAATCCATCAAAATACCCTTGTTAGTTGTGAGTAGGATTTAAAACAAAAGCCAGAGAAAGCAACCAAATGATTATAGGCTCAGGAGATTCTGGAAGTGTTACTGCCTTGAGGATGAGGCAGCACAGTTAATTGCTCTAACAAGATGTTTCAGAAAAGCAAAGGGATAAAGTAAACCGAGGAATTTATTCTTTGGGCCTCAATGAAAAAAAGTAATGAAAAATGGAAAATGGAGTACTTAATATCCACTGGCCTAGGAGGGGTTTGCGTTGGTGGAATCAAGACTCTGTTCTGTGTTATAGGGTAAATCCTAGAGCTCTGACTGCTCGGTAGACTTTGGTCCTGTGATCTCAAAAAGGTGTGGATGACAGGACATGGTTGTTCTGAGTCATTGAATTATACTTCATGTTTTGTTGGAATCAGTTCAGCACTCTCTTTTGCTAGTATTTTTATTGTTGTTGCTGTTGCTGATTGTTTGTTTGTTTTTGTATTTTTTCCCCTCAGATTGTTATATTTTGGCAGATAATTCCTTCTGTTGGGAACCAGAATTTTTGTGTATATTTTTCATGGCATTCTCGAACTCTTCACAGGACTGTAGGTAGTTACCACCAACAGGGAGGGAATGTGGACGCAAGAGGGTGAAACAAGGGTCAAAAAACACCAGCAGTATTTCAGAATGAGATGAAACTCAGATTTAAAGGAAAGCTATTCCAGATAGAATGAACTGCACAAGTCTGAGACCTTACTCTCAAATAGCCAAACAATATAAGGAACAGAGTAGAAAGAAGTTGGAGTTGGTGATGTCTTCTTGTAAATTTGTTATAATGGCTTGACATTATTTTCTTTTGACCTGTGAGCATGTATTTTGCAATCAGATTTATTCTGTAGCCATGAAGTCTAGAGCTCCATAATCTGAAACAGGAATGGAGACTGTCTGCAATGCTTGCATGTGGGTTAATAGTGCACACAGATGTGTGTTCTGTGCAGAAGTGTGAGGCTGATCAAACTATACAAAATGTTCCTAGTTGCCCAGGAGAAATTTCATTTCCATTTTGCAATTTAATGCTGTAGTGATAAACCTACCACAGATATTTCCACTTCCCTGGTTTCCTGAGCCATCCATAACTTTCTGAGACAGAAAGGAACCATCTACAGGAAACATATGATGGATAGTAACTTTTATACAGTCTGAAAGTGACGGTTTCCCAGTAAACTGCTGCTTTTCCCTTTAGGTCCAAATATTTCTCTTCTAAAGTTTCATCATAACTTTTCAATGAATATTTTGTTTTAGGTCTGAGACAAAGATTCAAACAATCATTTTTAATAAGCTAACTGAATAGAGGGCAGTGAGAGAAGACAGGAATTCTGAACTGAGTGTTTTCTTGCCTTTCTGTAAGAGGAGAAATACAGTAATGAAATAATATTTTGATACAGAATTATGATGTCTGTGAATTTCACAGATGTGATCAGACATTGATCCAGTGAAGCATACTCATTTGTGAGTACAGAAACCAGTAATATATGGTCATGTCTCCATTTTCATAAGCCTTGTGTTTAGTTGCAAGCCTTATTCAATGCTATGCCATAGTAATCAGCATTAAAATTAAATACAGAAGTTTCTGCTAAATACGTAATTTTTTTCTTTTAGCAAGGAATTGTGGTTAACTATTATGCATTGATTTAGGACAAAAATCACACATGTACTGACTGGTTTCTTGAGGTATGACTTCCTATAATAATTGCTATATATTATGAAACCATTTATATCAAATCTAGGGGTGTTAGCTTGGACTGGGCAGCACTTTCATTTTCATGATGCACAGATGTATAATAAAACCCAGATCCTGTATTTTTATGCTTACTAGAGTTATTTTTGCTGTTGGCTTTTAGAAATCTGCTAGAGCAATATCATGTAGTAATAACAAAAGCTTGAAATTGGCTTCAGCAGTTTGTAGATTTTTACTTCTACAATGTGTTGACTGGAAAACTATTAAACTTGTACAAATGGAGGGGATTTGTATTAGCTGCAACATCGTTTTGGTGTTAATCAACTCTGCTGAGGTTTTGCTTAAATTTATAAGTAAAGAAAGCTCATGCATGACCCTGTGCAAAGAGCAGTTATGTATTCTCTTGATGCAGTCCGGAAAATTGGAGCTAGTTGGAGGGAAATTAAAGTTAGCCTGCATGAGAGGCTGTAACTGATATGGAGGCTTTCTGTTTGTTATCCCTGCAATTATGCATTAGAACAGAGATAATGTACATTTAGGAATAAAACTATAGACTGTCTGAGATAGGAAGCTGAGAGGAAAATGCTTCTGTCACTTTACTGGCAATTGCAAATGGCACAAGCCTGGTCAATGTCACAGCATGGCGATAACATAATGAGGTTAAGACCAACGTTTACAGCACATTCTGTGGAAGGCAACTCAGCTGGTTGCTTGTGCCTTGGATAAATAACAGGAGAAAGCTCCTCGTGTTGTTTGGCTAGCTCTAATTCCTTACTACAAGAAGGATATCTCATCATACAATAGTTAAATTTTAATGAAAGATCTCTTGCATTTATATATCAGGTTATAATTGGATGTCACATTCAGAGACTGATTTGGTAAACCTGAAATAGGATCCTGTGAAAGAGAAGATGAGATCTGTGCTTGTTTGTTACAGCTCGTGCCAGATGGTGCGAGTGCCAGGCCACAGAAGAGGGCTTTCCTTTCAGAGACGCATGGCTGCTTTATTAGCTGCTGATTTTGGTAGCATCCAGTTCAGTGGGTGATTCCTGTATCAAAAAAAGAAAAAGAAAAAAAAAAAGAAAAATTTATCTTTTTGCATTTGCAGCAGACTGACACAGTAAATGTACACGTGGCTAGACACCTATTATATTTCTGGATACTGGCATAGCAAACTTTATCCTTTTCTATATGAGAATTCTGAAGCCAGCATATCAAACAGTTGCACTTGTCACTGTTTCTCTTGTGTGAAGTCAGACAATGTTAGAAAGAAAAATGAAGGTGAGGGGGTCAAGAAAAGAAAGCATGTTTTTTCTGGATAAGGAAGAATGCTACACAAAAGCTTTTCGTTTTCTGCTGTCATTGCTATCGTCCTCTTGTGTGACAGCTCTCAGCCACTGAGGAAATGAGATATGCTAACATAAAGAGGTGAGATGAGGGTGGTGTAGACTGGATACCAAGCTAATAAGCTGTTACAGGTTTACTAGCTTGGGCCACATACCAGTGCTACTACAGCTGGGGGAGGTGATTTGATTTGAAAAGTGAGGAATGAGCAACAAAATCTGGAAGATAGGATATGAGGATGGAAATGGGCTGCAGTGAGGAGAAGGAAAGAGTCTGTTCCAAAAGAATCAGTGAGGACTCAAGAAAGATTGAGAATTGCTGATGTGTATGATGCTAAGAAAGCTGAATAGGATTGAATTTAGCTGCAACATTTCTAAGAGTCCTCAGAATTCCTATCTCTGTCAGGGGGAGGTTGTTACTCAGCATCTCTAACAGCACTGAAGTGCAGGGTTGGAAGAATCAGCACTGAGTGTGAGAGGAAGACATTCAAGCCCATCTGCTGGTTCTGGTATTAGCAAACTGTGGGGCTCTGGGTAAACTGTGGTCTCAGTTTTCCCATCTGTAAAAGTGAGTTGGTTACAGCTTCCACAGTGAAGGTAATCAGTCAGTGCCTTACATCACACAGAGTGTTACGAGGAATACTGTAAAAAAGACTCTTAAGACAGAAATAATTGCTTTTGAGCCCACTAATTGGAAAGGATAGATAAGAAGTAGGACAGGCCTTCTTCCTTTTGCATTGGGCAGTGCAGATCTTAATTTCTGTGGAGAAATGTACAGGACTGTGTCACCAGAATTTGCTTGTGTGTGTTGAATTATTTGACGAGGCAACTTCTGAATGTTTAAATCTGCAGCCTTCCTATCATTCCTAATGTAATGGTGTAATTTCTTAGACTTTGTGGATAGGAATCCTGTAAAGCAGAGCTTAATACCTCCGTGCGTTATTAGAAGAGCTAAAATTGTTGGTTTCCCTGCGCAGGCCTCTGCCACTGTGGCAGTAATTGGCAGTAGTAAGAAGTTCTTTTTTGTGGACCAGGTGAAGAAAGAACTGGGAAAGGTTTGCAGGATTCAGAGATGGGTGCCCACAGTAGAGGAATGCTTGGTTCTATACCTGAGTCTGAAAGGATTTTGACATCTCTGGCACATTCTTCCAAAAATACCTCCTGGATTTCTCCCCAGCTGAGGTATTGTTGTGTGAGCAATAACTCCTCTTCATTTCTGTCATTTCTATTCTTTTCCTTAACTGGACTTAACACCCATACTTCAAATTTCTTACCTTTCTGCTATTCTCATTAGCCATCCAGTGTTCTGCCCTGCACAGCACTTGCTGCTGAGGACCAGTCAGTCCCAGCCTCCTGCTTCTCTTTATACCAGCTCTTTATTCCTCTCTTTATTCCTTACCCAACCTGTGTTTGTTAGTGCTCACCACTTCTTGTTCTGCTCTGAGATGCCACTCATCTTGGTGTCCTTTTTTTTTTTTTTTTAACGTTCCTTTTTAAAATTCATTATGTTTGCTTTGCCAAGTTGCTTTCCTTATTCTGGCCAAATTTCCATCAAACTCGTCCTTTTTTTTTTTCCTTTCTTTTTCTGTGTGCTTCTAACTCTGATCTCCCCTCCACAGTAGTTTCATCCATTACTCGTAGGTCTCAGTTCTGTCTTCAGATTTGGATCCCTGACCATTTCTCTTGTTAAGACTAATCTTATACTCCTTTCAATTCATAAGTGTCTAAGCAATCCCAATGCTCTTTCTGTCTCCTTCCTCCTTCTCCTTTTCTAGTTCCATTCCCAGTGCATTGTTCTCTAACTCTGTCCCTGATTTAGCCTTAGTCCTTTTGCTTTTGAAGTCAGCTGTGTCCTTTCCAGTGCTGTTTGGGTGCCAGTGGCAGAAATACTGAGAGAGCAAGCCCAACTTGAAGTTCAGTGGCTTTGCTCCACCTTGATCCCAACTGATTAAGAACAGTCATTAAATGATTAGATGTTGTAAGCCTTTGTAGCCCTTGCTCAGCTTTCTGGAAATGACACACGCATTCTGGTCTGCAGAAGCCTTAAGATGCCAGATTAATGTTTGTACTGACAATTTGGGTGTTAAGTTTTAGCAAGTCTCTGCAAAGCCTGTGCAGCTGGAGCTTTTAGAGCCCATCTGGCTAAACTTAAGTGGGAAGACAACACAAAAGATGCAGCCTTGACACAAAGACTGCTAATTTGCCTGTTCATATGACATTATTGCAAAGTATACTGTCACTAAAGAAAATAGGTGTTGAGGGTTTTTTGACTGGATAAAAACAATGGATATTGTTCAACTATTTTGGCTGAAATATTGCACAAATATTCAGCCAGAGGCAGAAATCAGACTGGAAAGCTATTGTATTAACTGCTGAGTCTAACACAATTAAAAGCAGCTGAAAACAGTATCTTAATAATTTTAGATGTTGGATAGCCTTTACAGAAGTAGTGCTGGAGATCAGCTCCATTACTATCTTTCATATTAAGATATAAAAGTGCCTGACTGAATCATGAGATATTGAAAAGTGTCATAATAGGCTTTCAGAAATAAATAATAAATTATATATAATGTTGTAGTGCTATAAAGTCCATTCGTGTTATGCAGCACATGAGGTAGTAAGGAGAAGGATTAAGAAACACAGACCTAGGCAAAAAGGTTTTGGATAGGATATAAAAGAGAAATATATGCTTTGAGGCAAAATCTGACTATCCAAAGAGGACTGTCCTCATTTAGAGTTACTGCAGAGGAGGGACCTTTGTATAGACAATGACAAGATTGTTAGAAATAGATACTCCAATTCACTTACAGTAGGAATCTGGAAGAGTAGCTGTGAAGGAAGAGTTCTGTTATGCAAACTAGTCCAAACCCATCAAAATATTTGCTTGAGGAAGGTTGTATGTACTGAGGTAATGTATTTCAAAATTATAATGGTAAACTTTGGTTCTGATTGATGACAAGTTTATCAGTTTAGTCCAAACAGTGATTTATCCCATTTCTTTAGACAGCCCTGGTTACTGTTTTTCATTTATTTCTATGATTTCTTTGTGAAAGCTTTCTAAACCTCTGACTTACCAAGTATATATTCAAAATTTTTTTTAAGTGATAGTTATTCCTACTTATCAACCTCATGTTCACTGTGGGATGCTGTTTTTGTTGTGCTGTTCAGGAACGATAGGGAAAATGTGGAAGCAGGCCAAATAAGAGACTTTTTAAGTGTTGTTGTTTTCACTGTACTTTAATTCCTGTCCTTACAAAAGTAACAATCTTCTAAAAACAGTGGGCGTTCCCTAAATGGCAGGTACTACTTGCGTTGTCTTTTTGGTGGAAGTATCGTTATCCCTTTGTAAGCCCATGGGTGGTTAGACTGATTTTTATGAATTCATCAGTATCCTGTTAATGATATTGGGAACAAGCATCTCTGCCTAGAAATTCAGTAGTTTTGTGTAGGATCTTTAGATTCCTTCATGTATCATTTGTAGTATACTACAGTTTTTTTCTTATTCAAGCAAATGTACCATTGACCTCACTGGAGTTTGCATAATTAAATCTATCCACTAATTTATTGTATATAATTCACAAACAACATTTGGAACCTCAGACTTAGCTGACGTCTATGAAATCATTGAATTTAAAAGTGATACTCTTTGAATATGTGTAAACTAGAAAAAAAGCCCAAGAACTTTTAATAATTGCCTTAGAAAGAAAAGAATGGATGTGCTGCTTGCCAAGGGGCAGAAGTGCCAGAAGGGAAGAAAATGTTTTGTATGTCTGTCAAAGTTTTGACTGACTCTTCCTCTTAGGAACAATTCCTATTTTTTCCTCTGTCTTCTAACTCCTAAAATCAGAGGGTTCAAATGTCATAGCAGCTCTTCAGTTCCTCTGGCTGAATGATGGACAGCTGGTAGTTCAAAGCAAGCTAAGACCATCCTTGAATTTCTCCATTGAGAACTGCTGGACAGTTTTAGAAAGGAGTTTGTTTACAACCAATGGAACAAATTATTTTCTGCTCATTATTCTAACCATGAAGAGCCTGTACTTATTAATGCTATTTTTCTGTTAAGAATTTAATGCTGAGCATTCACCAGTTAGGGAAAGACTTCCAGTAAGCAGCAGGAAAATGTTAATTAACATCTCTTCAGTTGCATTTCTGGCAGATGCTGGGAAGCTGACACAGCAGATTCTCCATAAGACATCTTTAGTGACTTGTGTGGCACCTAAACATAGGCTAAGGGGGCTGGGCCATCTTGATTTGCTTGGCTGAACTACTTAATCTATACCTGTAAACTCTTATCCATGAATGACATAAACTGTGGTCTTGATCCTCACACTGGTTTTATCCATGCAGATCGTAGAATGATAGGATGGCTTGGGTTGGAAGGGACCCCAAGGGTCATCAAGTTCCAACCCCCTGCCACAGATCTTGGGATCTCTTGCAGAATCCCTTGACACAAGGAGCAAACTTGCTCCTTGGGAACTGTTACCGACTTGGGGTGCTAATAGCACTTCTATTGTTTTTTCATCTCTGTGACAGGGATGGCAACAATTTTAGCCACATGAACTAAATTTGGCAATGGCAGAAGCAGATGCTGACTCCCGTAATATAATCTTTCTAAAAGTGGCATGTACATGGTTCCCCAGCTAGCTGTATTGGCTACTGTGCAACTGTTTTTCAGGCCATTCTGATAAACTTACACTGATGGAGAGGTTGGGGTCTTGCATTTCTTCCTTTTATGCTGGCTTGCTCTTGTGCACTGCTTGTAAAAATGTCTGTAGCTTACATTAGAAACTGACACAATCATTTTTGCATATGATTATCCTCATCTGGCATGTTGAAGTGTACTTTCTAGTTAGTAACAGATTAGGCAAATGTATTACTGTTACTCCTTGATCTGAAGCTTGATGAATGTTTTTTTTTTAATGCATATTTATAAATATATTGTTTCTACTACATACTCTCACACAGAAGTGGAACTTACAGGTTATTTTATTATGATTTTTATTCACAGACAGCCATTTGTAAAAGTGTTATCCTTGTATGGCCTTTGTTGCAGTAACTTTAAAACAAAAATCCCTGTTTAAATGAGATTATAAAGCACAAAAATATTAAGATCTATTTGCATAATTGTTTCACAATCTGAACTTGTATTTAAACAAACAAACAGAAAGGTTCTGCTCATTACAGTCATCAAGATAATGTCTGTATCTGAATGAAAGACACACTAATGCCCTTCAGGAATAGCTGGGTGAGATGAAAGACTGCAAGATAAAATAAAAAGAATAGGGAATGAACAGCACCTATTCACCTCCTTTAGCTGTTAACACTGAATCACAACAATGGCAAACTAAGATCTCAAATACATACAATTTTTAGCACTGTATTGACAGATATATTGAGGCATTTAACTATTAAGGATAATTTTTCTGTAGAATAAGAAATTCAGCTGCCTTTGCTCTTCAGAGTCACTAATGACCTTGCAACAAAATGAAAGAAAACAGGTTTTTAGCTTCCTATCAAATACCTCAGGCACCTCCTGAGCCCTAGAAGCTAACTAAGCATCTGCTTATGCAAATACTGAGTAATCATCTGCAACTGCAGAAACTGGGCAGTTCTCTATCTGTCACTTGATGTTTTCTGTAAAAGCCAGCACTCTACGTCAAAGTAAGGAGAACAGGTGGTAACAGTTGGCATGTGGATGTAGATATCCTGGGCTGAATGTGCACCTACTGTGCAGATATTGGGGAAAATTTTCTTCCCCCAACAAGTGATGAGGTGCTGGAATAGGCTGCCCAGGAAGGTGATGGAGTCACCGTCCCTGGAAGAGGTAAAAAAACATTTAGATGTAATAAGGTAGTAGGGAAATATTAGTGGTAAGTGGACTGTTGGACTAGGTGATCTTGGAGGTGTTTCCCAGTCTTGGTGACTCTATCAGCAAGAAGCTGATGCATCTCCTTTAAAACAACTAACGTGTATAATAAGTTTTATAAATAATTAACTGTGATTTATTATTCACTTATCCAATCTGAAATCAGCTTTCTTAGCTGTGAATCAAGTCACTGACATTTTTATAGCTCTTTTCTTATTTAATGTTTTTCACTGTATTCTACATTTGACAATAATACAACTTTTATCATTCTCAGGAGTGTGATAGTTTCATCTTGGATTAAATATATTGTTGTTTATAGAAGTTTGAGCTTCAGTGGTACCTTTTGTTTACTCAAAGTAAACACCTAACACATTTTGTACAACTCTTACAGAGTTACATCCCAGTCTCAGTCTCTATCTTTCTCAGATATGAAAAAACCTAAGGTATGAATATTAATATCAGATTTATTTTGTCTCAATGTTCTATTATTCCAATGATAAAACGAGTACTGCTGCTGTTTTGTTTTCAGTTTGAAGCATCAGACTGTTGTATGTATTTGATGGCCCATAGGGAAAAAAGAAGAACCAGAACAAGCAAAGTTGAACATTTTAGCCTTCCAGAGGCAATGAGATATGACAAAGTGTTTGAGTCATTCAGATGATTTTTCCATATGGAAGCATTACGGAGTGAATGAAAAAGAAGGGAGAATATGGCTTAAAAATATTTGTAACTCCTACAGTGTTTAGTCCTGCAAAGTTCTGAGCATGTTGATAGCAGTTGTCTTACAGAAGATGCATCCAGGTATGAGAGATATGAAATTTAAGGGTTTTAAAAGCAGGAGCTAATCTAGAGAAAATGTAATGCACTATTTGAGAGAAGAAAGTGTTGATACAACTATAGAAAGAGTTCTGATAAATATCTCTTGAAATAAATTCAGTTGTGGCTGACAGCTCCTTTTGGAAATGTTTGCTTTTAGTTTTATATTAAAATAATGTAAAAGGTTACCACAAAGATATTTATCCTTCTTTCAAAGGAAGAGATTTCACAGTTTGTATTCAAGCTCCTACTGTGTGCTTTCCTCTTCTGTTCATCTCATTTACTGAAGTCATTTTCCATTTTCCATAGTAGGCAAGTGATATTGTTGGGCCATGGCACTAACTGAAAAGCGTGTGTTTAACACAGTTGGTGTCTTTTATGGATCGTTTCCATCCCTCCACTATCCAAACCTGAACAAACATGGTTCCTAGCCCATGTGTCTGCTGATGTTGTTCTATTGCGCTTGCAGCCTGGAAGGCCAACGGTATCCTGGGCTCCATCAGAGGACAGGTGGCCAGCAGGGTGAGGGAGGTGTTTGTCCTCCTCTGTTCTGCCCTCGTGAGGCCCCAGCTGGAGTACTGTGTCCAAGTCTGGGATTCCCAGCACATGAAGGGTGTGGAGCTGGAGCACCTCTCCTATGAGGACAGGCTGAAGGAACTGGGCTTGTTCAGCCTGGAAAAAGAGAGAAGGCTGCAAAGAGACCATATTGTGGGCTTCCAGTATTTAAAGAGAGTTTATTAACATGAGGGAAATCAACTTCTTGCGCAGGTAGATAGTGGTAGGACAAGGGGGAATAGTTTTAAACTAACGGAGGGAAGTTCTTTATGGAGCGAATGGTGAGATGCTGGAACAGGTTGACCAGAGAGGTTGTGTGTAACCCATTCCTGAAGGTATTCAGGGCCAGGGTGGGTGGGGTACTGGGCAATCTGATCTAGTAGTTGATCTAGCAGCTGACAACCCTGCCAATGGCAGGAGAGTTGGAACTTGATGATCCTTGATGTCCTTTCCAATCCACGCCATTATATGATTCATTCTATGGCTCTATGAATAGAATTCAAAGAAAAGTTTCATCAGATGATAAAATATAACAACTTAAACATTTTTTTTCTTCTCTTCAAAGAATAATAATTTACAAAGATGGATTTTTGAATCATTAGCTCTACAGTATGTCTTGAAAAAAGCCTTTGTTGAGATACTACATTGAAGTAGAAGTTAGAAGAGCATGGTTCTGCCAGTTTTGGGAGTGCTGCATCCCACTTCAGAGATCTGCCTTTAGGCCTAAGCGATGGATGCTTCTGAGTTGATAACAATACCCATCACAGAGAGGCTGTGCAGTCGTAAGAGATACGCCTTGTTCCTGTCATTCCCCATCTCTAACAAAAGTACATGCTCACACTGACACAGACGCTCCGGGTAGCAGGCTAGTCTCGAGGCTTCTCCTCGTTGCTGTGTGCAGACACAGCAGCAGCTGTGTGTGTAGGAGGGGTGCCTCTGCCTCTTCCTCTTCCTTGCACCTTCCCTTCTGTCTCCTGGGATGGGTGGCAGGTCTGCCTGACAGCCTGGCAGGAGGGGAGGCTGTTCAGCTTTAGATGTAATGGCAGAGCAGGTAAGGCCTTTCACTGCTGTCTCATGGGTGACTGTTCTAAGCTTTGATTAGGAATGTGTTGAAAATTGCTGCTAATTGATGCATCTACGTATATGCATATAGTCACAGGAGCAGAGGGCTGAATGCAGCTAACTCCAGCGATATCCATATTGTGCTCTGTGTGCCTCTGGCTACAGAAACTGATGTGCCTTTACCATTCCAGCTCAGAAGGGAAACTGGGCTTGGCAGAGCCTTTGGCCTTTTGAAAGCATGAAAATCTAAAGGGAGCTGAAAATGATTCCTCTTTCATTGAACTGCTTAAAATAAAGTGGCCTATGGCCTCTTGAAAGTATGTCCGGCCCCATGGGAGTTTGGAGAGACCAAATGAACTCAACCACTGCAGGATCCAGAGGTGAGTGCAAACTCAAATTTGGAGCCCAAACTCCACGGAATGGACTATAGGTGGGAGATGGTGATCAGCTTTAGTCTTGCTTTCTACTGATAGTGTAATTTCAGGCGTTATCTTCAGTAATTCATCTTTCAAGGAAAGATATTTGTAAAGACAATCTCAGTTCTAGTTTAAAACTGCTAAGGAATAATGTAATATGAAAGGAGAATTTTTTACTCTCTTCATACACTGTCCTTCTACTACTATAAATTTGCATCAAGAATGAAAACATCTTTCCTCACTCCATGAACATTCTGACATTATGCTTGAGTCATACCTTGATTATCTTTATAAAGGATATAACCTTTTCTATATTTTCACTATTTTCTGCTGATACTTCTTGTGTGGTGTTTTGTTGGTTTTGCTTTTTTTGTTTTTTTCTTAACCCTCATGAAGATACTCATCTGAATCACCTGATAAGTATTCTATTTTTGAAGGAGAGACATTAGATCATGTTCTCACCAATGCTCTCTCTAGTTTGTCATAGAAAGCTGATAATTCTTTTCTGGTTCACTATTTTTTCTTTGACATCCTGGAATCTTATGAGCCATCTTATCCAGAAACTTGGCCCATATGCTTGTGGTCAGCAAGACCTTGTTCATGACTGGGAGGCCACACTGAAGAACTGTTGCTATGCAATATTCCATGACAGTTTGATGAGTTGGCCTACTTTCTTTGGTCCCAGATATATGCCTTTGTTTCTGACTGTGTTGAAACATACACTGTTCAGTAGTTCTCAGTCCTCTGATACATACTTTTAAGATTTTGCTGCTTTAGCAATAGCAGAAGCATTCAAACTGATAGCAGTTGGTGAGTCTCATTTAAACAGCTTGCAAAAATGTGTTTATTTTGCTGTTTCTTTGCCTGCACCTGGCGCTTAGCTACATCTTCTGTCTTACCTGCTGGAGCCCCACATTGTACAGAAGGAATTCTGTATCTATTCTGTTCTGTTATCAGTAGAAACATTTTAACTGGACTCAAGAGCAGGAGAGACTGATGGTGGCACTGAGTGTGTTGTACTCGCTTGCCATACTAAAAAACTGTTATTTTAGATCATCTGGTCTGGGATGGAAAAGCAAGAAATGTGAGGCCCCATCTGGAGAACTGTGTCCAGGTCTGGAGCCCCCAGTACAAGAAAGACAGGGAGCTGTTGGAGAGGGTCCAGAGGAGAGCCACAAAGATCATCAGGGGACTGGAGCATCTCCCCTACAAAGACAGGCTGAGGGAGCTGGGCTTGTTCAGCATGGAGAAAAGAAGGCTGCACAGTGACCTCATTGCAGCCTTTCAGTACCTGAAGGGAGCCTACAAACAGGAGGGGAATCAACTCTTTGAAAGGGTTGATAACAGCAGGACAAGGGGAAATGGTTTTAAATTGAGGGAGGGAAGATTTAGGTTGGATGTCAGAGGGAAGTTCTTTACAGAGGGAGTGGTGAGGTGCTGGAACAGGCTGCCCAGAGAGGCTGTGGGTGCCCCGTCCCTGGAGGTGTTCAAGGCCAGGTTGGATGGGGCCCTGGGCAGCCTGGTCTAGAATTAAATGTGGAGGTTGGTGGCCCTGCATGTGGCAGGGGGGATGGAGATTAATGATCCTTGAGGTCCCTTCCGACCCTGGCCATTCTGTGATTCTGTGAAAACCAGATCTGGCTTCCTAAGAGGCAGATGAGAATATACTTTCCCTTATCATGCATGGGTGAGAAAAGTGGTGATTGTAAAACAAACCACGAAGGGGAAAATGGCTAACAGAGTAATGTACAGGGGGAAAGTAAAACAAAACAACACGTTTTAGAAAACCCTCTTGTTATGACTGGCCAGCAAGGATTATTCAGGCGTTCAATGTCAGGAAAAAAAAATAAAAATTGTTCCTGCTTAGGGATATTTGCCACATTTTTTAGAATAGTGAAATTCTGTACACAGTCCTGAATGTTTTGGACATTCATCTAGTCTCATCATGTCCATCAAATGACCAAATGAAGCTCAAGGTATTTATTGATGAGGCTGGATAAATTCTAGCTGAAGAGAACAGCATTTGTCATGGAGTGAGTAAAAACCTGGGCATGATGCCAGACTCTTAGGGACAATTTTGCATTCATATCATATAGTGATTAATACTTGTCTTTGCTTCCATCATGGAGCACTAGAATGGGGAGAGGGAGAAAGGAGGAAAGCCAAAGCACTGTCTCCTTACAAGGATGTTATTTGCTTGAAAGTTAAAATCTTTTCATTGTCTCACTCTTTTTTTTTTTTTTTTTTTTCTGAAAAAACATGCATTCATCCTTCAATTTTATCCTACTTTTTTCAGTGAATCATAGAAAAGTCCATACACTTTAAAGATGGAAATTGACCAACACACTTCTAAGAATTCAAGAAAGCTTTTTGTTTTGCTAGCTTGTTAAAATTAAGTTTTGCACTTGGGATCTGCCTGACTTGTGCAAGGAGAAACAGTTACCTCCTATTCCCTATAACCTCACAGGAAAGCATTCCCATACAAAAGTTGAGTCAGGACAGAGAAATGACTCATTCTTCATACCATTCCCCTCTGACATTTACTTCATGAACAATCAAGAGGTTTAGTGTAAAGTATGACTCTTGTATAAAAATACAGAAAGTTTACATGAACTCAAGGGGAGAAGGGAAAAAGAACTTGGAAGAGAGTTCCATTGGGGGTTAATAAGTTGATAAACTGCATCAGACTCAGGAAATCCCCTAAGCTGAAAATAATTAAAGACTGGGAGAGTGCATGACAAAAGTACATGCCTCTCCTGTAACCAGTCTTCCTTTGGCATTTGATTATGGTCACTCTTGGAGGCATTCTAGTGGGTTAGATGAAGCCTTGTTCAGGCGTGGGAAAGAAAAAGCCTGAAAGTCAGAACTTTACAATTTAGAATCTGGAAGAAGCCAAGGTATTTTCTTGTTGCTGTTTTATGGTTTCATGGTTAATCATTGGCTGGTTTGGGGAGGAAGGAAAGAAAAGTGATCAATGAATTATTATGAGTAGCTGGGACTTGTAATGCTGAAACTGTTCTCTAAGGTCAGTTGTCTTGGCATTTTAGTGAACTTGGTTTAACAAAAAACAACTATACGTGAAGCTGAAGATTTGTGACTAGTTACAGTAATTGAACTTACAAATGGAGGGAGATTCAAGGCTGTCAGTTCACTTTGAAATGGTAATGTAAGAAAAGTCAAATGCCGGCAGATGTTTAAAAATGCATTATATATCAAGTGGCTCATTTTCTAGTGACAAGCTTTGGCTTCATACTTGGACCTGTATGAACTGGGGAATGTGGCTGGGAGAACTATTCATGGAGAACCTTTTTCTCACAGGGGAACTCCTTCCAAGAACATTGCTTTAGTCCCCCTTCAGGTGTGTTATTTAAGCTGGTCATTACAGCTGCGGCTTATAAACCAAAGCACCAGTGATTCCTTCTGTGAAATAAAGCTGTACAGATATATTTAAGGTGACACTGCTTCTGGCAAAACTAAATTCTATGCTTTTCTGAATCTTTCAAGAAGCTGGATTGTCCAAAGCCTTGGAGTTGGAAGTGCCCCCCAAAAGTCTTCCTGTCATAAAGTCTGCATTGCTGACATTCCAGTCATTGTAAAAGTATTCAACGAATATTTTTCATCTCAGAGTGATAGAGAGGGTTAGAAGAGTGATACTAAGCTGGAACGGTAATGTCAGCTAGAAACTGAGGAGGAAAGAAGTAAATAATATCATGATGTTGTTTTATTGGTGATATAACCCTCTATTCAGAACATCTTTTGAAATCCAGTTTTGTTTCTACACTACAGTTAAGCAAGATAACTCGGAAATCTGAAATGACGCCATGAATCCTGCAGTAGAATCTTGGTGGTGTAGTGTCACAAAGAAGCTGACAACTTGGCATCAGACTTGTGACACTTCTATTCACAGTGTCCTTCAGTAGCTTTATTTCAAGGAGTTTTCAGTGGAGAGTCACATACAAGGACTATAAAGGAGATGGCAGGGCCCAAGACATTTCAGCCTCTCTCCAAGGAAAATAAACCTAACAGCATGGTCTAGATATCATCCCTATTTTCATCAATTCCCTTGCAAATTTGAGTCCAGATATAAGTGTCCCAGATATCAGCAAAATGGATCTCTGAAAGGCCTCAGATACCTCACCTGAAAAGAATCCTCACAGTCTTTCCAATAAAGTTCTTAACTGGAAAACTTTCTTAGAAGACAGCTTACAGGAAAAAGCTATGCTTATTACTTCGACACACTATCAACAAATGCCAGCTGTAATTGCATAGGGGTTTTCTATGCATTTTAGCAAGGTATCTGCTGCTCCCTCTTAGCCTTTCTATGAAAAAGAAGCACAGCACCAGTCTGACATTTTCCAAAGTAGCTTAGGACTGTGCTGTTCAACTGCTGATGCTTCAGCGCCTTCAAGTTTCAGAACGGTGCTGCATTTCTAATGGATGAAAAAATTGCTTTCTTTTCTAACTTTTTTCTAAATCTTTTAAAATTTATTTAAAAGATTTTTTCTGTTCTTTTCAAAAGGGTGGCTAGTGGTACCTGCAAGTAAGTTAGGCAACACAGGTGCAAGAATCAGTTTACCAACTGTACAAAGGAGATGCTGTATCCCACTCAAATCAGGGTATGTAATAACCAGCCTGAGAATTTTGAGGTATCGGCATTCACTGTGTATTAATAATGAAAGTGAATTTCTTTTGGCTCAACTACTAGCCTAAGATGAGCTCTGAGACATGTAGGTCAGTCCCTGCTGTTGTCTGAATTGAAGGTCTGAATGCTGACTCTTCATGCTGGGAAATATACCGCTGTGTTCTGCATTGTTTTTGGCGTTTCTCATATTCTCTAGGAAGACAATTCAGCAAAATTACTCTGAAAGCCAATAAAAAGAAGCTAAAAGGTTTTTTTTTGTTAGTTCTGCTTTGTCTTTCAAGCACACTAATATATCAGCCAGATGCTGTTAGATTTCACACGATGCATTTCAAATTGAGATCCTTCACTTTATACACATCCTTCTGTTTTGTGATTGTTTTTTTTTTTGTTTTTTTTTTTTTCCCAGAGTTTTATTGACATCTGCTGTTAAATTTAAGTTTGTTGATAAGGTTTCTTTTATAGACTGATACTGGTTGCTACTCATCTCCTGAGGGCGTTAAAGCAATGCAACAAAACTTGCAACTTGCAATTGAGTTGCAATTCTGAATTCCCAGTCAGGTGAAGCAAAATTGCTGTTTTTAACATAATCTGTAGTTGGATCTACTTGATATCTAATTTGTCACTCTTTTCTCTATATCAGCAGGTGTGGAGGGTGAGTAGTATGAATCTCTTTCTGGATCTTAACTCCTTTGAACTTGTGTTAGATTCAGATTCCAAACAGGACATAAATGTAGGTAAGAACCCAGGATCAAGGTGATCCTACAATGGCTCTAGCAGACCCAATTCCTGAACTCTAGTGTAGGTGTAGTTCCTATATGTGTTGATATGTTGATGAAGTTGTTTTGTTTTTTTTTAACGACCCAAAAATGTGACCAGATCCTTTTTGTTATTTCATTCACATTTTTTACAACTTTCCTATGTATAAAGCTGAAAAACTGTTACAAGATAGAAAAACAGAAGTCATTCAACATAAGAAAATGAGTGATATGCTAATTGTTTTACAATGTATGCTTCCACTTTCAGCATTTGGGTTGGATTCCTGGGTTTAAGGCAGACATCAACACCTTTTCAACTGTTATTTCTGCATGAAAACAATTTTAACAATATCAAGAGAATTATAGAATGGCCTGGGTTGAAAAGGACCTTAAAGATCATCTAGTTTCAATCCCCCTTGTATGTGCAGGGTCGCCAACCACCAGAGCAGAGAAGGGTCATCTGTGAGTTGTTACAGAATTCTGCACTTGTAGACTGAGTGTACGTATCATGACGACGCTTTTGTCATCTTAATAATATTTAATATAGTGATTTGAAAAAAGCAGTTCAGTCCTAATAGGAATACTAATTATAAACGTTTTAGAAGACTTCAGTAGTGCTTAGAACAAATGAGTTACAAAATAGTTATAAAAATACTTGAGAAAAACTTTCTGCTAAGCGATTCAAACTGATATTCCTAATTCAACCAGCACAAATAAATTCTGTAAAAACACAATTAAGTGAATAATACTTATGTGAGAAGGCTCTGAGTACAGGCAGTGCTAACTTATTTTTTAAAGACAAGTTTAAAACTGCAATAGAGCTGCTGCTTCTCTCTAAATTGTACCTTTAGAGAAAGAATCACTAACAGTGTAAATTCTGTGGTTTTTTTTTTTTTTTTTTTTTTTTTTTT